>NC_133648.1:130536238-130854345 GCF_009905375.1 Apium graveolens
AGTTTAACAGTCATCAGAACATGGCTTCTGTACTCAAAAAGTGAATGGTTGTTACTGTGATTCTTCATACAAATACTGACTTGTTTTTCAGAGTTTAATCATCAGAACTTCCATCAGAACTTGTCCTCAGAATTTATGCAAATGACACTTAATTGTTTATCTAAAACAACTTAATCACCACAGTAATTTTCATCATTCATATGGAGTGAGAGTGTGTGCATTTAGCAAAATATCAGATAAACATTAAAGTCTGATAAACTTCAGTACATCTTAGAAATAAGGCATAACTAAGAAAAGTGCTTAAAATCTGTCATTAATAATAAAGTCTACTATAGAATAAATTTATGCAAGAATCCACCTCAACTGTTTATGCTCATTTTATGCATTTTTTAACATTCTTTTTCACAGTGGCTTCTAAGTGTAAGTGAGTCACAACTGCTATCAGAATTTATGCTATTATCAGAGTATTTCTCCAGTAATCAGAGAATGTGAAAAGTCACCAAGAAAAATTTATTTGCTTTTCTAATGCATATTACTTAATACCAACAATACACTTGGGTCTTCCCTTCCATATATTTACTCTAGATCTCCAAGGAGTACCTGACTTCAATTTTCTTTTTTTTTTCTTTTGATAAGTGAGGCTTATCAAGCATATGATTCATCCTTAAGATTTACTGACATCAGAATTTGATAGATAAGAAGCAAGAATCTAGTTTGTGACTTAGTAATAAGATACACAAAGTAAATTTGACTAAGCTCAAAATCAGAATTTGCTTGTGTTAATGAGTTTCCACATAAAAAACTAATTCAAACACGGGATTTCCAGTATGTTAAAGACTACTAGGTCAGAATCTAACAAAGTTATCCTCATTGGGTTGAATAGTCACAGAACATTCAAATCACTATCAGAGTATATAAATCCATATCAGATAACAATCAGCATTTAATGTATTTACAATTTAAGCACATATTACATGAAGATAAGACAATCTGTAGATATTGATCATAAAGTCTGATGCATGAGAACAAAAACTAAGCAGATTTTGAGAAAGAACCTGAAACCATTCCAAGTTCATTTACCAGTCTTGTAAAAGTAGCTTCACATAGTGGTTTTGTGAAGATATCTGCTAGTTGTTGATCTGTTGGAACAAAAGGCAATTCCACTGTACCTTCCATCACATGTTCCCTTATGAAGTGGTACCTAATGCTGATGTGCTTTGTCATTGAGTGCTGAACTGGATTACATGTTATAGCAATAGCACTTTGATTATCACAGTAAATAGGGATTTTAGAAAATTCTAACCCATAATCTAGTAACTGATTCTTCATCCAAAGAATCTGTGCACAACAGCTTCCTGCAGCAATATATTCTGCTTCTACAGTTGATGTGGAAATTGATTTTTGTTTCTTGCTAAACCAAGAAACCAATCTACCTCCAAGAAATTGGCAACTTCTACTAGTGCTTTTCCTGTCTATTTTGCATCCTACAAAATCTACATCTGAGTAACCTATTAGCTTAAAATCTGATTCTCTAGGATACCACAATCCTAGATCAACTGTACCCTTGAGGTACTTGAAAATTCTTTTCACTGCTATTAGATGAGGTTCTCTTGGATCAGCCTAAAATCTTGCACAAAGACAGGTAGCATACATGATATCAGGTCTACTTGCAGTTAAATAGAGTAAAGAGCCAGTCATACCTCTGTAGTTAGTAATATCTACTGATGAACCAATATCTTTATCTAACTTGGTTGCAGTGGCCATGAGAGTGGATACAGTTCAACAATCTTGCATTCTAAATTTCTTCAGTAAATTTCTGGTGTACTTAGATTGACAGATAAAAGTACCTTCTTCATTTTGCTTGACTTGAAGTCCCAGAAAATAGCTAAGTTCTCCCATCATACTCATTTGATATCTTGAGTGCATTAGCTTTACAAACCTTTCACGAAGATTGGCATTAGTAGAACCAAATATGATATCATCAACATATATCTGTAACAAAAGTAAGTCCTTTTCATGGTTAAGGTAGAACAGTGTTTTATCAATTGTGCCTCTGTGAAATCCACTTTCCAGAAGGAATTGAGCTAATGTCTCATACCATGCCCTTGGAGCTTGCTTAAGGCCATAAAGTGCTTTTTCTAATCTGTAGACATGATTTGGAAATTTTGAGTCTTCAAATCCTGGAGGTTGTTCAACATATACTTCTTCTTCCAATTCTCCATTGAGAAAAGCACTTTTCACATCCATTTGAAAGACTTTAAACTTTTTGTTAGCAGCATAAGCCAAAAAGATTCTTTGGCTTCCAATATAGCAACTGGTGCAAATATTTCATCATAATTAATACCCTCCTGTTGAGAGTAGCCTTTAGCAACCAGCCTTGCTTTATTTCTTGTAATTATGCCATCACTGCCAGTTTTATTTCTGAACACCCATTTTGTGCCAAGAATTGATCTGTTCTTTGGTCTTGGCACTAGGGTCCAAACTTTATTTCTTTCAAATTCATTTAACTCTTCCTGCATTGCTTGCACCCAATCAGCATCTTGAAGAGCTTCTTTCACTTTCTTTGGTTCAGTCTGAGATATAAAAGAATGATAGAGATATTCATTTGATGTTGCTGTTCTAGTTCTAACACCTGCTTCAGGATCTCCAATTATTAAGTCAGGTGTATGAGATTTGGTCCACTTCGTTGCAGATGGAAGTTGATTTCTAGAAGTGGATCCTCCCCCATAATCCATGCTGTCTCTATCAGCATTTTCTGATGCTCCCCCTGTAGTTATGCTCTCTGAGACTTCAAAATTTGAGTTAGATCCTTTAGGATTTGAAGAATCAGAGTTTTCAGAATTATTAGAATTTGGCTCATCAGAACTTGATGAATCAGAACTTGAAGAGCCAGTGACAGGTTCTGATGCTTCTTGAGAGTCTTGAGTTGTGGTAGGATCTTCAGCTTGCTCCCCCTGGACAAGTGCATTTTCCTTTCGAGTTGTTACCACAGTTTCAATGACATCAGAACTTAACCCGTCAGAACTTACAGAATCAGAATTTAAATCTTCATTTTCAAATTTCAGTTAATCATGATCATTGTATCTTCAAGTCCAGTAATCTTCTTATCATCAAAAGATACATTGATAGATTCTATGACAGCCCTTGTTCTTAAATTGTAGACTCTAAAGGCTTTTGTGGAAAGTGGATATCCAATAAAAATTCCTTCATTAGCTTTTAGATCAAATTTTGACAGCTGTTCAGGATGAGTCTTAAGAACAAAATACTTACAACCAAATACATGAAAGTATTTCATATTTGGCTTCTTTTTCTTCACCATCTCATATGGTGTTTTTCCATGCTTGTTTATGAGTGTAGCATTTTGTGTAAAATAAGCAGTCTGCACAGCTTCAGCCCAAAAGTAGGTTAGTAGCTTTGCTTCATCAAGCATAGTTCGTGCAGCTTCAATGAGAGTCCTGTTCTTTCTTTCTACAACTGCATTTTGCTGTGGAGTTCCAGGTGCAGAAAATTCCTGTTTGATTCCATGCTATTTGCAGAACTGTTCCATGATTGAATTCTTGAACTCAGTGCCATTATCACTTCTTATTATTTTAACAGAATCTTTGACCAATTTATCCAGCTGTTTGACATGATCAGTTAGAGTAAATGCAGTTTCATTCTTCTTGTGCAAGAAATACACCCAAGTGTATCTTGTGAACTCATCCACTATAACCATAGTATATTTCTTCTTTATAATAGACATGACATTGGCTGGACCAAATAGATCAACATGAAGTAGATGATAAGGCTCAAGAATTGAAGATTCGGTTTTGATCTTGAATGAAGATTTTCTTTATTTTGCCTTTTGACATAAATCACAAAGGCCATCAGGAGCAAATACTGACTTTGGCAGTCCTCTCACAAGATCTTTCTTTACTAGTTCATTTATGTTATTGAAATTTAAGTGAGAGAGTCTTTTATGCAAATTCCAGCTTTCTTCAATTGATGCTCTACTCAACAAACAAATTGTAGAACCATCAGAACTTGTTAAAAGTCTGGCTTCATAAATGTTACCATGCCTGTAACCTTTCAGAACCACTTTGCCTGTAGAATTGCTTACAATTTCACAGTGTTCTTCAAAGAAATCCACATGATAACCTCTGTCACAGATTTGACTCACACTTAGCAGATTGTGTTTGAGTCCTGAGACTAGAGCTACTTTTTCAATGATGACATTCCCAAGATTGATATTGCCATATCATAGAGTTTTTTCCATGTTGGCATCTCCATAAGAAACTCCTGGGCCAGCTTTCTCTACAAAGTCTGATAGCAGGGCTTTATTTCCAGTCATATGTCCTAAATATCCACTGTCCAAAACTAGGATATTTTTCATGTTGCCCTGCAATCACAAAGACCACTATTGGTTAGTTTTAAAAACCCAGACTTGCTTGGATCCTTTGGCCTTTTTAAGTTTGTTAGCATTTGCAGCGAATTTAGTTTTAGAGTTTATGCTAACATGTTGCTTATCAGAATTTATATCAGACTTTGCATCAGACATTACACTAGAATGAACAATTCTTACTTTCTTTAAAGAAGGTTTTATTTGATAATAATCATAGTACAAATTATGATATTCCTTACAAGTATAAATGGAATTCCATAAACTATCACAATGAAAACAAGGATTTTGTGGCTTAAACCTAACAGACTGACTCTTAACTCCTGATTTAGGGGGTAAAGAATTTATATCTTTATTTTTCCTGTAAAAAGAAGCAAGATGGTTAGAGTTTCCACAGTTATAACATTTCTTTCTAGGAGCATTAGGAATAGGCATATAATTATTGCTTTTATTCACACCTTCCTTTCCATTCCTATTTTTCCTAGCTTCCTTTACCTTGTTGACATTCCTAATCTCTTTCAGCTTATGCTTAAGCTGCTTCTTAGTCATTAAGCCTATGTTTACTTCAGCTAGTTTATCCTGTTCTAATTTGTCAGAAGTTGATTTTTCTTTTACTTCTGTCCTAGATTCTTTCATCTTTTAAGAATCATACTTTATAGTTTTTGCTACAAACTTAACAGGATTTACCTTTGACTTAGCAGTCTGTTTAACAACAATTGGCTCAATTTGTTCAGTTCCTTTCTCACTTTTATCATCTCCATAACCTAAGCCCTCTTTCCACTTTCCACTACTTAATAAATTCTGAGTTGATCTGCCAGAGTTAGTCCAAGTTCTGATAATCTATCTTTCCTTTTCTAACTCAGTTTTTAGAGATTCATTCAATTTTAACACTTCATCTCTAACATACAAAGCATCATTTTTTTCTTTCTTAGTTTGATGAAGAAAAACTAACTCCTTTTCTAAATAATCATTTCTCTTTTTATAAGCAAAATTTTCAGATGTTAATCTTTCACATGTTAAAGTCTGATCTCTATAACTAATGAACATCGTTTTAAGATATAATCTCAACTCAGTAATATCATCAGTATGAAAGGCATAAGTTGTTTTAGGTACCTTCAATTCAGTAGTTTCAGGACTGCCATCAGCATTTGCCATCAAGGCATAGTTCACCTCATGTTCAGAATCTGAAGTGTCTGTCCAGCTTTATTTCTTTGTGATAAGTGCCTTGCCTTTGTCACTTTTTCCTTTCTTGCAGTCAGGAGATATGTGGCCTCTTTCACCACAATTGTAGCATTTGACATTTGAGTTATCTCCTCTATCAGACTTTCCTTTACCTTCAGACTTTCTGAATCCTTTCTTATCAAAACTTCCACTTTTCCTGGAAAACTTCTTGCCTTTTCTGAATTTCCTGTAGGCTATCTTTGTGATATCCTTCACCAAAAGAGCACACATTTTCATCATCTCTTCATCAGGATCCATTTCAGGTAAACTTTCAATTTCTGAATCATCATCATCAGAATATGATGACTCTGAATCAGACTTTATGATGAGAGCCTTCCCTTTGCCCCTCTTTGAGGCAACAACTTTAGGAGATTCCTCCTCAGCTTTAAGAGCAACCGTCCTTGACTTTCTTCCATGCCTCTTGCTCCTTTGATCCACAAGTTCATAAATCTTGAGCATACCATAAATTTCATCAAGAGTAGTTTTAGTAAGGTCATAGTTGTCTCCTATGGTAGTAGACTTCAAATCCCAATTTTCAGGAAGAGCTAAAAGGAATTTTAGATTTGAATCTTCAAGATCATATTCCTTGTCCACCACTGACAGAACATTCAAGAGTTTGACAAACCTGTCATATAAGTCAGTTAATGACTCATCAGCTTTTAAGTCAAAGTGTTCATACTCTTGAGTGAGTATAGTCTTCCTGTTCTTCTTGATTGCATCAGTTCCCTGACATCTTGTCTCCAAAGCATCCCATATCTCCTTTGTAGTCTTGTAATGAATTACCCTGTTTGACATGACATTATCAATGGCACTATACAATAAATGCCTTACCCTTGCATCCTTGGCAATAAATGAGATGTCTTCAGCTGTATACTCACCTTTCTCCTTTGGTATGGTCTTTGCTGGTTGATCAGCAGCTACAACAAAGAGCTTAGTTGGCTTATATGGTCCTTCATTAATTCTGTCAAGGTATTCTGGATCTGTAGCTTCCAGAAACATAGCCATCTTCACTTTCCATATGGGATACTCAGAAGGTCTTAGTATGGGAACCCTAATAGTCTCATATCGACTGTGGGTTTGAGTGTTTTGAGTTTCTTGAGTTTTGGTGGGCTTGGTTGGAGTTTGTGCTTCTTCAGACATGATTGTTTGGATCTTTACTATATGTGTGTTAACAGATAAGCTCTGATACCACTTGTTAGGTCACATAACACTGTAGAAGGGGGTTGAATACAGTGTTTATACAATCAAATCGATTTAACACAAGTATGTAACAAAGATCAAGTATATTGAATAAACTCTGTTACAGTATGAACTGTTGTTCTCTCTCAGTGATGAACAAATATCACTAAGAGCTGCTAGGTTATAGTGTATAATCTTCTCGATAATGATAACACATATAGTGTAAACCCTAAGTCTGTGTTTATATACTACATAGTTACAAGATATATTCTAATTGATATGGAATACAATTATGTCTCCTAAAATATATCAATCAAATATCTTCTACAAGTCTTCCAGTCTTCTAACTCTTTCCATGCATATCTTCTTTTGCTTTAGTCTCGATCTTCTACTGTAAATCAGCTTCCTTCCTTATATGAAAGTCTTCCAGCACTTAAATTCTGATATGACCTTAAGTTCTGACATAAGTTCTGACTTCCAGTAAGTCCTGATTTCAATAAGTCCTGATATTTGTAAAGATCTGAAAACTAAACATGAATCATATTAGACATGACATCTCAAATATATCTAACAGATCAGTTGGAGTCTGACTTAGTAAATTAGACTGAAATTCAGAAAGAATGTGAGAAAACTAAACATACAACAGAGATACTAGAAGCTAAGTATAGTATGTTAGAGAATGATTTAGAAAATGAGAGGAAAACCCTTAAATCCTGGATTGTTTCAGGCAAAAAGGTTCATGAGATGATCTCTAGGAAAAACTGAAAAGAATGTCTGGTTATGTAGATGGAGTTAAGGATGTTGACACTGAAAATAAAACTACTCTTAAGACTCATTTTAAGTTTATCTCTTCAGAAGCTGATGAACCCAAATCTATCTTTGAAAAGGGTTTAACATCAACATCCCAAGAAAAGTCAGTAAGTGATAAATCTCGAAGAAAGGAAAACAAGGAAACCATTAAGACTGTTAAGAAAGAAAAGAACATAGGAGTTTTGTCAAAAAGACAATTGAAAAAGAAATTATCCGAGGTTACTAACAAACCTCAAGTTGAAAGTTCTAAAAGGAACATGAATGGTAAGCAAGGTATTTCTAAGGATTCTAATTACAAGTTTGTTCCCAATGCTCCTAGAAAAACTTGTTTTAACTGTGGTAATACTAATCATCTTGCTATTGATTGCATGAGGAGTAAAAAAATGAAAATTGCTACTCTTGAGTCTGATGTTAGGGGTAGATCAGTATTTTATAAACCACAAAATCCTTATTTTCATTGTGGTAGTAGTTGGCATTCAATTTACACTTGTAGTTCCTATCATAAGCTGTATCACAAGTATTATGAACCTTTGCATAAATTCAATAAAACTACTTGTGTGCTCAATTCTTCTAGTTCTACTAAATCTACTTCTGATAAGACAAATCCCGATAAAGGAAAAACTATCAGAAGAATTTCTGAATCACAAAGGCTTAAGTTGTCCAAAAAGAGGGCCCAACAAGTGTGGGTCCTTAAAAATTCTTCTAATTAATTACTCTTCTGACTACAGGGTAACAAGAAAAATACTCTTGTCTTGGATAGTGGATGTTCAGGACACATGACTGGAAATAAATCCCTGCTGTCAGAATTTGAAAAGAAGGCTGGCCCAGATGTATCTTATGGAGATGGAAATATAGGACATAATCTGGGATATGGCAACTTGATAATTAGGAATGTAGCAATGGAGAATGTAGCTCTGGTGGAAGGATTGAAGCATAATCTTCTAAGCATCAGTCAAATCACTAACAAAGGTTATCATGTGGTGTTCTATGACTCTCACTGTGAAGTTGTTCACAACAAGTCAAAGAAGATTGTCTTGATGGGATACAGACATGGAAATATGTATGAAGCAAGACTGCATGAAATTCTTAAGAAAGAAGCTACTTGCCTTATCTCAAAGGCATCAGTAGATGAGAGCTGAAATTGGCACAAAAAGCTCTCACATCTCAACTTCAATTCAATCAATGAACTTGCCAAGAAGGAACTAGTTAGAGGATTACCAAGTATGCTATACTCATCTGATGGTCTTTGTGATGCTTGTCAAAAGTCTAAGCAAAGAAGAGCATCTTTCAAAAGTAAAACAAAATTCTCTATCACTGAGCCATATCATATGTTATACTTGGATCTCTTTGAATCAGTAAACATAATGTCTATCAACAAGAAAAGGTACATACTTGTAATTGTTGATGATTTCACTAGATACACTTGGGTTTATTTTCTACACAGGAAGGATGAAACTCCATAAATTTTTCTGGATCATATAAGGCAAATTGAGAATAGATCCACCTTCAAAGTGAAAATGCTGAGAAGTGATAATAGCATGAGTTCAAGAATTCAAAAATGGGTACAAAGGCATACAACAACAATTCTTAGCTCCTGGCACACCTCAACAAAATGGTATTGTTAAGAGAAAGAACAGAACCCTGATTGAAGCTGGCAGGACTCTGCTGGAAGAAGCAAAACTACACACTTACTTCTGGGCTGAAGCAGTAAACACAACCTATTATACTCAGAATATCACACTGATAAACAGACATGGTGTTACTCCTTATCAGATGCTGAAAGAAAAGAAGCCCAGTCTCAAACATCTTCATATATTTGGATGTAAGTGCTTTGTTCTGAGAACTCATACTGATCAGCTAGGAAAATTTGAATCGAAAGCTGATGAAGGAATATTTATTAATTACTCACCATCAAGAGCATACAGGGTTTTCAAACTGAGAACAAATATTGTAGTTATCTCCATAAATGTATCTTTTGATGATAAAAAGATTCCTGGTTTTGAAGAAGACTCTCATGAAAGTCTAATCTTTGCAAATGAATATGCACTGTTGGAATCTTCATCAAACTCTAATGAACTGTCAATTACTGATGATCCAAATCCTGATACTCCTTCAGATTCTGAAGATGATCATTGTACCAATGAACTTGCACATGTTGAGGGGGAGCAACAGCAAGGTTTAACAGATAATACTAACATAGAAGAATAAACTCAAGGTTCTTCTCAATCTGGTCATTCAGAATCCAATGCTGATTCAATATCAGATGGGCATGAGTCGAGTCCCAAAACTTCATCTGGAGATAACAACACTGATTCAGGGGGAGCCTCAAATGCATTTGATGAGGCATTCAATTCAGGGGGAGCATCTAGCTCCAGAAGGACATTTCCTAGTGCCATAAAATGGACTAAAGATCATACTCATGATCTGATCATTGGAAATCCTGATGAAGATGTAAAGACAAGGAGTGCAACTCAAAATGAATGTTTGTATCACAATCTACTTTCAAAAGAAGAGCCAAATAAAGTAGAAGATGCACTCAAGGATGCAGATTGGGTCATAGCTATGCAAGAAGAGTTGAATGAGTTTGAAAGAAATAAAGTTTGGAAGTTGGTGCCTAGACCTAAAAATAGGTCAATTGTAGGCACAAAGCGGGTCTTCAGAAATAAGACTGATTCTGATGGTACCATTGTCAGAAACAAGGCAAGATTGGTGGCTAAAGGATATTCCCAACAGGAAGGCATTTACTATGATGAAACATTTGCTCCTGTTGCTAGGCTGGAAGCAATCAGAATTTTCTTCGTATATGTTGCACACAAGAAATTTAAAGTCTTTCAGATGGATGTAAAGAGTGCATTTCTCAATGAAGAACTTGAAGAGGAAGTCTATGTTGAACAACGACCAGGTTTTATGGATCCTAAACATCCTGATTATGTTTACAAACTTGATAAAGCACTCTATGGACTAAAGCAAGCACCTAGGGCATGGTATGAGACACTTGCTCAATTTTTGCTTAAAAGTGGATTCAAAAGAGGTACAATAGATAAAAATTTATTTTATCTGAATCAAGGTAAAGATCTGCTTTTAGTTTAAATTTATGTGGTAATATCATTTTTGGATCAACTAATCAAAAACTGTGTGATAATTTCTCAAAGTTGATGCAATCAAGATATCAAATAAGCATGATGGGAGAGATGAGTTACTTCTTGGGATTGGAAATTAAATAGACTGATAATGGTATCTACATTAATCAGTCAAAGTACACAAAGAATATGCTGAAGAGGTTTAATATGCAAGAAAGTGCAACTACAACTACTCCTATGGCAACTGCTACAAAGCTTGATCCTCATGAAGGTACAATAGTTGATGTGACAAACTACAAAGGTATGATTGGTTCTCTTTTGTACCTAACGGCTAGTAGGCCAGACATTATGTTTGCCACCTGTTTGTGTGCAAGATTTCAGGCAAATCCTAGGAAGCCACATCTTATTGCAGTGAAGAGAATCTTCAGATACCTCAAGGGTACTGTATCACTTGGTCTCTGGTATGCAAGGGAAGCTGATTTTGGATTATGTGGATATTCAGACGCTGACTTTGATGGCTGCAAGATAGACATGAAGAGTACATCTGGGAGCTGTCATTTTTTGGAAGGCAGATTACTCTCATGGTTCAGTAAGAAGCATAAATCCATTTCCACTTCAACTGCAGAGGCTGAATATATTGCAGCTGGGAGCTGCTGTGCTCAGTTGTTATGGATAAGAAACCAGCTCATGGACTATGGATTATCATTTTCTAAAATTTCTATTTATTATGATAATCAAAGTGCTATTGTTATGATAGGAAACCCAGTGCAACACTCTTTTACTAAACATATCAGCATTAGATATCACTTTATAAGAGGGCATGTCATGATAAGAACGATCGAGCTTTATTTTGTTCCTACTGATCAGCAGCTGGCTGATATCCACACAAAGCCATTACCTAAAGCAACATTTAAAAATCTTGTCAATGAACTTGGTATGGTTAGTTGGGAAAAATAAATTCTTTTAAATTTATATTTGATCAAATACTGATGTATACTGATCAAATCCTGATATGTCCTAAATGTTGTTCAACATATTAAGCTGGGGATTTTTGATGTATTTTATTATATGCATGATAAATTAAGTGAATTTATTTGCTAAATGTGCATATATGAATATATATCATTGTCATCATTACAAATTAATCTAGGGAGACGCGCTTTAATAAGATATTTTTTTGTTAAATCATTAAGTTAACTCTGTACTTAATAATTAATCAGACCCCTAGTCTTTTGATATTCCCTCTCTATCTCTCTCGGTTATTTAAACCATTATTCTCATCAAGTCCAATCATATATTCACATTACTCAACTCTTAACTCTCTCTTTCTTGTTCTCCTCATCCACAAAAATGGTTCAATGCAATCTGTTCATGAACTACGAAACCTTCAATGTGGAGTTTAGCTGCGAAGATTGGCAGCAGGAATGGCATATCACTACCATTCCCAATGAAGTATGGAACTGGGTTCCACAGGAGGTCACGACGCATCTTCTATTTTTTGAAATGTATTATCGCTTCCATCTCGATCGCTTGGAGGAAGAAATAAGAGAAGCTCTTCGTCAGCAGGAACAGATCATTCGTCATACTGTACTATTCGTATAGAGCAGGAGGAACTAACAAACCGTAACAACCTTTCTCTTCGACTACGGTTGTTGATGTTCTTCTCTTAGACGAGGACTATCTTGTAATCACCTATTCATGTAATTAAAAATTTCATGAAATGTACTCTCTTGAATTATTAATGAAATTTGTTTGTTTTGCTTACAAGACCTAATCTATGTTCCTTAGTTGTGTATGCATGTGCTCGTTCTTATTCGTAGCATGTTAATCCCCAAATCACACAATTAACATGTATCTTTTGATGATACTTGAGATTAAAATTTTGGTTTTCTGATAAGTTTGAGTTGTTTTGACTAATAGTGATGATTTTGAATCGATAAATCCTGACATTGTCAAATCCTGACATTGTCAAATCCTGACAGATAAGAGGTTCCAAATAATGATGACAGGTCAGCATGTTATAATTTAGAATATTATTGAAAAATGATTTCTGAATTGTTTAATGCTAAAAAGTGATTTTCTTCTAAATTATTGTTTAAAAGTGGATAAATTGTTGAACAAATTTACATAACAATTTATTAAAAGAGTTGTGCATCTTTTATTGCTAATTCCGCACATTATTCCGCCTTTCACTCCTCTCATTCAGTAATTACCCTCTATCAGAAGTCTCATTCACTAAGCTTCCTTCTCCGTGTATGTTACATTCAACTATGCTTAGCAAACTTATATTTGTACAAGAACTTCTGTGACACAAATCATCAAACACACAGCCTCACCATTCATATCTCACGAATATTTTTCCTCAATGTCTACAAACATCATGTCATCTTCTGAAATTTCACCTTTCTTCAGTCAAATCACCATTATTCATGGCAACACTTTTGGAACCAATAACTACTTGGCTCCGCTTTCACATCAGCAGTTTCCTCAACCTTTTCATGATATACATGATTTCTTACTCTAATGTCCAATTGGGTATGCTCTAACAAATCCTACTAAGGTATCATACAAGGCTGTAATGCAGGTATGGAACACAGCTCTGGTTAATGAAATAAATACTATTTTCTCTTTTGAATATAAGGGATGCAGGAACGAGGTTGATGTTGATGTTCTGGTTCAAGTATTGAGGTTGGCTACTTGTGATGGTGCTCCTCATAATTATGCAACTGAGCAGCTATTTGATATGCTGAGAACTCTGAACTACAAAGGTGACATCACAAAAATTGGAAAGTTAAAAAGGACAAAATTAAAGAGAGAATGGAATTTCTTCTTTGATTACATCAACAGATGTTTCTTGAATATGACAACAAATTTTTATGCTCTTCCGTCCACTTCTCTGAAAATTGGGTACTCTCTTCTCTATTCTAGTAATTTTGACTATGGTAACACCATTCTTCAATTCATAATTTCTAGGAGAACAGATATAACAAAAGTAATAGGGTATACTAGATTTCTTCAACTGATTTTTAATTTTCTATGCCCTAATGCTGAATTTGCTAATGATGAATTGTTCCTGTATTTCAAATTTATGAGAAGGTTATCACTGATCATATTAAAAGAGATGAGAAGAATAAGTTTTCAGGACCTCCTTTCCTGCCTCAGCAGATCAACCAATTTCTATTGAGAAATAAACCTACTCATTCACAAGTGCCTGAAAATCCTAATGCCGGCACCTCTGTAAAATTTCCTGATGTTGTGGAACAAGACACTACCCATCTTATTTCTAAACCGAGCATCCCTTCTTCTAAACTGAACTCAAATCCAGATCCTAAATTAACCTCCTCTGATGTCTCTTAAAAGGCATCAGTTGTACTAAAGAAAAGGCTGGTTAAGAAATCTGTTCAATCTAAACAGAGAGCTCACCAGGCCTCACTTGTAATAACCCCAATTTTTGAGAAATTTTGAAACCCTTATGAATAGTGTTTTTGCTGAACGAGAAAACTTTTCATGCCACGCTATGTAGGGGTTCTGTTATTGATCTTATGGGATATTATTAGTACTCTATGTGGTATATAAGTGTATGTAAAGATCGTCAGAATCCAATTCCGAACACTTTGATTTTTCCCGGAAATCCACAAGATACGGAGAGAATTGAGTATAAGGTAACAGGATAAAAAGGATTGAAATTAAAGGATTATAGGAGAGGATCATAAAAGGAATATAATATATTGAGAAAGGTTAAGGGAACCTAAGTAATAAGATCCCGGGTATGATCCCTCAAACGATAAACGAGAACGAAAGATAAGCGAACCGTAAAACAAATAAGTGACCAAGAGACAAGCTTGTACAAGAAGCCAGGGATTGTGACATCATCAAACCACAAGGTGTGGACAAGTGGGAGCATAATGACATGTGCAAGGTGACACAAGCATGACATAGAAGGGAAGGAAGTGTGGTTGAATTATAACCACACAAAATCAAGGTTAATTAAGTCATTAACCAAAAACAACACAAAAATCAACCAACCAAGCAAATCATTTCATTTTCAATCAAACAAAACACAAAAATATCTTCTTCCCAAGCTAGCTCTCGGCCCATTTCTTAAAATTTGAAGATCCAAGCTCCACCACTTACTATTTAGCAAGGTAATTATCTAAGCTTCCCCATGGATAGTTACATACTTCCTATAAGTTTAAGCTTCTAATTCCAAGCCAATCTTTTTCTATAAATCAAGGAAGAAGATGGTGAATAGTAACCTTCAAGAAATAACTTTAGTTTTCTTGAATTTTTATGAAAGATTAAGGTTATACAAGCAAGGATCAAGGTTCTTTTAGGCATTCAAAGCTCTTGGGTTGTGTTAGGAAGCTTCAAGGAGGTATAAACAACTTTCACCTTTAACTTATAGTTTGAACTTTGAGTTTTGATGAGTTTATGGATGGATTAATGTATATATAGAAATATCCATGTATGAATAGCAAGATCCATGTATGATAGATGGTTTGGTTGGATTTGTGGTGATTTTGGATATGAATCTTGGTTAATGGTTAATGAATCTTAAGTTATGGTTAGTAGATCATGTTTGTGGTTGAATAAGTTGGAAAACCTTGAGATTATGGACTGACCTTGCCTTGATATAAGTTGTGTTTGAGGTATTGATGATGGTTGGGTGGTTTGTAGTGAATTGGTAAAGAATTGGAGTGGTATAAATATTGGTAATCGCGTAAACATAGCCGTCGTAACGTCCGATTTTCTTTAGACTGTTTTGTGCATAACATTAGGACCCGAGGACCCCCTGCTAGATTGTGACCACTGCCATGTTTAGGTAGCTCATGTTACGAGCTTCGTTTTGATATGTAGTTCGTTCGATTCCGATGCACGGTTTAGGAGAAACGACCGTTTCAAGTAACGGCGTTTCGCGAACGAAACTTTTTCCCTCGCCTTACTTTGAAATGTAGGTTAAAGACCAAAAAGGGTTAATTAATGCATGAAACATTTATGGTAAGTGTTTTAGGCAGTTGGTAAGTCACTCGCGAAGGAATCGCTTTAAAACTCGTAAAGGTTAAATTATTAAAAATGGTGGAGCCGAGGGTACCCGAGTGACTTAAGCGAATCAGTGAGCGCAAAACAAGCGTTAGAGTCTAAGTTAGTTAAAGTATAGATTCACAAGTGACTTTGGTTTAATTCCAACTTACTTGTTGTTTATAGGTTACCAGACTCGTCCCGAGCCATTCGTAACCCCCAGTCGCTCAGGCAAGTATTCTATCCGTTATACTGTTGTTGTGATGTATACACTTGTATATGCATTATCTTGCGATAGATGCATGTTGGTTATTTAGCAAATTCTTGCGATATATTGTAGCATGTGATATGGTATATATGCATGCCTGTGTCATATTCTTGAAATATATATCTGTTGGTTCAGTTGATAATACTTATGCTAGAGGATAGCGGTATCTTGCATATACCCTTAGTATAGGGACCCAAAGGTGAAAATATTTTCAAAAACCGGGAGTCGAGGATCCCGAGTAATCTTGTATATATGGATATGGATATATACATATATATATATATATTTATATATATATATGGTTATAGTTTTCCAAACTATTAATCGAATAAGGTTTATTCGATAACTTTAAACTTTATTTTATTATTGAATATTATTTCGAATATTATTCGAGGACTTATGACTCTTTTATATTATTTATTGAATATTATTTGAATATTCATTCGAGGGCTTATGACTCTTTTATATTATTTATTGAATATTATTTGAATATTCATTCGAGGGCTTATGACTCTTTTATATTATTTATTGAATATTATTTGAATATTCATTTGAGGATGTATGACTCCTTTATTTTATTTAATGAATATTATTTATAATATTCATTCGAGGTATTATGACTCAGCTTATATTATTTATTGAATATTATTTGAATATTCATTTGAGGATCTATGACTCCGATTATTTGCTGAGATATATTCTTTATTTTATTAAAGAATAAGATGTCAATAATCAAACTTATTTTCGATTATTCAAATGAAGATAATACTTTCATATAAGTATATCTTTGGTTATTTAATACTCGTTTCAAGTATAAATTTTAATACTTCTACTTCAATTATTTTTATAAAGATTATTCTTTATGGGAATATTATTTAAATAATAATATTCAGTCATTTTCTAAAATATTCTGGGGACTGATTTACTTCATTAAATCAGCCTTACTCCAAGCACTCTTTAAAGTGTTTTCGAGTCTTCAAAATGATTTTTAAAAGTCAGAGCGGATCCCAAAACTCATTTTTATATTTAAGATCTTCCTTTTAAGGGGATTTAAATACTCGCTCAAAACCTGGGGAATCCGGCTCTGTGGTGTATTTTATATTCGCAACAAGGTTGCAGATTTGGTAAATGAATTGATTACTTTCCCAACGTTCGGGAAGTAAGCCCCTCTCATTGAGTCGGCATAAGCGACAGGCCGGGGTACGGTCTATTATTGTGTAAGTGGCTCAGTGGGAGTCCATCAAATGCATAAGTGGCTGAGTGGCAGTCCAGCATAGGTCTTAATTATGACCAGGGTGATGACCAGTGGGGAATTCGTCCATCTACTAGTAGAAAAGGTTACTTATTGGTATCTTTGCCTGATCAGCGAGATATCGGGTTTATGCCAAAATTCTTTTCCTTTCCAAAGTTCATTGGATGTTTCAAACTCTGTTCATACTTTACATAACAGAGGTTCCAGGAAATGTTTAAGAGATATATATATGTGGATATATATATATCGGGACTAAATAAAGTATCTCGTAACTTTATTTCATTCAATAATATTTCAAAGATTGAATCTATTCAAATCTTGTCTTGTAGTCTCATCTATGTGATGAACTTTTGAAACTGATTATAACTTGAACGGTGGTAGTTCAAGTAGTATTGGGAAAGATATAAGTATATTGGGGTATTTGGTAACCTCATCTTTTAAACTTATATCTAATTAATAATTGTCTTATGTATGACAAAGATTTTCAGAAAAACGTTGAGACAAGGTTAGATATATGAGATCACCTTGCAACGATATTTTTTTATATACAGTTATACACTGGGATTTTGTGTATATTATGCATGGAAGAGGACTTCCAATATTTTGAAAAGTATATATGTATATATATATATACTGAATATTTTGCGACTTCATCGCATTAAGTTATCAACTTGGTTCATTTCTTTTGACCAAGACTTTCATGAGTATTATGAGTAGACTCATATACTGTAAATAATTATGCATATTATTTTGGTGGGCTTGCTGCTCACCCTTGCTTTCTTCTTTCATCACACAACATCAGATAGATAAGATGAACAGGACCAAGCTCCCAATTCGCGATCGGATAGGAAGCGTTTCGCAGCTTCCTATAGGCATTGAAGTCACTGTAGCTGAGGTAGGGAACTACCAATAGACTAGGCTTCAACTTTTGATGTACCAGATTTATGTATATTTATGAATTGTAATAATGGCAATGAAATGTAAATTTATTCAGAACCCTTTTAAGGTGTATTGACTTATAATTGTGGAATAAAACGACTTGTGATTATTTGTGGATGTTCATCTCTGAGACTATAACGTGTGGTGTGTGTTTATTGTGGGGTCACAGTACAGAGTAGTTGATTGTGTATTAAGATTGGGTGTTATTAAGGGAAATGGATCTCGTGACAACCCGGATCCCCGACCCCGGATCTGGGGGTGTTACAGAAATGGTATCAGAGCTAAGCGTTATAAACCTCAGAGATGATGGGACGTAAAGATAATAAGTTCACTAAGATAATAAGAACTCTTGCCAAGTTCATAGTCGGACTACCTAACGTAGTACTGACAGTTAAAACCCTTATGGGAACCCTTATAAATGTAGCGATAGAAGCGTAGTTCGTTATCGTATAGAGTAGCGGGACTCCGAACCCTGAGGTTGAGGAGCAACAGCGCGATGATATTTTATTACTAATTGGAGATCGGATTGTGGATCCGATAGAGTGTCCTAATGCAGGACCGGATGATGTTGATATTAAGGATGTTGTCCTAGAAGGGATAGTTGCTGAGGAGGATCCCATGGAGGATCCTGACAAGAATGGATAAAGGGCCACTGATGAATTGATGACCATGGTTAGGTCAACTACCAGAGGTAGGATTGGTCGATCACTACCGGAGGTTCGTTCAAATTTGTAAAGATAGTAGCCCCCTTTAACGCGGCTTACTCATAAGACTGAGAAGTTCGAATAGACAGAGAAATGCGAGAACAGCTTTTAAGAACTGAAGCAAAGGTTGGTGACGGCCCCTATGTTGGCGTTGCCGGATGGAAAAAGGAGATTTTGTGATTTGTAAGTGACGCTTCGCATAAGGAATTAGGGTGCTTCTTAGCGCAGCAAGATAATCGCGTCTGCGTCAAGACAATTAAGGTAATATGAAATTCGATATCCCCGCCCATGAGCTTAGGCTCGTTGCAATAGTTTTACCCTAAAGATTGGAGGCACTACTTGTATGGAGAGAAGTGCGAGAATTACCTAAGCCATAAGTGCTCTAGTACATTTTCACGTCACAAAGAGCTCAACATATGCCAGAAGAGGCAGTTAGAGCTAACCAAGAATAATGATTGGGAGATTCTTTATCATTCGGGGAAAGCCAATATGGTGGCTGATGCCCTTAGTAAAAAGGAGAGACTCAAGATGATAATGCCTTTTGGAGAGTTTATAAGAGATTTTGAGAAAATGGAAATAGAAGTGAAGGTAACCGGAGCCGGTACCGAAAAGCTGTTTGAGATTGCAATACAGCCCGAATTATTGGAAAAGATCATATTGTGCCAGAAAAAGTTATGAATGAAGGTAGAGAGCCAACAAATAGATATGAGATTAATACCGAGAAAGATGATAAAGGAATAATGAGGCATTCCTATAGAAATTGGGTTCCAAATGTTCAAGAGCCTAAAGATGAAATCTTAGATGAAAGCTAGTTTGAGGAATAAGATTTAGAGCAAACCCTGAACGTGATAATCAGGGAGGTCGCAATTAAGATATAAAGAACCCGGAAAATAATAAAGTGGAAAATGAAGATTTTAAATTAAAAGATGACTCCAAGTATGGGGAGTAGGAAGAAACATTTAGACTGAGGAAACAAAAGTCGAGCGAGATAAGGAGACCCAAGACGGTACTCCTATACGGAAATTCATGGACCTGTCTTAAAAGAACTTAGACTATTATCCCCAACCACCACCTTGAGGAAACAATGCGGTAGGAAATTCTTCATGACCTTTAAGTCGTTAAGCTCTCAGAGTTCCAAGGAACAGGTTGACCCAGTCGAGGCAATAGCCTGGCTAAAGGAAATAGAGGAATCAGTTGAGATTCTAAATGATTGACGAATCACAAAAGACTATTTTTATCACTTACCCTCCTAAGAGAGAGGCCACCTGCTGGTGAAAGACCAAGAAAGGCACGGAGCTAGAGGATAGAATAAACTGATTTAAGTTCAGTCAATTGTTTTCGGGAAAGTAATTCCCAAGGTTATGGAGATAGTGTAAAAGCTTTGGAGCTAGAACAAAAGTGGATGAGTATGATGAATTATGAATCTAAGTTATAAAAGTTATCAAGATTCGTTCTGAGGACACGAATCCAGAATGACGGGATGTTTGAAATCAATGCTTATGTTGTGTTGGTTCATGAAATAATGATAAGAGAAAGGAAAATAAAAGGAAATTGAAGTGGAAAAGAATATAACAGCAATAGAGTTTGAGGAACGATAAGGGAGTTGGGTATGAGGAAACCCTAAGAACTCGTAGTAATAGAAATAGAAAAGTATGTGATCGTCAGGATAAGGGTGATTCACCATGAGTTAGATTGATGGTTGAAGGCATAAGAGTTATGTATATTTTATCCCCTTTAAGTTAGGAGGATTTGAGGAAAACTTGAGATAGTTCGAAGGTTAAATATGAGACGCGGATAGACTGAGGAGACAAGGAAGTAAGAAATTAGGAAAATTGGATGAAGGAAGTAACCTTCAAGAATGTGAAGTGTAAGACCGGTGGCTTGATACCCAGGAAGGGAGACGCCAGGTATGAACGATATCCCAACATTGAGATGACTGTTGAGATAAACAACAAAAGTAAATAAGGAATTATTAAGAAGAAGTTCACGTTGAACACGACCAATATCTTCCAGAACATCCTTGTTATCGTTACCAAATTAGGCAAGACAAGCGGATGACCATTGTTATCTTTTGGAGGCCATATGGATTGACCTCAATTTGAATAAGGATGCTATTATGAAGTGAGGTATAGACTATCGAGATGGGGAATGTTGAATAAGATAATCTATCAAGGATATATGACTTGATTTATCCATGGAAGGATGCAGGTACCTTTTAAAGGTGGAATTAAGGATAGAACATCGGTAACTTAAAATGAATCCTAAGGGGAATGCATAAAGGTTGGCATTTCACCCTTAGTAGGGATAGTATGAGTTTGACGGTATGAATTGGGAAGGATTAAGGTATTAACAACCTTTAAGGATCAATGGAGAAATTTTTTCAGAAGTATATAGACTATGGTTCTAGTATTAGTAAATGGTATTTTGATATACCCTGTACCTAGGGAGTACCGAATGAAGAATTTAAGAATAACCTTAGAGGTTTTACAAGGAGAAAGGTAATATCCAAAATTCTCAAGAATAAAAATGTTGATAAAGGAAATATGACATAATTATAATGATGCCAAGTGGGGCACGTGTTAACCCACGAGAAAGTATGGATCGAACCAGTAAAGGTCGAAATTATTCAGGGCAATTAAGACTTAAGATAAAAGATGTTCTAAGTATGATTGAGAGTCAGTCGTGACAGTGATTAACCTCTAAAGACTAAGGCAATAACTTATGGAAAAATGGTGATATTTTTTTTTACTCATCAGATTTTAAGGAATACATCTTCACAAAAGCAGTGATTGAAATAAGGTAGAAAATTTATTTGGAGGTGGTTAAAATGGCATTGACTATAAGGAAATTTTAATATCAGGAAAGGCCAAAGAGGTGGTCGACACTTTAAAGGTAAGAGGATAATTGTAGGCGCTTGTGCCAAAGAATACAGTGATGATGGTTAAAGCTGTGAAGGTTGTATTATGATTTGAAAGATTGACATTCCTTCTGATGACTGTGCAATACCCAACCGTAATAGTAGTTGGTAAAGGTTTAATTTGTGTAATCGCCATGAACGGGCTATCTATCTTAGAAGGTCCTATCTTGAGATAAGCCAGGACCATGTTTCAAAAAGGACCAAACAAACCTTTGAGTTAAGTCTTCTATTGAAGGCATATGATAAAAAAATGGTATTAACCTGCTATCGTTACTTTGATTGAAACTCTTCTGCAATTTTATCTACTTCATGTCATGAAAGTACGCCAGAGTTTGGAGTGTTCTTCATGAATTATGATTGGTGATTATGTTAACTCCTTAGGAGAATTAGATACGAGATGTATGGACTCCGTATGGTTAGTTATTAAGACTTCATGGAAAATGAATGACTACAGTAGGTCAGTGGTGGACCATAGTAAGGCAGTAATGATTCTGCGATTAATGAGCTGATTACAACCGTGAGAGTTGTATTGGAATGGGTGTTGAGATTGAGTACCACTAATCGGGTAGTGGTAGTGTATAAGTTATCATTGATAGACTAATTAAGTAGAGTATCTACCTAGTGAATAATTATTCTTTCTTATCAATAGAGAGTCGTATTATTATACGGGGAAGGTTGCGGTGCAAGCATAGAATTCAAGTAACGATGATGTCTAGAATGAGATCCCAGATTCGATTTTCGATGTCGAGGGAGTTTCAAAGGTGATTATGTATAAGCTCAAGGAAGAGTGTGGGTCCATAGAATGATGGACGGGATAGCGAAAATATTTAGGCATGGGAAATACGAGGCTATAATGCTTGATGCTGATATAAATACGTATATGTTTTGTTCTCCTATGACAAACCTCTATAGTTCAGAGGTAGGTTCCAAGCCAGATATTTTGTGGCAGTATATTTTTTTCATATATACAATTCTCTTCAATTCGTTCTTTTCTCTTCTTTTCATTTCATGTAAGCTGAGAAGAACAACCCTTCCAGAAGGGGAGGTATTGCCGAATGACTATCTATCTGTGTGATAGAAGCCGAGTAGGATACCAGCTATTGTTTAATTGCTTGTCAAGTACTAAAGGCTGGCCACCTTCTGTACTAACTATGCAATATAACAAGTGTTCATGATCATAGTGATCTCTCAACAAATTCCTTTACTTCTATTTGATTGATCAAATTTTGGAAAATAGAAACAACTGAAAAAGGAGTAATAAAGTGGTGGTAGTATGCGGAATGGGAACACATTCGTGATACTAAGGTTGACGTGGTTATTAAAAGGTTATAGAACGCTAACGAGCAAAAGTATAACCAGTATAATATTAGGAACGGAAGGTAGTAGCGATTACGAACTGGAAAAGAATGGGTATTGAGAAGCAGAAGCTCTAATGATAAAAGCTATAATGAGAGTCTGTGCAATAGACTTGAAAGAATTTGGAATGATCACTTAATTCGGATTGAGTTATCTTACGACAATAGATCATATGTCATTATCGAGATGTCGCCTTATGAGATCCTTGAGGGAAGATAATGTCGATCTCCCTTATGTTAGGATGAAGTTGTAGAGCGCAAGATGCTCGGACCCGCAGTAGTCCAAAGGACCAAGGATATGATAGATCTAATCAGAGGACGGCTGGTAGTAGCCCAAGATGGACATGATAAGTATGTTGATTTGACACGAAAGGATAAAGAGTATGAAATAGGGGACCTAGTAATGTTATAGGTATCCCTTGGAAAGGATTGATGAGGTTCGGAAAGAAAGGAAAGCTAAGTCTACAATTTGTGGGACCCTTGGATATATTAAGACGTTTGGGAAGTTAGCATATAAGCTAGCCCTAACCCCGAATATGTAGCAAGTTCATAACGTGTTCCACGTATCAATGTTAAGGAAGTGTAATTCGGATGCCAGTCAAATAGGGGCATATGAGCGCATAGATATGCAACCCGACGTAACCTATATGGAGCAACCAGGAAGGGTTATAGAGTGAAAAGGAACAAGTGCTTAGGAGAAGGATTATCAAACTAGGCAGAGTTTGGTGGTAGAACCACAATGTGGAAAATTGACTCGAGAGTTAGAAAGTGTAATGCTAAGAAAGTATCCCCATTTGTTTTCTATCTGATTCCGGGACGGAATCCTTTTAAGGAGGGGAGACTGTAATAACCCCAATTTTTGAGAAATTTTGAAACCCTTATGAATAGTGTTTTTGCTGAACGAGAAAACTTTTCATGCCACGCTATGTAGGGGTTCTGTTATTGATCTTATGGGATATTATTAGTACTCTATGTGGTATATAAGTGTATGTAAAGATCGTCAGAATCCAATTCCGAACACTTTGATTTTTCCCGGAAATCCACAAGATACGGAGAGAATTGAGTATAAGGTAACAGGATAAAAAGGATTGAAATTAAAGGATTATAGGAGAGGATCATAAAAGGAATATAATATATTGAGAAAGGTTAAGGGAACCTAAGTAATAAGATCCCGGGTATGATCCCTCAAACGATAAACGAGAACGAAAGATAAGCGAACCGTAAAACAAATAAGTGACCAAGAGACAAGCTTGTACAAGAAGCCAGGGATTGTGACATCATCAAACCACAAGGTGTGGACAAGTGGGAGCATAATGACATGTGCAAGGTGACACAAGCATGACATAGAAGGGAAGGAAGTGTGGTTGAATTATAACCACACAAAATCAAGGTTAATTAAGTCATTAACCAAAAACAACACAAAAATCAACCAACCAAGCAAATCATTTCATTTTCAATCAAACAAAACACAAAAATATCTTCTTCCCAAGCTAGCTCTCGGCCCATTTCTTAAAATTTGAAGATCCAAGCTCCACCACTTACTATTTAGCAAGGTAATTATCTAAGCTTCCCCATGGATAGTTACATACTTCCTATAAGTTTAAGCTTCTAATTCCAAGCCAATCTTTTTCTATAAATCAAGGAAGAAGATGGTGAATAGTAACCTTCAAGAAATAACTTTAGTTTTCTTGAATTTTTATGAAAGATTAAGGTTATACAAGCAAGGATCAAGGTTCTTTTAGGCATTCAAAGCTCTTGGGTTGTGTTAGGAAGCTTCAAGGAGGTATAAACAACTTTCACCTTTAACTTATAGTTTGAACTTTGAGTTTTGATGAGTTTATGGATGGATTAATGTATATATAGAAATATCCATGTATGAATAGCAAGATCCATGTATGATAGATGGTTTGGTTGGATTTGTGGTGATTTTGGATATGAATCTTGGTTAATGGTTAATGAATCTTAAGTTATGGTTAGTAGATCATGTTTGTGGTTGAATAAGTTGGAAAACCTTGAGATTATGGACTGACCTTGCCTTGATATAAGTTGTGTTTGAGGTATTGATGATGGTTGGGTGGTTTGTAGTGAATTGGTAAAGAATTGGAGTGGTATAAATATTGGTAATCGCGTAAACATAGCCGTCGTAACGTCCGATTTTCTTTAGACTGTTTTGTGCATAACATTAGGACCCGAGGACCCCCTGCTAGATTGTGACCACTGCCATGTTTAGGTAGCTCATGTTACGAGCTTCGTTTTGATATGTAGTTCGTTCGATTCCGATGCACGGTTTAGGAGAAACGACCGTTTCAAGTAACGGCGTTTCGCGAACAAAACTTTTTCCCTCGCCTTACTTTGAAATGTAGGTTAAAGACCAAAAAGGGTTAATTAATGCATGAAACATTTATGGTAAGTGTTTTAGGCAGTTGGTAAGTCACTCGCGAAGGAATCGCTTTAAAACTCGTAAAGGTTAAATTATTAAAAATGGTGGAGCCGAGGGTACCCGAGTGACTTAAGCGAATCAGTGAGCGCAAAACAAGCGTTAGAGTCTAAGTTAGTTAAAGTATAGATTCACAAGTGACTTTGGTTTAATTCCAACTTACTTGTTGTTTATAGGTTACCAGACTCGTCCCGAGCCATTCGTAACCCCCAGTCGCTCAGGCAAGTATTCTATCCGTTATACTGTTGTTGTGATGTATACACTTGTATATGCATTATCTTGCGATAGATGCATGTTGGTTATTTAGCAAATTCTTGCGATATATTGTAGCATGTGATATGGTATATATGCATGCCTGTGTCATATTCTTGAAATATATATCTGTTGGTTCAGTTGATAATACCTATGCTAGAGGATAGCGGTATCTTGCATATACCCTTAGTATAGGGACCCAAAGGTGAAAATATTTTCAAAAACCGGGAGTCGAGGATCCCGAGTAATCTTGTATATATGGATATGGATATATACATATATATATATATATTTATATATATATATATGGTTATAGTTTTCCAAACTATTAATCGAATAAGGTTTATTCGATAACTTTAAACTTTATTTTATTATTGAATATTATTTCGAATATTATTCGAGGACTTATGACTCTTTTATATTATTTATTGAATATTATTTGAATATTCATTCGAGGGCTTATGACTCTTTTATATTATTTATTGAATATTATTTGAATATTCATTCGAGGGCTTATGACTCTTTTATATTATTTATTGAATATTATTTGAATATTCATTTGAGGATGTATGACTCCTTTATTTTATTTAATGAATATTATTTATAATATTCATTCGAGGTATTATGACTCAGCTTATATTATTTATTGAATATTATTTGAATATTCATTTGAGGATCTATGACTCCGATTATTTGCTGAGATATATTCTTTATTTTATTAAAGAATAAGATGTCAATAATCAAACTTATTTTCGATTATTCAAATGAAGATAATACTTTCATATAAGTATATCTTTGGTTATTTAATACTCGTTTCAAGTATAAATTTTAATACTTCTACTTCAATTATTTTTATAAAGATTATTCTTTATGGGAATATTATTTAAATAATAATATTCAGTCATTTTCTAAAATATTCTGGGGACTGATTTACTTCATTAAATCAGCCTTACTCCAAGCACTCTTTAAAGTGTTTTCGAGTCTTCAAAATGATTTTTAAAAGTCAGAGCGGATCCCAAAACTCATTTTTATATTTAAGATCTTCCTTTTAAGGGGATTTAAATACTCGCTCAAAACCTGGGGAATCCGGCTCTGTGGTGTATTTTATATTCGCAACAAGGTTGCAGATTTGGTAAATGAATTGATTACTTTCCCAACGTTCGGGAAGTAAGCCCCTCTCATTGAGTCGGCATAAGCGACAGGCCGGGGTACGGTCTATTATTGTGTAAGTGGCTCAGTGGGAGTCCATCAAATGCATAAGTGGCTGAGTGGCAGTCCAGCATAGGTCTTAATTATGACCAGGGTGATGACCAGTGGGGAATTCGTCCATCTACTAGTAGAAAAGGTTACTTATTGGTATCTTTGCCTGATCAGCGAGATATCGGGTTTATGCCAAAATTCTTTTCCTTTCCAAAGTTCATTGGATGTTTCAAACTCTGTTCATACTTTACATAACAGAGGTTCCAGGAAATGTTTAAGAGATATATATATGTGGATATATATATATCGGGACTAAATAAAGTATCTCGTAACTTTATTTCATTCAATAATATTTCAAAGATTGAATCTATTCAAATCTTGTCTTGTAGTCTCATCTATGTGATGAACTTTTGAAACTGATTATAACTTGAACGGTGGTAGTTCAAGTAGTATTGGGAAAGATATAAGTATATTGGGGTATTTGGTAACCTCATCTTTTAAACTTATATCTAATTAATAATTGTCTTATGTATGACAAAGATTTTCAGAAAAACGTTGAGACAAGGTTAGATATATGAGATCACCTTGCAACGATATTTTTTTATATACAGTTATACACTGGGATTTTGTGTATATTATGCATGGAAGAGGACTTCCAATATTTTGAAAAGTATATATGTATATATATATATACTGAATATTTTGCGACTTCATCGCATTAAGTTATCAACTTGGTTCATTTCTTTTGACCAAGACTTTCATGAGTATTATGAGTAGACTCATATACTGTAAATAATTATGCATATCATTTTGGTGGGCTTGCTGCTCACCCTTGCTTTCTTCTTTCATCACACAACATCAGATAGATAAGATGAACAGGACCAAGCTCCCAATTCGCGATCGGATAGGAAGCGTTTCGCAGCTTCCTATAGGCATTGAAGTCACTGTAGCTGAGGTAGGGAACTACCAATAGACTAGGCTTCAACTTTTGATGTACCAGATTTATGTATATTTATGAATTGTAATAATGGCAATGAAATGTAAATTTATTCAGAACCCTTTTAAGGTGTATTGACTTATAATTGTGGAATAAAACGACTTGTGATTATTTGTGGATGTTCATCTCTGAGACTATAACGTGTGGTGTGTGTTTATTGTGGGGTCACAGTACAGAGTAGTTGATTGTGTATTAAGATTGGGTGTTATTAAGGGAAATGGATCTCGTGACAACCCGGATCCCCGACCCCGGATCTGGGGGTGTTACATCACTGAGTGAGAGTGAGAAGAAAGAAGAATATTTTCCAATCCGGAAAAAAAAGGCTGATCATGCAATATGATTCTAACTCTGATGATCAGATGCCCATTGGGCCAAGGGTGACGATAAAGAAATCAACAGTGGCAATTCCTGATGACTCTATTGAGACAACTGGAACTAAGGAGCCAACTACTGATGCTAGTGCTCTGATCAAACAGATTCCAGTTATTAAAGAAACTGTTGTGTCCAAGACAGCTGATAAGAGCAAGTTGAAAAGAAAAGCTGATGATGTGGTTAGGTACATCAGAAAGAAGAAAAAGGCTCAGTCTTCTGCTATGGATGTCAGTCCACAAGAACCTAAGTCTTAAAGGGATTTAGCAACTGAGAAATATCCGGTCACACAAGAACCATCTTCTCAAAGGGAAGATGCAGACAAAGAGGCTACACAAATAATTGTTGACTTTGCTCAAGGTGATCTTCTTACTGACTCTGAACAACTGCTGCAAGAAAAGAAGGCTCATCAGGATGAATTGTGAAAGGTGGATGCAGTCATTAATGATCTTATGTTTGAGGAGAGTACACAAGAACATTCACCAATACTTGTTGAAGCGGCTCATATTCCTCAGGCCCCACAAGAACTAGTAGTTCAAAGTACTGATGCCGGCCTAGTTTATTCTCCTGACAAATCAAATCCCGATGCTTCAACAAATCTTGATTTTGATCAACTGTCCATTCAAGCAGCTTCTACTGATAATTCCTTACTGCTAACTAGCTTGATAAAGCATCCTGATGCGTTGTTTGTTCCTCCACTATCATCACTTCCACTTGATGACTCACCTTGAGGTATTGCTTATTTTCCTCTGTTGTTCTTCATGTTTGTATGATTATAAATAGTCTCTTATTTGAGGTTACCTCTATTTATATGACAAGCATACTACTCCTCTTAGCCATCTCTTATTTCTTTGCAAAATGTGTGATTGTGCTTTTCTACGAGACTGTGTGAAAATACTATGTGAGAAAATTAAATTTTGAGTGGCAATCTCCTATAACTGGCAAAAGGAGAGGTAGATTTGAGAAAAAAAATTATAAGTGTTTCTTTACTTAAAAATTTTCTTGTGTGAGAAAAATATTACTCTTAAAAGTAATATATTGTGGGAGAAATGATGAGATCACTTGAAAAGAAAAGAGAGATTTAGGTGTTACCTTGTTTTATATTTCAGGATCTCATCAGGAACAAACACCTATTGCTAAGGATCCTCTTAAAGGCAAAGCAATTCTGCCTAGCTCTATAAATTCTTCTGAGGGTCTGTCTAGCTCTGATTCTGATGAAGACAGCGATCCTGATGATTTTGACATAACTCAGTTTAAGATTGCTATTGATGCATCTAAGAAGTCCAATGTTGGTTCTTCTTCAAATTTCAATGTTGATCATTCTTATTACAATGCTGATGCTGAGCATTTTCGAAAGACTGAATAGGATTTTGCATGGAGAGATGCACATACTTCTATCTCCTCAGCTGTTAGTATGTAACATGTTCATATGGCCTATGATGAACTTCATAACCCTGAACTTAAATTGCTTCTTAAGGCCTCTACCATTTTTGTGAAAGGAATTTTCTCTGAACTTGCTGATATGAAGAAATCTCATACTAGTTTACAGAACAAGTTTGATGCATTTATGATTAATCCACTTACTTCAACTGAACTCATAAGTGAGAAAAAAGGCTATTAAAGCCGTGGTTCAATCTTAACAAAGCATGGATACTCGATTTTCTTCCTTGGAAGATAAAGTGTCTTCAATGAATGATAAACTGGATGCTATGTTTTCTCTTCTTTTAAATACTGATGCCAAAAAGGGGGAGAAGATAGCTGTCACAAAATGTACAGCCAACTCTAATTAGTTGAAAGATAAAGATATTGATGGTGATGATAAAGATTATGATGGTGATAGAAATCCGGTTACAAATGTTCAAATTGCTCCTATTGCTCAACAACCTCAACATTCTAAAAGATCTAGTTTTTCAAGACAAGGAAAGTCTACTGGTGCTCATGGAGTCAAGCACGAGACTAATGTTGATGCTTCTGAAACTGGTGATGTTACAATCTCTAACTTAGCGGATGCTAAAGGATTATTCTTTCCTTACAGACACAAGGAAACAAGTGAAGAGATTGTTCTGTACTGCAAAGATAAAAGGTTTGAGCAAAAAATGCTAGGAGTGCTCTTGGGTTGATAACTGAAGAATTTCCTGATCTAACAACTAAAGAAGCAGTTATGCAATAGAAAGAGTTAATGGCTCAAATTGAAGTTGAAGCAAACATTTTTAAAGGAAGAGGAAAAAGAGGTGGAAGAGCTATAAGAGCTAGAAGAAGAAGAGGGAGAGGAATAATTTCTAAACCAAGTCAAGTGTCTGTAATTGATTCTGCATTTTTGAATGTCCTATTCAGAGAAGGTTTTGTTCCTGTACAAGGACATGATTTAGAAGAAGAAGCTGAGGATACTAAAGAGATGGTTGTCCAAAGGAAGAAGAAATCAACCGTGACATTGCTCAAGTTGATGTAACTAATGCAAATGTGTCTCTTAAAGCAGACTCAAACCCTAAGGAAGAAGCAGATCTTGATGCTGTGAACCTGATAGCTAATTTTGACAATGATGAAAAGGTGATCAAAGTATAGGATGAATCATTTCTTACTACATTAGTTGCTTCTCATAATTCAGAAGTTGATGAACAAGAAAGAATTGACAGCAGGAGAGCTGATCAAGCATGCAGTGACTATGAGCAAAGAATTCTAAATTCAAGGAGAGAACTGTGGCATAAAACAAAAGGAAAAATTTATGATTTATCTACAGGCTATGCTCCTCTCAGCAAGAAGGATAAAAGATGGAAAAATGTTTATTCATTTAGTTATCCTAAAGGATTCAAGCATATTGAATTTGTGTCAGCAGGACTAAGAGGCCCTATTTCAGAACAAGAGAATTTTGGTAAGTCCATTAAGAAACCTTCTTGGGTGGAACATAATGAAAAGCTAAAACTTATCAAAACTTGTACTAGAGGAGGTATTGATCATTATGGAATGGAAACTCTGAGGTATGATTTACTGGACACAGATATTCTGACTGACAATCCTGGTGAAAGAGTTACTCCTTCACATCTTGAGAAGGTTGAAGCTGTAAAGATTGTATATAGGAAGATAATCTTGGTGATGTCAGAGAGGAGATTCTGTACTTCTTGAGAGATGGTAAAGTCAAAAGCTTTACATTGCAGCAGCTCTTGATGAAGATTGTGATAGAGTTGAAATATATTCACTATCTTCTTAGAGTTGAGGACAATGTCACCAGAAACTGGTCTTCTATGATACTTGAGAGTAGCATAAGAAGAGTCATGAACAAAGAAGACAAATACAATGGTGATTTGTTCCTATGTACATAACCTATACTGGTCAAGAAATGAAGATGGAAAAGGGAGCTGTAATTCTAAAAGTTTTTCTCAACAATCCTCAGTTATCTTTCAGTCCTGATCATGAAGATGCTAGCTTAAGCTTTATGTTGATTAGTGATCTTGAAATAACTAAAAGTTCGATTTCTAAACTAAGATCAGCCATTTATCATCTTGGAGAAGATACTGAAGAGAAGAGAGAGTTGAAGAAAAAGCTTGTCAAAGTCCTACAAGACAAGGAGGAAGAAAGGTTGAACAATTTTCTGGAAATAACTGTCAATTATCTTAGGATACTGAAGTAAGCCTTATCCCTTGCACATTTTGTAATTGGTTTTGGCATCATTGAGAATGGAATTTGTGCTTCATTACATTAAGCATAAATTGGGGGAGATTGTTACGTGCTGATTCTCAATGATCAGTAGAAGCTCAGGATCTGACTGTGTTTGGTTGTCATCAGTATTTGATGTGTCATCAGGATTTGATGCATTATTAGTATCTGCAGAACATCAGCATCTGAAGGCAGTCTGTTGTAAAGATTGATTATGTTCCTTATTTTGGGGGATGGATATCTGTTACGTTCTGAGTGATAGGACTTTGTATATTGAGTTAAAGATATGTATCATTTTCTATTAGTAATTGATAATGCATATCTTAGACTGATTTATAGCAGCTGTGTATTATATAAACACAGTTTAGGTCATCACATAGTGATTAACTCGAGTATTGTACGACCTAGAACCTCTCAAGAACATCAGTATTTCTTGAGAGAGTTTGTAACAGTTTTTATCAGAAATATAAAGAACTGTTATATTTTTATACTTGTTTGAAACATTTATACAATTGTATCCAACCCCCTTAAACAATTGTATTAATACTGGGAAACACTTTGGATTTAGAAGAAGAAACATCAGGAATGGAAAAGTTGAGATTAACAAGTAGAGCAATCACACTCCTGATAGATTTGCATCTAGAAATCCTTGTAACACCCCCAAATCCGGGGTTGGGGATCCGGGTTGTCACGAGTTCCATTTCCCATACTAACACCCAATCTTAATAAACAATCAACTACTCCGTACTGTGACCCCACAATAAACACACACACCACAAATTATAGTCTCAGAGATGAATATCCAAAAATAACACGAGTCATTTTATTCCACAATTATATGCCATTACACCTTAAAAGGGTTTCGGAATAAATTTACATTTCTTTGCCATTATTACAATTCATAAAGATACATAAGAAAGGTACAACAAAAGTTGAAAGCCTAGCCTATTGGTAGTTCCTACCTCAGCTACAACGGAATCAACGCCTACAAGAAACTGCGGAATGTTTCCTATCCGCTCACGAATTGGGAGCTTGGTCCTGTTCATCATGTCTATCTGTTGTTGTGTGATGAAGAAGAAAGCAAGGGTGAGCAACAAGCCCACCGAAATAATATGTATAATAATTAAAAATATATGAGCATTCTCATAGTACTCATGAAAGTCTTTGTCAAGAAGAAATGAACCAAGTTTGATATCTTAACGCGACGAAGTCACAAAATATTCAGTATAATACATATAGACTTCTCAAATCTTTGAAATCCTCTGACATGTATAATATACACAGAGTTCCAGTTTATAACTGTATAAAATATCGTTGCAAGGTGATCTCATATATCTAACCTCGTCTCAACGTTTTTCTAAAAATCTTTGACATGCATAAGATAATCATTTACTAGATATACGTTTAAAAGATGAAGTTACAAGATACTCCAATATACTTATATCTTTTTCGAATACTACTTGAACTACCACCGTTCAAGTTATAATTAGTTTCAAAAGTTCATCACACTGATGAGACTACAAGATAAGACTTGAATAGATTCAATCTTTGAAATATCATTTGAAAGAAATGAAGTTACGAGATACTTCATTAAGTCCCGATATATATATACACCTATATATATATATATATATTTCATACACTCCTTGAAAACCTCTGTTATGAAAATTTTAAACAGAGTTGCAATATCCAATGAATTTTGGAAAGAAGAAAACCTTGGCATAAACCTGATATCTTGTTGATCAGGCAAAGATACCAATAAGTAACTTTTTCTACTAGTAGATGGACGAATTCCCCACTGGTCATCACCCTGGCCGCAATAGGACCTTATGCTGGACTGCCACTCAGCCACTTACGCATTTGATGGACTCCCACTAAGCCACTTACACTTTCATGGACGCCCACTGAGCCCATGTTGCTTATGCCGACTCAAATAGATGAACTTACTTCCTGAACGATGGGCAAGTAATCAAGATTTTTTCTCAAAACAGCAACCTCGTTGCGAATGTTAAATACACCACTGAGCCGGATCCCTCAGGTTTTGAGCGAGTATTTAAATCCCCTTCGAAAGGAAGATCTTAAATATCAAAATGAGTTTTGGGATCCGCTCTAACTTTTAAAAATCATTTTGAAGACTCGAAAACATTTTTAAGAATGTTTGGAGTAATACTGATTTAATGAAATAAATCAGTCCCGATATATTAGAAAATATCTGAATATTATTATTAAATAAAATTCCCATAAAGGATAATCTTTATAAAAATAATTGAAGTAAAAAAACTCATACTTGAAATGAATAACGAATAACCAAAGATATACTTATACGAAAGTAAGATCTTTATTTGAATAATCGAAAATAAGTTTGATTATCGAAATACTATTCTTTTATAAAATAATGAATATTATTTAATAAATAAGCGGAGCCATAAGTCCTCAAATGAATATTCAAAATAATATTCAATAACTAAAATAAACGGAGTCATAAGTCCTCGAATGAATATTCAACTAATAATATTCATTGAATAAAATAAAGTTATCGAATAAACCTTATTTGATTAATAGTTTTGAAAACTATATCCATATATATATGAAAATATATATATATATATATTATACTCGGGAACATCGACTCCCGATTTAGAAAAATGTTCACCTTTGGGTCCCCTATACTAAGGGTATACGCAACTACTACTTATCTCTAGCATAGGTATTATGCAACTTATAAGCATTTGAATCAACAATTAGATATCAAGATTACGAAACAGACATGCATATATACCATATCAGCATGCTCCAATATATCGCAAAATTTGCTAATAACAATCATGCACTTATCACAAGATAATGCATATACATATATTTACATCACAACAACAGTATAACCTATGAACAACAACATAAGCCGGAATTTAATCACGGTCGCTTAAGAAACTAGACTTTAACCAATTGAACCCTAACTTTTGCTTATGGTCATTTCTACGCTTAACAAATCACATAAGTCGTTCGAGTACCCTCGGCTCCACCATTTTTAATAAATTAACCGTTAAGAATTTTAAGGCGACGCTTTCGCAAATACCCTACCAACTTCCTAGTCCACTTTACATAATTGTTTTATACTCCAATTAGTCATTTAAGGGCCTTAACCAAGGTTTCAAAGTAAGGCGAGGGGTAATGGTTCGTTCGCAAAATGCCGTTAGTTAAAACGGTCGTTTCTCCTAAACCGTACATCGGATTCAAGCGAACCACATATCAAAACGAAGCTCGTAACATGAACTATCTAATTATGGCAAATGTTAGAATCTTTCAGTGAATTCACGGGTCCTAAAGTGAAGAACAGAACAGTTAAGGAAAATCGGGCATTATGACGTTTATATTTACGCGATTTCCAATTTAATTAACACTCTACATTATCATCAATTCACTCACAACCACCAATACAACAATATTCAACCATAATACTACAAATTCAGTCCCCAACTCCAAGTTTTCCCAATTTATCCAACCTATCAAAGACCCAATATTCAAAACCAATACAAATCCACCAAAACTACTTATAATCAAAGATCAAGCCTTAATACTAACAATATTTCAATAAAACTTAATGGAATCATAAAATCAAAGCTAGGGTTTGAAGTTGTTATCTTCCTTGGTAGGTGTTAAGTTTCTAGGAAGCCTTAGGGAGCCTTAATCTAACCTCCTACAAGCTTGATCTTTCCAAAGAAATAAAGAATACAAAGTTAGGTTTTGAAGTTTCTAAAAGTCCGATTTAAATAACTGTAAAAATGAGAGTCTTACCTGCTTATTTGGATGACACTTGTGAACAAGAGTTGTAGGCCATCTCAATACCTTTCCAACGAGCTATAGAACACAATATTTGAGTGAGTATTGAAGGAGATATGGTAGTTTTAAGTTGCTGCTCTGGTTTTGGCCGAGAGCAAGAGAAGAAAAAGTGAAGTAAAAATGTTTCTAGTTTGATTAAATGATTTGTGTGGTGTTTAGCTTGGTTACTTCCTTTTGTTGTTAATTAGATTGTTACCATGGTAAAAATTGTGTGGCTCACAATCAACCAACCAATCCCTCCATTTGTCATGCTTATGTCACCATGCCTATGTCACCATGCCTATGTCATCTTTCTCATGTCATCCTCTTACACTTGTCTTCTTCTTGTTGGTGTGATGATATCATCATCCACTAACCTCTTTGATTAACCCCTAATTACTTGTCTAATGATCGCTTATCTGTTATACGGTTCGCTTAACTTTCGTTCTCGTTTATCATTTGAGGGATCATACCTGGGATCTTATTACTTAGGTTACCCTAAACCTTTCCTAATATTTTATATTCCTTTTATGATCCTCTCTAAAAATCCTTGAATTTAAATTCTTTTTATCATATTACCTTATACTCAATTCTTTCGGTATCTGGTGGATTTTCAAGAAAAATCAAAGTGTTCGGATTTGGATTCTGACGATCTTTACATACACTTATATACCATATTGAGTACTAATAAGACCTCAGAATATCAATAAAAGAACTACTACATTGTGTGGCATGAAAAGTTTTCTTATTCAGCATAATCAGCAAAATCACTATTCATAAGGTTTACAAAAAGTCCAAAATTTTTGGGGTTATTATAGTCTCCCCTCCTTAAAAGGATTCCGTCCCGGAATCAGATAGAAAATGAATAGGGATACTTTCTTAGCATTGCACTTTCTAACTCTCAAGTCAATTTTCCCACATTGTGGTTCTTCCACAAACCCTGACTAGCATAATATCCATTCTTCTAAGCACTTATCTATTTTTGATCTATAACCCTTCCTGGTTGCTCCATATAGGTTACGTCTGGTTGCATGTCTTTGCGCTCATATGCCCCTATTTGTCTGGCATCCGGATTACACTTCCTTAACATTGATATATGGAACACGTTATGAACTTGCTAAGGTTCGGGGTAAGGTTAGCTCATATGTTAACTTCCCAATACGACTTAATATATCTAAAAGTCCAACAATTCATGGGCTTAGCTTTCCTTTCTTTCCGAACCACATCCATCTTTTCCAAGGGAATACCTATAATAGCACTAGGTCCCCTACTTCCTATTCTTTGTCCTTTCGTGTCAAATCAACATACTTCTTATGTCCATCTTGGGCTACTACCAGCCGTCCTCTGGTTAGATCTATTATATCCTTGGTCATTTGGACTACTGCGGGTCCGAGCATCTTGCGCTCTACAACTTCATCATAACATAAGGAAGATCGACATTGTCTTCTCTCAAGGATCTCATAAGGCGATACCTCGATACTGACATACGATCGATTATCGTAAGAAAACTCAATCCGCGTTAAGTGATCATTCCAAATTTCTTTCAAGTCTATTGTACAGACTCTCATTATCTTATCTAGATCTACAGCTTTTGCTTCTCAATACCCACTCTTTTGCAGTTCGTAATCGTTACTATCTTCCGTACCAAATTTTATACTGATTACACTTTTGTTCGTTAGCGTTCTATAACCTTTTAATAATCGCGTCAACCTTAGTATCATGAACGCGTTTCCATTCCGAATACCACCATAACTTTACTACTCCTTTTTCAGCTGTTTTTATTTTCCAAAGTTTGATCAATCATATAGAAGTAAAGGAATTTGTTGAGAGATCACTATGATCATGAACACTTGTTCTATTGCATAGTTAGTACAGAAGGTGGCCAGCCTTTAGTACTTTACAAGCAATTAAACAATAGATGGTATCCTACTAGGCTTCTATCACATAGATAGATAGTCATTCGGCAATACCTCCCCTTCTGGAAGGGTTGTTCTTCTCAGCTTATATGAAATGAAAAGGAGAGAAAAGAACGAATTGAAGAGAATTGTATATATATAAAATATACTGCCATAAAATATCTGGCTTGGAATCTACCTCTGAACTATAGAGGTTTGTCATAGGAGAATAAAACATATACATATATATATATCAACATCAAGTATTATATCATTGTATTTCACGTGTCTGAATATTTACTATTCCGTCCATCATTCTATGGACCCATGCTCTTGCTCGAGCTTATAACAATCACCTTTGAAACTCCATCGACATCGAAAATTGAATCTGGGATTTTATTCTAGACGTCATCGTTATTAGAATTCTATGCTTGCATCGTAACCTTCCTCGTATAGTAATACGACTCTCTATTGATAAGAAGGAATAAGTATTCAATAGGTAGATAATCGACTTAATTAGTCTATCAACGATAACTTATACATCACCACGACCCGATTAGCGGTACTCAATCTCAACATCCATTCTAATACAACTCTTACGGTTGTAATCGACTCATTACTCGCAGAATCATTGCTGCATTACTATGGTCCACCACTGACCTACTATCGTCATTTGTTTTCCTTGGAATCTTAATAGCTAACCATACGGAGTCCATACCTGTCGTATCAAATTCTTCTAAGGAGTTAACATAATTACCATTCATAATTCATGAAGAACACTCCGGATCCTGACGTACTTTCATGACATGAAGCAGATAAAATTGCAGAAGAGTTTCAATAAAAGCAACGATAGAAGGTTAATACCATTCTTAATCATATGTCTTTATCAAGAGACATGAAGCTCAAAGGTTCATTTAGTCCTTTCGTAACATGGTCCTGGCTTATCTCAAGATATGTCCTTATAAGATAAATTGCCCGCTCACGGTGATTACATAAATTAAATCTTTACCAAACTACTATCACGGTTGAGTATTGCACAGTCATCAAAAGGAATGTCAATCTTCCAAACCATAATACAACCTTCACGGCTTCAATCATCATCACTGTATTCCTCTGGCACGAGCGCCCATAATTATCCTCTTACATTTGAAGTGTCGGCCACCTCTTTGGCCTTTCCTGATAGTAAAATTTCCTTACAATCAATGTCATTTTAACCACCTCCAACTAAATTTTCTACCTCATTTCAATCACTGCTTATGTGAAAATGCTTTTCTTAAATCCTGGTGAGAAAAAAAAATCACCATTTTTCCATAAGTCATTGCCTTAGTCTTTAGATGTGAACATTGTCACGACTGACTCTCGATCATACTTAGGACGTCTCTTATCTTGGGTCCTTCTCGTTTTCACCAATCTCGACCTTCATTGGGTCGATCTATACTTTCTTATGGTTCAACACGTGCCCACCTGGCATTATTATAATTATGTCATATTTTCTTTATCAAAATTTCTATTCTTGAGAACTTTGAATATTACCTTTTTCCTTGTAAAACCTCTAAGGTTATCCTTAAATTCTTCATCCGGTACTCCCTAGGTACAGGGCATATCAAGATACCATTTACTAATACTAGAACCATTGTTTAAGTACTTCTGAAAAATTTCTCTACCGATCTTTAAAGGTTGTTGTTACCTTAGTCCTTCGTTCCATACTACCCAACTCATAATGTCCCTATTAAGGGTGAAATGCCAACCTTTATGCATTCCTCTATGGTTCATCTCAAGTTATCGAGGTTCCATCCTTAATTCCACCTTTTTTAAAAAGGTACTTGCATCCTTCCATAGATAAATCAAGTCATGTATCCCTGATAAGGGTGTCTTATTCAATCATTCCCATCTCGATAGTATATGCCTAATTTCACAATAACATCTGTATTCAAAATGAGGTCAATCAATATGGCCTCCAAAAGATAACAATGGTTATCTACTTTTCTTTCCTAATTTGGTAATGATCACATGGATGTTCTGGAAGATATTGGTCATATTCAACGTGAACTTCTTCTTAATAAATCCTTATTTACTTTTGTTATTTATCACAACAGTCATATCAATGTTGGGATATCTTTTGTACTTGGTGTCTCCCTTTTGGGTATCAAGTCACAGGTGTTACATACACTTTCCATTTGTGAAGGTTACTTCCTTCATCCAATTTCCTAATTTCTTACTTTCTTGTCTCTTCCGTCTATCCGCGTCTCATTATTTATTCTACGAACTATCTCAAGGTTTCCTCGAATCCTCCTAACTTAAAGGGGATAAAATATATGTATCTCTTATTCCTTCAATCATCAACTTTAACTCATGGTGAATCACCCTCATCCTGACGATTACATACTTTTCTATTTCTATTGCTACGAGTCTTTAGGGTTTCCTCATACCCAACTCCCTTATCATTCCTCAAACTCTATTGCCTTTATTTTCCTTTCCACTTCCGTTTTTTTTTATTTTCCTTTCTCTTATCATTATTTCATGAACCAACACAACATAAGCATTGATTTCAAACATCCCGTCATTCTTGATTCGTGTCCTCAGAACGAATCTTGACAACTTTTATAACTTAGTTTCATAATTCATCATGCTCGTCCGCTTTTGTTCTGGCTCTAAAGCTATTACACTATCTTCATAACCTTGGGAATTACTTTCCCAAAAACAGTTGACTGAACTTTAATCAGTTTATTCTAACCTCTGGCTCCGTGCCTTTCTTGGTCTTTCACCAGCGGGTGGCCTCTCTCTTAGGAGGGTAAGTGACAAAAATAGTCTTTTGTGATTCGTCAATCATTTAGAATCTCAAGTAATTCCTATATTTCCTTTAGCCAGGCTCTTGCCTCGACTGGGTCAGCTTGTTCCTTGGAACTCTGAGAGCTTAGCGACTTAAAGGTCCTGAAAGAATTTATCACCGCATTGTTTCCTCAGGGTGGTGGTTGGGGATAATAGTCTAAGTTCTGTCTAGAAAGGTCCATACATTGTCGTATAGGAGTACCGTCTCGGGTCTCCTTTCCTTACTCGACTTCTGTTTCCTTAGTCTGAACGTTCCCTCCTCCTCCCCATAATCGGGGTCATCCTACATGTTTTAAATCCTCATTTCCACTTCATTATGTTATGGGTTCCTTCTATCTTGATGGCGACCTCCCTGACTATCACGTTCAGGGTTTGCTCTAAATCTTATTCCTCAAACTAGCTTTCATCTAAGATCTCATCTTTAAGCTCTTGAACATTTGGAACCCAAATTCTGTAGGAATACCTCATTATTCCCTTATCATCTTTCTCGGTATTAATCTCTTTTCTATTTGTTGGCTCTCTGCCTTCATTCATCACTTTTTCCAGCACAGTATGATCTTCTTCAATAATTCGGGCTGTATTGCAATCTCAAACAACTTTTCGGTACCGACTCTGGTTACCTTCACTTCTATTTCCATTTTCTCAAAATCTCTTATAAACTCTCCCAAAGACATTATCATCTTGAGTCTCTCCTTTTTACTAAGGGCATCAGCCACCACATTGGCTTTCCCTGAATGATAAAGAATCTCCCAATCATAATTCTTGATTAGCTCTAACCGCCTCCTCTGGCGTATGTTGAGCTCTTTCTATGTAAAAATGTACTAGAGCTCCTATGGTTTATGTAAATCTTGCACTTCTCTCCATACAAGTAGTGCCTCCAATCTTTTGGGAAAAGCTATTGCCACGAGCCCAAGCTCATGGGTGGGGATATCGAATTTTATATTCCCTTAGTTATTTTGACGCGCACGTGATTACCTTGCTGTGATGTATAAGAAGCACCCTAATTCCTTACGCGAAGCGTCACTACAAATCAAAAAAAATAAAATCTCCTTTTCCATCCGGCAATGCCAACATAGGGGCCATCACCAACCATTGCTTCAGTTCTTAAGAGCTGTTCTCGCATTTCTCTGTCCATTCGAACTTCTCAGTCTTACGAGTAAGCCGCGTTAAAGGGGCTACTATCTTTACAAACTTGAACGAACCTCCGGTAGTGACCGACCAATCCTACCTCTGGTAGTCGCCCTAACCATGGTCATCAATTCCTCAGTGGTCCTTTATTCATTCTTGTCAGGATCCTTCACGGCATCCTTCTCAGCAATAATCCCTTCTAGGACAACATCCTCAACCGCTACATCCTCAATATGAACATCATCCGGTCCCGTGTTAGGACGCTCTATCGGATCCACAATCTGATCTCCAATACCTAATAAAATATCATCGCATTGTTGCTCCTCAACCTCAGGGTACGGAGTCCCCCTACCATATACGATAACGAACTACGCTTCTATCATGATATTTATAAGGGTTCCCATAAGGGTTTTAACTGTCAATACTACGTTAGGTAGTCCGACTATGAACTTGGCAAGAGTTCTTATTATCTTAGTGAAATTATTTTAACGTCACATCATCTCTGAGGTTTATAATGCTTGGCTCTGATACCATTTCTGTAACACCCCCAAATTCGGGGTTGGGGATCCGGGTTGTCACGAGTTCCATTTCCCTTACTAACACCCAATCTTAATAAACAATCAACTACTCCGTACTGTGACCCCACAATAAACACACACACCACAAGTTATAGTCTCAGAGATGAATATCCAAAAATAACACGAGTCATTTTATTCCACAATTATATGCCATTACACCTTAAAAGGGTTTCAGAATAAATTTACATTTCTTTGCCATTATTACAATTCATAAAGATACATAAGTCCAGTACAACAAAAGTTGAAAGCCTAGCCTATTGGTAGTTCCTACCTCAGCTACAACGGAATCAACGCCTACAGGAAACTGCGGAATGTTTCCTATCCGCTCACGAATTGGGAGCTTGGTCCTGTTCATCATGTCTATCTGTTGTTGTGTGATAAGAAGAAAGCAAGGGTGAGCAACACGCCCACCGAAATAATATGTATAATAATTAACAATATATGAGCATTCTCATAGTACTCATGAAAGTCTTGGTCAAGAAGAAATGAACCAAGTTTGATATCTTAATGCGACGAAGTCACAAAATATTCAGTATATATATACATATAGACTTCTCAAATCTTTGAAATTCTCGGACATGTATAATATACACAGAGTTCTAGTTTATAACTGTATAAAATATCGTTGCAAGGTGATCTCATATATCTAACCTTGTCTCAACGTTTTTCTAAAAATCTTTGACATGCATAAGATAGTCATTTACTAGATATACGTTTAAAAGATGAAGTTACAAGATACTCCAATATACTTATATCTTTTCCGAATACTACTTGAACTACCACCGTTCAAGTTATAATTAGTTTCAAAAGTTCATCATACTGATGAGACTACAAGATAAGACTTGAATAGATTCAATCTTTGAAATATCATTTGAAAGAAATGAAGTTACGAGATACTTCATTAAGTCCCGATATATATATACACCTATATATATATATACATTTCATAAACTCCTTGAAAACCTCTGTTATGAAAATTATAAACAGAGTTACAATATCCAATGAATTTTGGAAAGGAGAAAACCTTGGCATAAACCTGATATCTTGCTGATCAGGCAAAGATACCAATAAGTACCTTTTTCCTACTAGTAGATGGACGAATTCCCCACTGGTCATCACCCTGGCTGCAATAGGACATTATGCTGGACTGCCACTCAGCCACTTACGCATTTGATGGACTCCCACTAAGCCACTTACACTTTCATGGACGCCCACTGAGCCCATGTTGCTTATGCCGACTCAAATAGATGAACTTACTTCCCGAACGATGGGCAAGTAATCAAGATTTTTTCTCAAAACAACAACCTCGTTGCGAATGTAAAATACACCACTGAGCCGGATCCCTCAGGTTTTGAGCGAGTATTTAAATCCCCTTCAAAAGGAAGATCTTAAATATCAAAATGAGTTTTGGGATCCACTCTAACTTTTAAAAATCATTTTGAAGACTCGAAAACATTTTTAAGAATGTTTGGAGTAATACTGATTTAATGAAATAAATCAGTGCCGATATATTAGAAAATATCTTAATATTATTATTAAATAAAATTCCCATAAAGGATAATCTTTATAAAAATAATTGAAATAAAAAAACTCATACTTGAAATGAATAACGAATAACCAAAGATATACTTATACGAAAGTAAGATCTTTATTTGAATAATCGAAAATAAGTTTGATTATCGAAACACTATTCTTTAATAAAATAAAGAATATTATTTAATAAATAAGCGGAGCCATAAGTCCTCAAATGAATATTCAAAATAATATTCAATAACTAAAATAAACGGAGTCATAAGTCCTCGAATGAATATTCAACTAATAATATTCATTGAATAAAATAAAGTTATCGAATAAACCTTATTCGATTAATAGTTTTGAAAACTATATCCATATATATATGAAAATATATATATATATATATTATACTCGGGAACATCGACTCCCGATTTAGAAAAATGTTCACCTTTGGGTCCCCTATACTAAGGGTATACGCAACTACTGCTTATCTCTAGCATAGGTATTATGCAACTTATAAGCATTTGAATCAACAATTAGATATCAAGATTACGAAATAGACATGCATATATACCATATCTGCATGCTCCAATATATCGCAAAATTTGCTAATAACAATCATGCACTTATCACAAGATAATGCATATACATATATTTACATCACAACAATAGTATAACGGGTAGAAATCTTGCCTGAGTGCTCCGGGGTAGACTTAAGCTTAGAGTGGGTCCGGTAACCTATGAACAACAACATAAGCCGGAATTAAACCATGGTCGCTTAAGAAACTAGACTTTAACCAATTGAACCCTAACTTTTGCTTATGGTCATTTCTACGCTTAACAAATCACATAAGTCGTTCGAGTACCCTCGGCTCCACCAATTTTAATAAATTAACCGTTACGAATTTTAAGGCGACGCTTTCGCAAATACCCTACCAACTGCCTAGTCCACTTTACATAATTGTTTCATACTCCAATTAGTCACTTAAGGGCCTTAATCAAGGTTTCAAAGTAAGGAGAGGGGTAATGGTTCGTTCGCAAAATGCCGTTAGTTAAAACAGTCGTTTCTCCTAAACCGTACATCGGATTGAAGTGAACCACATATCAAAACGAAGCTCGTAACATGAACTATCTAATCATGGCAAAAGTTAGAATCTTTCAGTGAGTTCACGGGTCCTACAGTTAAGAACAGAACAGTTAAGGAAAATCGGGCATTATGACGTTTATGTTTACGCGATTTCCAATTTAATTAACACTCTACATTATCATATATTCACTCACAACCACCAATACAACAATATTCAACCATCATACTACAAACTCAGTCCCCAACTCCAAGTTTTCCCAATTTATCCAACCAATCAAAGACCCAATATTCAAAACCAATATAAATCCACCAAAACTACTTATAATCAAAGATCAAGCCTTAACACTAACAATGTTTCAATAAAACTTAATGGAATCATAAAATCAAAGCTAGGGTTTGAAGTTGATACCTTCCTTGGTAGGTGTTAATTTTCTAGGAAGCCTTAGGGAGCCTTAATCTAACCTCCTACAAGCTTGATCTTTCCAAAGAAATCAAGAACACAAAGGTAGGTTTTGAAGTTTCAAAAAATCCGATTTAAAGAACTGTAAAAATGAGAGTCTTAACTGCTTATTTGGACGAGACTTGTAAACAAGAGTTGTAGGCCATCTCAATACCTTTCCAACGAGCTATAGAACACAATATTTGACTGAGTATTGAAGGAGATATGGTAGTTTTAAGTTGCTGCTCTGGTTTTGGCCGAGAGCAAGAGAAGAAAAAGTGAAGTAAAAATGTTTCTAGTTTGATTAAATGATTTGTGTGGTGTTTAGCTTGGTTACTTCCTTTTGTTGTTAATTAGATTGTTACCATGGTAAAAATTGTGTGGCTCACAATCAACCAACCAATCCCTCCATTTGTCATGCTTATGTCACCATGCCTATGTCATCTTTCCCATGTCATCCTCTTACACTTGTCTTCTTCTTGTTGGTGTGATGATATAATCATCCACTAACCTCTTTGATTAACCCCTAATTACTTGGCTAATGACCGCTTATCTGTTATACGGTTCGCTTAACTTTCGTTCTCGTTTATCATTTGAGGGATCATACCTGGGATCTTATTACTTAGGTTCCCCTAAACCTTTCTCAATATTTTATATTCCTTTTATGATCCTCTCTAAAAATCCTTGAATTTAAATCCTTTTTATCATATTACCTTATACTAAATTCTTTCGGTATCTGGTGGATTTTCAAGAAAAATCAAAGTGTTCGGATTTGGATTCTGACGATCTTTACATACACTTATATACCATATTGAGTACTAATAAGACCTCAGAATATCAATAAAAGAACTGCTACATTGTGTGGCATGAAAAGTTTTCTTATTCAGCATAATCAGCAAAATCACTATTCATAAGGTTTACAAAAAATCCAAAATTTTTGGGGTTATTACAATCCTTGTGTAAAGTGTGGCAGTGTTAATCACTTATCTACCAAATGTAAATTCATCACCACTCCTTCCATGTCTGTTCCCTTCATACCTATCATTTTCTTTCCAATCATGCCTAGAGTGTTTAGTCAAAACAACAGTAACATGCCAACCAATTCTGGTCCTTATCACTATTCACAGAGTATATATAGAAAGAATAGCATCTCTGCATCTTCATTTAATAAGATGCACTTTACAAATTGCTCATCTGTCTTTAACACCTTCCCTTTTGCTCATAAACCATCACCTAGAGTAAAAATGAACCTTAACCCTTCTAATTCAAGAGTAGAAGAAGGGTTCAAGAAAAGGAAGTCATTCAACATGATTAGTACCAAAAATATCTGGGTACCTAAATCATTTTGAAATGGTTTTGATGTGTGCATGGAAAAGGAAGAATATCTGGAATATAGACAGCAGATGTTCATGTCATATGACTAGAGATTCATCCTTGCTCACCAAGTTTGAAGAAAAACCAAGTTTGGAGGCACTTTTAACATCCATTTGATAGACCTTGAAATTGGCATGGGCTGCATAGGCTAAGAAAATCCTGATGGCTTCAAGTCTTGCAACAGGAGAAAATATTTCATCAAAATCTATTCCTTCTTGTTGACAGTAGCCTTTGGCAACCAATCTAGCCTTATTACTGACAACTATGCCATTTTCATCCATCTTGTTTCTAAATACCCACTTGGTGTCTATTGGATTCTTTCCTTTAGGGTTGGGGACCAACTTCTACACATTATTCCTTTCAAATTGGTTTAGCTTCTCCTGCATAGCTAATATCCAATCAGGATCCAACAAAGCTTCTTCAACCTTCTTTGGTTCTTCCTTGGAAAGAAAGCTGCTGTATAGACATTCTTCCTGAGCTGCTCTTCTTGTTGAACTCTAGAAGAAATATCACCAATGATAAGCTCAAAGGGGTGATCTTTTGTCCATTTCCTTTGTTGAGGTAGATTAGCTCTAGATGAAGAGACCTCATTGTTGTCTTGATGTGTGATTGAGTTTTGATTGTTAGAAACTCCCCCTGAGTTTGTGGATCTTTGATTTGAGAAAGGGGAACTTTCTATAGGTGATCTATCATGACTTCCTGCTCCTTTTGATAATCCAACGGATGGTGAATTTTGAGTACCGACGGATGAAGCTGGTTGTCTCCCGACGGATAACGCAGATTGCCTTCCGACGGATGAAGCATTATACAACTCGACAGATGTTGAGTTTTGTGCTTCATTGGTAGTAGATTTATCTGCATTATCCGTAGACACGATTTCTTGATCACTTTCATCATCACTGTCATCACTAACCATCTCCACATTATCGAATTTGAGGCTCTCATGGTAATCTCCATCTTTCAGTCCTTCAATTTTTTATCATCAAACACAACATGTATTGATTCCACAATAATGTTGGTTCTTAGATTGTAGATTGTAGACTCTATATGCTTTACCAACAGCATATCCAACAAAAATTCCTTCATTTGCTTTAGCATCAAACTTCCCATTTTGGTCAGTTTGATTTCTCAGAATATAGCATTTATAGCCAAAGACATGAAGAAAGTTTAGAGTTGGCTTCTTGTTCTTGAACAATTGATAGGGAGTCATGCATCTTGCTTGATTAACCAGAGAAATATTCTGAGTGTAGCATGCAGTATTTACAGCTTCAGCCCATAAATATGTTGGTAGTTTAGATTCTTCAAGCACTGTCCTCGCAGCTTCAATAAGTGATCTGTTCTTCCTTTCCACTACTCCATTTTGTTGTGGAGTCCTTGCTGCTGAAAACTCATGCAGAATCCCATTTTCCTCAGAAAATGCTCTCATGATAGAGTTCTTGAACTCAGTTCCATTGTCACTCCTGATTCTTCTCACTTTGAAATCAGGATGATTATTGACTTGCCTTATGTGATTGATGATGATTTCACTAGCCTCATCTTTAGAATTTAGGAAATATGTCCAAGAGAACTTTGAGAAATCATCTACAATTACTAGACAAAATCTTTTCCTTGAGATGGACAATACATTGACTGGTCCAAAAAAATCCATGTGAAGCAGTTGCAAAGGCTCTTCAATTGTTGAATCAAGTTTCTTCCTAAATGATGCTTTAATCTGCTTCCCTTTTTGGCAGGCATCACACAGTCCATCCTTTGAAAACTCCACTAGAAGTTTAAATGGGATAGCTTCTTGTGCCATAGCCAACTTTCATCCTGACTTGCTTTACTGAGAAGACAAGTTACAGATTTTGCATTGGATGAGTTGAAATCAGCTAGGTACACATTTCCTTTTCTCACACCAGTGGAAACCACTTTGTTGCTTCTTTTATTAGTCACAACACAGGCTTCTGAGTTGAAGGTTACTGAATTGCCTTTGTCACAAAGCTGGTTGATACTCAACAGATTGTGTTTGAGACCATCCACTAAGGCAACCTCCTCAATGATGACATTCTCCTTTAAAATCAAGTCATATCCCACAGTATAACCCTTGTTGTCATCTCCAAAAGTGATACTTGGGCCAGCTCTCTCCTTGAATTCCGTGAGCAGGGTAGAATCACTAGTCATGTGTCTTGAACAACCACTATCCAAGTACCAAAGATTTTTTCTGTTTCCCTGCACACATCAAAATCAAATCAAGTTGATTTTGGTACCCAAGTTTCCTTGGGTCCTGCCTTGTTAGCTTTCTTTTTCTGTTTCTTAGGCTTTATCTCATTTGACTTGGGAATTTCAGATTCATCCTTAGTCATTTGAGTTGGGCCTTTGAAACCATTCATTGCAACAGAATTATCATGCATATTATGACTAACAGGAAATGGCATGCTATGGGTAAACATGTTATTCCAGTAAGGCATGCTAAATGGCATTTGTGGCATACTATATGCAGCATAATAAGGATTAGGTGCAAATGGCATATTAGCAAACTGTGCATTCATGTTCTGTGTAGACATAGCATTAACAGGCATGGGAGACATGGCATTCATGATAGGAAATTGAGGTTACACGGACATGGAAGTAGGCATGGCAGATTTGCAATTAACAGACAGATGATTTACACTACCACACTTGACACAGATTTTTCTAGGAGCATATTTATCAGGTGTGTAGTTATTGTGTTTGTTAATCCCTACTTTACCATTCCTATTGTTTTTCCTTTTAGTCTCTGTTTTTACCTCAATCTTTTCAAGTCTATAACTTAACTGTTTGACAGTGATGTGACCAACATTAGCCTTTTTCCCTTTCTTAATTTGACTCGACTCTCCTGAAATAAAGTTCTTGGAAACAGACCCATACTTCTCATTTAGCTTAACTAGTTTGGCTTTACTAATGGGCTTGCTCACAGCCGACGGATGAGGATTTTCATCATTCGACGGATAACACTTTTTGTTATCTGACGGATAGTCCTCATCATCTGTCGAGTCTACATCTGTTAGCAGTCCATCTACCAAATTAGGTTCTAGTTTCTCTTTGTTCTTTTTCCAGGCTTCATCACAGAAGGACTCGATTCCTTGAACTTTGGTGATTTGAGCATGGACATCTCTGGATGTTTTCCATGCTTTAATCACCTCTTGTTCACGCTCGATCTGCTTCTTCAAAATTTCTTCCTTCTTTAAGGACTCAGTTAATTCCTCCTTAGCAATCTTAATTTCTCAAAATCAATAAACTGAGACTCAAGCACATTATTTCTCTCACTCAAAAACAAATTGTTTTCTTTGATTTTAGCATTTTCTTTAGTAAGAGACTTAAGTGTAACACACAAATGATATAATTCTATAGACATGTCATATATGGCATCATTACACTCATCTTTAGATAAATGTGCAAGGTTTGTAGTAATTACCTGACTGCTTTAGGAACGTGTCTCTGTCTCATCAGACTTGGCCATTAGGGCTAGATTGACATAGCTGACATCTTCATCTTCATCCAGACCATCTTCTGCCCAGTCATTTTCTTGTGTAATAAAAGCCCTTTCCTTTTGCTTGAGTAGATCAAAATATTTTTACTTATAATCCACAGACTCAAACTTTTTCTTACTGGAATCTGACTTCCTACACTCACTGGCAAAATGCCCTGCCAAGCCACATTTGAAATATTTGAATTTTGACTTATCCACCATGTTTCTATTTGGCTTGGCTGCTCCAAAGTTCTTCTTGAACTTGAGCTTGGAAAATCTCCTGGAAAGAAATGCTAGGTGCTCATCAATGTCCTCCATGTCATCTTGACTCAATGAATCTTCACTTTCTATTGCAAGCCCCTTGCCCTTGTTCTCACAGACCTTTGAAGTTGATTCAACAGCTTCCATCTTCACTTCCTTCTCCTTTTCCAACTCAGCAACTAGTGCAATGGATCCTCCTTTCTTCTTCCCTCTCTTTATCCTTTCATCCTGCTTTATTTCAAGCTCATAGGTTTTCAGGATGCCATACAGTCTCTCCAAAGTAAATTCCTTATAATCTTGTGAGTTTCTTAATGAGACTGTCATTGGTTTCCATTCATTTGGAAGAGATCTAAGGAATTTCATATTAGAGTCTTTAGTCTGATAGACCCTTCCATGCAACTTGAGAGCATTTATTAGTTTTTGAAACCTACTAAAAATGTCAGTGAGAGACTCACTTTCCTCATTGTGAAAATGCTCGTATTGCTGAATCAAGAGCTGCATCTTATTTTCTCTAACTTGCTCAGTGCCATCACAGATTATCTGTATAGTATCCCAAACTTCCTTGGCAGTTTTGCAGTTGATAATGTTGTCAAACATGTCTGCATCAACTCCATTAAACAGAATATTCATGGCCTTTTTATCCTTTCTGACTTGTTCAATGTCAGGATCAGACTATTCATGCCTTGGCTTGAGGACTGATGGCTCGTTTCCTGTTGCAGCTCTCATTGGAACATGAGGGCCTCTTTCTATGCAGTCCACATAGGCCTCATCTTGAGAAAGCATATGAAGATGCATTTTTACCTTCCAATGATGGTAATTGTCTTTATCTAGAAAAGGAATCTTGACTCCAACATCCTTCTTGTTCATCTTGCTGAATTGTTTTGATCTTTAAACTCTTTATAAGTTAAGAGCTTGCTCTGATACCAATTGTTAGTCCCTTAACAATATAGCAAGAATTACAGAAGGGGGGTTGAATGGAATTCTTGAACCTTTTTCTAAAAATAAAAATGTTCAAACTCGAATATAAGTATAAGTGTATTGATTAGCACAATACGGAATAAAAACTTAAGTGAACCAAAACATAAGTAATTAAAAATAAGAGTCTTTAAAAACTTTCTGGTGGATTTAAACAATTCCACCAGAGATATATATATTATATCGAGAGAACTCTGTGTGCAAGAATGCTCACAGCTGCTTACAAATATGAACTACTGAGAATACAGAGAAATGCTAATAATTCTGCTTAAAAATGTTTCTCACTTTTTGTATCTCAGGTCTTGGTTTCTATTTGCTACTTCTTGGTTTATATATTACCAAGATTACAAAGTCAAAAGACAGGATCATTATAAAAACTATCGGGTCTAATGCTTTGTTACTTTGTTCTCTATTACCCAGTTAATAGGCTTCCTCATTCCATTTGTATACACTTCGACGCATGTGACTATGCTGTCACTGTCAACTGATATTTGAATTCTTTATCCGTTGAGTACATGATCATCCGTCGATTTTATGATCATCCGTTGATGGCTTCATTGATCATCCGTCGACTGCTATATTGAACATCTGTTGATAGCTATTTGATCATTCGTCGATGGCTTTGTTAATCATCCGTCGGTAGCTATTTTGGCACTTGACTTCAATTCATTTATATAGAATTACAAGACATCATCTATGTACAATTAATCAACCTATTCTGCATATCTAGTTAAAGTCAACATGACTTATATGCTACTACAGAATTTATACAAAGGTGTATGCAGAAATGTGCTACAGACTCATTATTACATAAGCTACTCACTCGATGGATAATAAGTCATCATCCGTCGGGACTATAATGAGTTATCCGTCGGGACTATAATTCTTATTCGTCAAGTGCTACATTATTTCACTAAGTAAAATCTACTTAGGTGTTTTGTTTATGTCTTCATCAAGTACACAACATATGCACAACAAATACTATTCAACTTACTACCCTTGATTTATATATCACAAAGTTACATGATAAAAAGATAAGATAATAAGACAAACTATTTCTAGTCTAATTATATGATGCTACACTTCTCTTTCCAGAATCTTTGAATGTCTTTTGTTTAGCATGTAAATGGAAATGCTTCTTTTATTCTCTAAAACCTGAATTAGGCTACCACATTCCATTTGCATACAACCAACGTATGTGACTGTCAAGTCACTATCAACTGCTCTTTTGAATCTGATCATCCGTTGAAACTTTGGTTGTTCATCCGTTGAAACTCAGATTGATCATCCGTCGAGACTTATGTTGATCATCCGTTGAAACTTTGTGAATCATCCGTTGAGACTGTCTTCTTTCCATTTGACTCCATTTCATTTATACAAGAGGCATCTAATATTTAAAATTAACCATCCTATATTGCATATCAATATAGTAGGTAATCATGACTTAAACATTCTACAACATTTAGTTCACTAAGTTGCTTAAGTATGCAGAAATGTGCTACTAATCTTATTGTTACATAAGTTACTCTTTCAACAGATGTTAAATTGATCATCTATTGAAAGCTACAATTTCACTTAAATAAAATCTACCAAGTGTTTTGTTCAAGTTATCATCAAGTACACAATATATTCCTAACAGAGAATGAAGAAGCAACCTTTCTAGACCTCGAAGATTACAATATGTTTTGTCTAGAAAGCTTTGTAACTTGGTGATGTATAAACTAATTAGTAGCAGTGTTTCACTTAAGAAATAGGTTTTTCATTTTCATAAAGCTTTAGAGAGATATCCTTATCTGAGTGAAACACTGATAACCGCAACTGTGAGATTATACTTGTAATTGCAACAAATTATTTCTTCAAAAATAAACTTCAGGTGGCAAGTCGAGAAATAACCCACCTAAAATTATAAACATCTATGTTCATATTTTCTTTCCCATGCACAAATTAACTTGAAAATTTTAATTTGTATTCAACCCCCCCCCCTTCTACAAATTAACCTAAGTTGATTCTTAGTAATAACATAACTGTTGGATATTCTTAACAAAATGATCAGAATGGTTAGATCCAAGTATCAAAATAATACACTACCCGAGCTCCCAGGTTTGAATCTCTACAACAGCAAACATTATTATTTATACTGACCAAATAAGTTCAAAAGTTCGATTACCACCAACCACATACATCATCCAAATAAAAAAATAACGCACTACCAAGCTCCCGGGTTCGATTCTCTCCAACAACATAAATTTATATTTTTATTATAAAGATAAAATTAATTATTATTATTATTATTATTATTATTATTATTATTATTATTTATAAAGTAATAAATAAAATTAATAACACAAGTGTCAATCATATATATTTTATACTATTTGATGTTACCTCAATCATATACTATTTTAAACTATTTAATGTTACCTTGAAATTGTTCATATTCAAATTAAAATTATGTAATTATTAATTTATCAGTTAGTTGTTTATATTGAACTTTTATTAAAATCATTTATAATACAAATGAAAATATAAAAAATTAACGGGAACCAGTGCATCGCACATGATATAAGTTAAAAAAAATATAAAATTTGAAATAATGTATAATTTGGTTCAACCTCTAACTTGGTTATCCTTTATTTTGATTGTTATTATTAATCACAACCATTATATCTATTAAATCAACGATCAGTTCCAAATAAATATTAAAAATCTAATCAATTAAAGTTTTCATATTCAAATCACATCAAATACATTCTAATAATATATTTATTTTGAATTTCAGAATTACTTATTATTTTCTAAGAATCACTTTAAAATCAATAAAATTAAAAAGTACGGTAATAAAGAGTGCTAAAATTTTGACAAAATGTGTTCTATGGTGATTAAATTAAATTCTTGCTAATATAATGTTAGATGTATTTGATACTGTTAGAGTTTATTATCAGAACTTATCTTAGGAGATTATCAGAGTTTATCACCCATTGGATTCTAACAGATAATGACATCATTACTATTTGATTTTTAGTATTTGTCATTATGATATAAGCTGTAAAAGTCTGCTATCCTATAAATCAGTAAAAGATTTTGTTAGATATATTTGATAATGTCGTGGCTAATATGATTTATGTTTAGTTTTCAGATCTTACTTAAACAGCATAAATCAGTACTTACTGGAAGTCAGGACTTAAGGATATCAGTACTTATATTATCAGGAGATAATCATCAGAAGATGGATATCAAAACTTAAGTGCTGGAGTATGTTCAGATAAGGATATTAGCTGATTAAAGGAAAGAAGATCGAGATAAACATAAGAGTAGATATGCATGAAGAAGGAGTTCCGTGAAGAATGGAATACTTGGAAGAAAAGATATCTGATTGATATATTTTAGGAAGCAGAATTATATTCCATATCAATTAGCGATTATCTTGTAACTGTGTAGTATATAAACACAGACATAGGGTTTACACTATAAGTGTTATCATATTCAAGAAGATTATTCGTAGTAACCTTAGCAGCTCTCGTGATATTTGTTCATCACTGAGAGGTAACAGTTCCATACTGTAACAGAGTTTATTGTTTCAATAAAGTTTGTTTTCTGTTACTTGAAATATTAAAAATTCGATTTGATTGTATTTTACACTGTATTCACCCCCTCTACAGTGTGTGTGACCTAACAAGTGGTATCAAAGCCTATCTGTTAACACACATACAGTTAAAGATCCAAACACAATCATGTCTGACACAGAAACTCCAACTAAGCCTACCAAAACTGAAGAACCTCCAAAGACATAAATTCAAAGTCGGTATGAAACCATCAGAGTTCCCATACTGAGACCATCTGAATATGCCATATGGAAGGTGAGGATGACCATGTTTCTGGAAGCTACAGATCCAGAATATCTTGATAGAATCAAGGAAGGGCCTCACAAACCAACCAAGCTCGCTGTTGCAGTTGCAGGTGAAGAAGCAAAGACCGTACCAAAGGAGAAGAGTGATTATACTGTTGAAGATATCGCATCAATTGCTAAGGATGCTAAGGTACGACACTTACTGCATAGTGCCATTGATAATGTAATGTCAAACAGGGTAATTAACTGCAAGACTGCTAAGGAGATATGGGATGCTCTGGAAACAAGGTGTCAGGGAACTGATACAATTAAGAAGAACAGGAAGACAATACTCACTCAAGAGTATGAACACTTTGACTCAAAGGCTAATGAGTCATTGACTGATTTATATGATAGATTTGTCAAACTCTTGAATGATCTGTCACTGGTTAATAAGGAGTATGATCTTGAAGATTCAAACCTTAAATTCCTGTTAGCTCTTCCTGAATGTTGGGATTTGAAGGCAACAACAATAAGAGACAACTACAGTCTTGATGAAATAACTCTTGATGAAATTTATGGAATGCTCAAGACTCATGTACTTGAGATGGAACAAAGAAGCAAGAGGAAAGGAGGAAAGTCAAGGACAGTTGCTCTTAAGGCTGAAGAAGAATCCCCCAAGGCAGCTACCTCAAGAAAAGACAAGGGTAAAGCTCTTTTCACAAAGCCTGATACTGAGTCATCAAGTTCTGAAAGTGATGATGACTCAGATTCTGAAAGCTTGCCTGAGACTGATGCTGATGAGGAGATGATGAAGCTGTGCGCTCTTATGGTGAAAGGGATCACAAAGATTGCATACAGGAAGTTCAGGAAGGGAAATAAGTTTTCCAGGAAAGGCACAAGTTCTGATAAGAAGAATTTCAGAAGATCTGAAGGCAGAGGAGGAAAGTCTGATAGAGGAGATTATACCAATGTCAAATGCTATAACTGTGGTGAGAAAGGCCACATATCTCCTGATTGTAAAAAAGTAAAGGGTGACAAAGGCAAGGCTCTTGTCATAAAGCAGAAAAGCTGGACAGACACCTCAGACTCTGAAAGTGAGGAGAACTATGCGTTGATGGCAAATGCTGATAAAGAAAGTGCTGAGAGCAGTTCTGAAGCTGCTGAAACAAAGGTACCTCAGACTACTTATGCTTTTCATACTGATAATATTAATGAGTTGAGAAGATATCTTAAAACCATGTTTGTTAGTTATAGAGATCAAACTTTAACATGTGAAAGATTAACTTTTGAAAATCTTGCTTTTAAGAAAAGAAATGATTTCTTAGAAAAAGAGTTAGTTATGTTCCATCAAACTCAGAAGGATAGAGATGATGCTTTTTATGTTAGGGACGAAGTGCTAAAAATGAATGAATCTCTAAAAACTGAGTTAGAAAAGGAAAGAGAGATAATCAGGACTTGGACTAACTCTGGCAAACAACTCAAAATTTGCTAAGTAGTGAAAATTGGAAAGAGGGCTTAGGTTATGGAGAGGATAAGAATGATAAAGGAACTGTAGAAATTAAGCCTGTTGTTAAGCAAAAGCCAAAGTTAAAACTTTTTAAGTTTGTAACTGTAAAGTCTGATAATGATAAATTAGAAGTTAGATAGGGATTAACTTCTGACAAACTAAAACAGGAAAAGACAGTTGAAGTAAACATAGGCTTAATGACTAAGAAGCAGCTTAAGCATAAGCTGAAAGATGTTAAGAATGCAAACAAGGTAAAATCACCTAGGAAAAATAGGAATGGAAAGGAAGGTGTAAATAAAAGCAATGATTATAAACCTGTTCCTGATGCTCCTAGGAAAATATGTCATAACTGTGGAAGTTCTAACCATCTGGCCTCTTTTTGCAGGAAGAATAAGAACATAAACTCCTTACCTTCAAAATCAGGAGTTAAGAGTAAGTCTGTTAGATATAAACCACAAAATCCTTGTTTTCATTGTGGTAGTTTATGGCATTCCATTTATACTTGTAAGGAATATCATAGTTTGTACTATGATTATTATCAATTAAAACCTTCTTTGAAGAAAGTTTCCATTGTTCCTTCTAGTGTAAATTCTGATTCAAAGTCTGACAGTGTAAGTTTTGATAAGAAAAATGTTAACATAAACTCTGATGCTAAATCCGCTGCAAATGTTAACAAACTTAATAAGGCCAAAGGATCCAAGCAAGTCTGGATCCTTAAAACTAATCATTAGTGGTCTTTGTGATTGCAGGGCAACAGGAAAAATATTCTAGTTCTGGACAGTGGATGTTCAGGACATATGACTGGAAATAAAGCCCTGCTATCAGACTTTGTGGAGAAAGCTGGCCCAAGTATTTCTTATGGAGATGGCAACATTGGAAAAACATTGGGATATGGCAATATCAATCTTGGGAATGTCATCATTAAAGATGTAGCTCTGGTCTCAGGACTTAAACACAATCTGCTGAGTATAAGTCAAATCTGTGACAGAGGTTATCATGTTGATTTCTTTGAAGAACACTGTGAAGTTGTGAGTAAATCCAAAGGCAAAGTTGTTCTAAAAGGATACAGGCGTGGTAACATTTATGAAGCAAAGCTTTCAACAAGTACTGATGGTTCTGCAATCTGTCTGATGAGTAGAGCATCAATTGAAGAAAGCTGGAATTGGCACAAGAAACTCTCTCATTTAAATTTCAGCAATATAAATGAACTAGTCAAGAAAGATCTTGTGAGAGGACTGCCAAAGTCAGTATTTGCTCCTGATGGCCTTTGTGATTCTTGTCAGAAGGCCAAATAAAGAAAATCTTCATTCAAGAGCAAGACTGAATCATCAATTCTTGAGCCTTATCATCTACTACATGTTGATCTATTTGGTCCAGTGAATGTCATGTCTATTGCAAAGAAGAAATATGCGTTGGTCATAGTGGATGAGTTCACCAGATACACATGGGTGTATTTCTTGCACACAAAAAGTGAAACCGCATCTATCTTGATTGATCATGTCAAACATCTGGATAAATTGGTCAAAGATTCTGTGAAAACCATAAGGAGTGATAATGGCACTGAGTTCAAGAATTTGATAATGGAAGAGTTCTGCAAAAACCATGGAATTAAGCAGGAATTTTCTACTCCTGGAACTCCACAGAAAAATGGAGTTGTTGAAAGGAAGAATAGAACTCTCATTGAAGCTGCACGTACAGTGCTTGAAGAAGCAAAACTTCAAACCTATTTCTGGGTTGAAGCTGTGCAGACTGCTTGTTTTACTCAAAATGCAACACTCATTAACAAGCAAGGAAAAACACCATATGAGATGGTGAAGAAAAAGAAGCCAAATCTGAAGTACTTTCATGTATTTGGATGCAAGTGTTTTGTTCTCAAGACTCATCCTAAATAGCTATCTAAATTTGATCAAAAAGCTGATGAAGGAATCTTTGTTGGATATCCACTTTCCACAAAAGCCTTCAGAGTCTATAATTTGAGAACAAGAGTGGTCATGGAATCTATCAATGTCTCTTTTGATGACAAGAATATTACTGGTCTTGAAGATTGTATTAATCATGATCAGTTGAGATTTGAAAATGAAGACTCAAGTACTGATATTGAAAATCCTGACAGTCTAAGTCCTGATACTGTAAACTCTAATGGATTAAACTCTGATGTTATTGAAACTGTGGTGACTACGCCAAATGAAGATGCACCTATGCAGGGGGAGCATACTCAAGAACATACCACATCTCAAGAAGCATCAGAACACACATCTAGCTCTTCAAGTTCTGATTCGTCAATTTTTGATAAGCCAAGTTCTGATAGTGCTGAAAATCTAAATTCTGAAGAATCCAACTCAGAGAGCATAGTTTCAGAGGGAGCATCAGAAAATGAAATTGAAGACAGCATGGATCATGGGGGAGCATCCAGTTCTAGAGAAAACCTTCCATCTGCATGGAAGTGGACTAAATCACATACACCTGATTTGATAATTGGAAATCCTGATGCAGGTGTCAGAACTAGAACAGGTACTTCAAACGAATATCTTTACAATTCTTTTCTCTCTCAGACTGAGCCAAAGAAAGTGGAAGAAGCTCTTCAAGATACTGATTGGGTGCAAGCAATTCAGGAAGAGTTAAATGAATTTGAAAGAAACAAAGTCTGGACCCTAGTGCCAAGACCAACGAATAGATCTGTTATTGGTACAAAGTGGGTGTTCAGAAACAAAACTGACAGTGATGGCATAATTACAAGGAATAAGGCAAGGCTGGTTGCAAAAGGATATTCTCAACAAGAGGGAATTGATTATGATGAAATATTTGCACCAGTTGCTAGGTTAGAAGCCATAAGGATATTTTTGGCTTATGCTGCTCACAAAAAGTTTACTGTCTTTCAAATGGATGTGAAAAGTGTTTTTCTCAATGGAGAATTGGAGGAGGAAGTATATGTTGAACAACCTCCAGGCTTTGTAGATTCCAAACATCCAGATTATGTCTACAGGCTTGATAAAGCACTTTATGGACTTAAGCAAGCTCCTAGAGCATGGTATGAGACTTTAGCTCAGTTTCTTCTGGAAAGTGGATTCAACAGAGGAACAATAGACAAAACACTGTTCTACCTCAACCATGGAAAGGACTTACTTCTAGTCCAGATTTATGTTGATGATATCATTTTTGGGTCTACAAATGAAAGACTTTGCAAGAAGTTTGCCAAACTGATGCAGTCAAGGTATCAGATGAGTATGATGGGGGAACTTAGCTATTTTCTGGGCCTTCAAGTCAAGCAAAATGAAGAAGGCACTTTTATTTGTCAAACTAAGTACACCAGAAACTTGCTGAAAAAATTTGGAATGCAAGATTGTTCAAGTGCATCCACTCCCATGGCCACTGCAACAAAACTGGATAAGGATACTGGTAAATCAGTAGATATTACTAATTACAGAGGTATGATTGGCTCTCTACTCTATCTAACTGCTAGCAGACCTGATATCATGTATGCTACCTGTCTTTGTGCAAGATTTCAAGCAGATCCAAGAGAACCTCACTTAACAGTTGTGAAAAGAATTTTTAAATATCTTAAGGGAACAACTGATCTGGGATTATGGTATCCCAGAGAATCAGATTTTAAACTAATAGGTTACTCAGATGCAGATTTTGCAGGTTGCAAAATTGACAGGAAAAGCACAAGTGGAAGCTGCCAATTTCTTGGAGGCAGATTGTGAAAGGAATATGTCCTAAGTCCAATCATGTATTAGGATTTAGGAATAACTTTTTATGTAATCTGTTTTGATTTCATTGATATTAATAAAAGACTTGTTTTGTTTTTATTACGGGCTCTATCTACTTAAGTGTTTAAATAAGATATACCATAGTTTAGAGTAAAGCTTTTTATGGATTATGAGGAGATCATAATAGTGAGACCTAAAAGATGATAACTCTAAGCTTAAATAGTTCCTGATCATAGGATTACTAACTGGTAATTAATAATCCGCAAAGATCGGTACATACTATGCTTGCTTCATTATGAAGGATGTCTGTTCTCATAGACATTTGTATGGTGACACTATAGCTAGTATGTAGGTGCTTATTATAGAATAAGTTCACTGAACATGACTCGCACAGCTGAACAACTGATGGAGTTCACTCACGTGTCAGCAGTTGTTCATATAGTGATAGTTGTACAAGTATCCTTAGACTTGAGGTCATCATAGTCATCTTGTGTACACTGAACTATGCTTTGGTTTAGTTCTTAGTCTCCAGGGACAATTATTAGGGCTCTACAGGGTATAGGAATTTGTACACGAAGATAGTGTATGATCAATAAAGGATCTACCCCTTCCAGTGAAGGAAGCGAATGTTCAAGGCTGATCCACTTATGCTAGTTCAGGAATCTCTGGCCAGAGTGAATGAAATTAGAAAGGAGTTTCTAATTTGCATAGAACTAAGCATAGTAAATGGTAAGCAAGTAATTAAATTAGATAGGCTTGACACAAGATCCATGCCTTGTATTTAATCAGGACATTGTAGGGTAGAAGGAGTTTATTGTACGATAACTATTCACTGAATAGGTTCTTCGTATTCTAAGCAGTGAATTCGTATTATCCGGATAGTCGCGATATGCTGAGAAGTATCCCTCACGATGTAGAATAAATATGATTAATTAATTAATCATATTTAATAAATTAGAGAATTTATGTAAATAATGGTAAAATAGTTTTATTATTATTTATTTCTACTACCGGCTTAATATTGAACCTACAGGGTCACACCATAAAAAGAGAATGATTTAATGGTGGAGGAATTAATTAATAATGGCTGATAATTATTTATTTATGAAATAAATAATTAATTGGCAAAATTAATAATTGATTAAATTAGATTTAATTGATTATAAATTAATTAAGGAAAGTTCTTAATATTATTAATTAAGAATTTAATTTTTGGAAATTAAATTAAGAGAGAGAATTATTTCTAAAGTGTTTAGAAAAAAGATTAATAATTAAAAGGTGTTTTAATTATTAATGAGAATAATAAATGGGTTAATAATAATAATATTTTATGGGAAAATTTCAGCTGAAAATTTTGCCTATAAATATACTATTATAAACCCTATTTTTATTCTAACCCAAAAATTTTAGAAAAACCTAATTCTCTCCACCTCCTCCTCCTCCTTAACGTCGTTTTCTTGGTGGATACCGGTGGAGTGCTTCACGTTTGAGGAGCAGCTGCTAAGGATCTCCGATCGTTGCTTTTGGATCGCTATTAAAGGTTAGTAATCGATTCATATATTTTAATCACGATTTATATGCTTTTATTTGGATTTTATATGTGTAAAAGTGTTTTACCATGCCTCCGCTGTGATATAAATCCAACAGATTGGTTTCTTGGTTTAGCAAGAAACAAAAGTCAATTTCCACATCAACTGCAGAAGAAGAATATATTGCTGCAGGAAGTTATTGTGCACAGATTCTTTGGATGAAGAATCAGTTACTGGATTATGGGTTAACATATTTCAAAATCCCTATTTACTGTGATAATCAAAGTGCTATTGCTATGACAGGTAATCCAGTTCAACACTCTATGACAAAGCACATCAGCATCAGGTACCACTTCATCAGGGAACATGTAGATGAAGGTACAGTGGAATTGCACTTTGTTCCAACAGATCAACAACTAGCAGATATCTTCACAAAACCATTGTGTGAAGCTACTTTTACAAGATTGGTAAATGAACTTGGAATGGTTTCAGGTTCTTTCTCTAAATCTGCTTAGTTTTGTTCTGTTACATCAGATTTTATGATCAGTATTTACAGAATTCAATCTCTTTGTGTATTCTGTGCTTAAATGAAAAATATGTTTAAGTACTGACTGTTGTCTGATCAATGTTTCTAAACTCTGATAGTGATATGTCTGTTTAGGTAACTATTCAATCCTATGAGGATAACTGTGCTAGATGCTGACCTAGTAGTCTTCAATAAACAAGGGATCCCATGTAAGAAGTAATTATTTCTGTTGAAATCTATTGACACAAGCAAATTCTGATAATTGAGCTTAGTTGAGTTTACTTTTTCTATCTTATTACTAAGTCACAAACTAGAATAATGTTGCTCATCTGTTAAGTTCTGATGCTAGTAAACCTGTTGAATGAACTAAGTGCTGATAAACCTCACTTATCAAAAGAAAAAAAATGAAACAAGGATTAAAAATTAGGTACTCCTTTGAGATCTAGAGTAAAAATGTGGAAGGGAAGACCCAAGTGCATTGCTGGTATTAAGTAATATGCATCAGAAAAGCAAATAAAATATTTTCTTGGTGACTTTTCACACTCTATGATTACTGGAGAAATACTCTGATAATAGCATAAATTATGATAAGCAGTCGTGACTCACTTACACTGAGAAGCCACTGTAAAAAGGAATTTAAAAATATGCACAAAATTAGCACACAATAGTTGAGGTGGACTCAAGCATGAACTCATTCACCAGTAGGTTTCAGGATAATGATAGCTCTTTAGCAAAGTTTTAGTTATGCCTTATTTCTAAGATGTACTGAAGTGAATCAGACTTTACTCTTTGTCTGATATTTAGCTTAATGCACACACTAACCACTCCATATAAATGATGAAAATCACTGTGGTGATCTATGTTATTTTAGATGAACAGTCATTGTGTCACATTGCACAAATTCTGAGGACAAGTTTTGATTGCATGTTCTGATGATTATGTTCTGAAGAATATAAATCAAAATTTGTGTGAGGATTTACTAAGATAGGCATTCATTTTTTGAGTTAAGAGATTATGTTCTGATGACTGTTAAGTTCTGATATAAGTCTAAGTTCTGATATTCACGTCTGATTCTTTACTTGACTTATTTATGGATAAAATTTGACCTAACAGTCTCAGTTTAAACCTGAATATGTTAAAGTGGAAGATTAATAGTCACTATGGTTAGGGATAATGGTACTCGTACTTGAACAGTCAACTTTTACTTGCTTCTTGTGCGCATTAAACCATGTTTTCTCTTTCCAATGAATGTTTTTCTTTTTCCAAGTCTGGGGAGACGAGGTAGAATTAATTCCACCTGTAAGCATTAAATTTCTTTACGTCTCCTGGCATTCTCTTGCCTATATAAGCAACCACTTCACATCAGCCTTCCCATCAAATCTCTTCTCACAAACTCACCTTCATACTTTTTATATCAAAAACACCATGGTCAGATACAATATGTTTTTGAACTACGAAACTTTCAACATGGAGCTGAACTGTGCTGATTGGCAGCAGGAATGGCACGTCACTGCCATTCCTGATGAGAAATGGGACTCTGTTCCCCATGAGGTACTTACCCACCTCCTATTCTTCTATATGGATTACCATCGCTATCTGGAGCGATTGGAGGAGGAAAGGCTGGAAGCTCTCCGCCAGCAAGAGCGAATCATTCGACTCGCTATTCTGTTTATCAAGAGTAGGAAGAAGAAATGATTTATTTTCTTCTTCCTATTTTTCTTCATCATCAGCCTTGCCCTGCTTCTTGAGCTAGGACAAAGGCTGTTGACGTTAGGTTTAGAAGCTTAGGGAAATCTTGTACAAGTTCTGATGTAATTTAAATTTCATGAATGTATTATCTTGATATATTAATGAAATTTGTTTTTGTTTCAAGATCTTGTCTCTGAGATATTTTAATGAATTGTTAAATCCTGATACATATTCATATTCTGATGACCATATAAATTCTGCTTTAATTTAAGTTCTGATTTTATTTTATCAGTACTTAATCATCTGATTTATCTTGGTCATTTTCACTCGATTTATTTTCAGAATATTGATGTTGCAGTGAACAATAATTAAATAAGTGGGAACGGTTTCAAATTCTGAATTAAAACTGTTTCACCTTGATTAATGGAATAAATGGGTAAGTGGAACGGTTTCTCCTTGAAAAACTACAAGTGGGTAAGTAATGATTACTGTTTTCTCGCGCCCAGTAACTATCCGTTATTACTGCATGTCTAATAGGTGTCCAACGGTAACATGTTTTTTAAGAGTATAAGTAAGACAGAGAGAGGATTTTTTAATCTTTTATTTCCTTTCATACTTTTTCTCTTTACTTGATTTTACTCTCTTTCTTCTTCTCACGTTGGTTTTTCATACAGACATTTTATCAAACACCTAACAGGCACTCTAAAATCTCAATTTTTCTCATGGCACCAAAGGATTTAATCATTGATGGAGCTAAATTTGTTCCAAACAACTATGCTGTAATTCTTGATCATGCTGAAGCTCCATCTGAATTGCATTGTGTGCAAGATCTTCTTGCACACAGTGAGAATGGGTATGCATTGACCCAGCCTTCAGTCTTTTCGAGCCAACAAGTTCTGACATTTTGGCGGACTGGGCACTTTGATAATGGTGGTACACATGGCACTCCCAGTATTGTTTTCGAAGTGGGTGATTCTTCATATGCAGTCACTCCTGGTACAATACGCAAGGCTCTACATCTCCCAGAAGGATGTACCTTTTCAATTCCAGAGGAATCAGCTCTTCAGGAGTTAATGGCCAGTTTGGGGTATGAACAGAGTTTGGCAAAGCTTGGGCAGTTGAAACGGGCTCATATCAGAAGGGAATGGAGCTTCTTCTTCGACTGTATCATGAAAGCTTTTGGGAACAAGTGTTCGAATTTTGATGTTATTCCTATAATGAGTCAGCACATCGGGTATGTTATTATCAACCAAACTCATTTTGATTTTGCAACTACAATAATTGGTTTATTGGGGATAGGATGACAGAGGATAGGAATGTTGTTTACTTTGCTAGATTCTGTCAACTTATATATACTTTTTGTACTGATGAACCTCAATTAGTCAATTCCTCAACTTCACCTTTTAAAGTTGCAAAACGATACTTTAATGACCTGGTAAATGCTGACACTAAGAAACTAGTGGTTAGACCTTTACAGATTCCTCAGTCTGTAAAACAGATCTTAGTAAATGCTGATCTTGATACTTATAAATCTATTTATCCTGATATCCAATCAACAACAACCTCCCAAACACCACAACAACCATCAGCACCTACCACTCATTCTACTCAACCAACCCTCAGGCAATATATCAAATCCTATCTCTCCACTTCACAGACAGTTCAACCCTCATCCTCAGCACCTACTGTGACGCCTTCATCTTCCAAACCTAAGAGGACAAAGACTGTTCCTCAAACACCTCAAAAGAGAAGGAGGATTGCTTTGAGAGATGAATCTGATACTGAGGAACAGGTTCCTTCTTCAGAACCTGTTGTTAAAGAAGCTGAGAAAGTGACTTCTCAGAAGGATTCTCGAATTGGGGGATCTAGGCTTCTCAAGAGGCTTAGAAGAATGACTATTCCTGAAACTCCCAAGGAATCCATACCTACAAAGAGATACAAGAAACAGTGGGCAAAAAGGCCAGTTTCAGATGATGAAAAAGCAGCAGCTAAGGAAGGGGATCAGGAATCTCTGATCTCACGAGAAAAGGAATTTGCTAAAGTCACTTCTTTTTCATCAACTCCATCTCAGGAAGCTGTTTCTGAAAAGGTCAACACACCATCTGTATCTCCTGTTGATCCAGGCACAAGTGCTGATATTGATGTTCAAAACTTGGTTGTGCCTGAAGTAATTCTCTTAGAAGCTTCAACAACAACTAATCCATCAACAACACCTATTACTGATGCTGCTCACACTCCAGAATTATCTACTACACCTTCCCTGCATCTAGATGCTGATAATCAGAATATAGGTGAGCATCAGGATATGGCTGTTGATCAGAACTTGGAACCAGATCAGCAATTAGAGGATGTTGAAGCCTCCATTGCTACTCACACTGTTGTTCTATCAGAAGATACTGATTCTGTAAGTTCTGATGCTGCAAATGCTGGAGATACTGGTGATGCTGCTCTACAAGCAGATACTGATGAAGCAGGTCCTTCAGGACATGCCCCTCAACAAACAGTTCTTAAATCTGAACTTGTTAAGAAGTTTGTTACCAGAGAAGCACCAGTGCCTTGGAGTGAAACTCCTGCTGGTCAGGAGTGGACTAAGGAATGGAACTCAATTACTTGTGTTCCATCTGCAAAGAATATTGCTGAGCAATTGAAAAAAGCTGATGAGATGTTAAATACTGATGATTTCAAAACCCAGCTTAGAGTCACTATATTGAGTACTAAACATCTACAAGGTCTCCATTCAACTACTCATGCAGAGCTACACAAGATTCAGGAAGAATTCATCAAACAGGAACAAGTTCAAAAGATTGATAAGAAAAAGTTCTTCCAACCTACCTTTGACATGATTGCTTATATTGAGAAGACTCAAGAGAAACGACAAGCTCAGATTGACGATATTCTGAAAAATCAAGCTTCTCAGCAATCTCAACTTACTGAAATCCAAGCTTCAGTGGAATTGCTTGTCTCTCTTCTACTACCTGCTGATGCCAAAAAGGGGGAGAGAGTAATTATGTCCAAATGCAAGACTGATAAGACACTGAAAGGGAAGGATGATTGTTAGTCCCTTAACAATATAGCAAGAATTACATAAGGGGGTTGAATGGAATTCTTGAACCTTTTTCTTGAAATAAAAATGTTCAACTCGATTACGGATATATCTGTTTTGATTAACATAATGCGAAATGTAAACTTGAATGAATCAAAACATAAGTATTTAAAAACAAGAGTCTTTAAAAACTTTATGGTGGATTTAAACAATTCCACCAGAGATATATATAATATATCGAGAGGACTCTGTGTGCAGAAAAGCTCACAGCTGCTTACAAAATAGAATTACTGAGAATACAGGAAATGCTAAAGATAGTGCTTACAAAGATTTCTCTGTTTTTAGTTTCTTAGCTATCTCAGTTCTTTTTCTATTTGCTACTCTCTTGGTTTATATATTACCAAGATTACAAAGTCAAAAGAACTGAACAAATATAAAATCTAACAATCTTGATCTTTGCTGCTTTTCGTCCTCTATTACCCAGTTAATGGGCTTCCACAGTGTGTTTGTATCCAACTCGACGGCTGTCTGTCAGCTTTCACTGTTCAACTGATGTTTGAATCTTGATATGATCATCCGTCGACTTTCAGATCATCCGTCGATGACTTAATTAATCATTCGTCGACTGCTATGTTAAACATCCGTTGATAGTCATTTGATCATCCGTCGAAGCTTTGTTAAGCATCCGTTGATAGTCATTTGATCATCCGTCGAAGCTTTGTTAATCATACGTTGGCAGCTATTTTGGCATTTGACTTTATTTCACTTATACAAAATTACAAGACATTGCTTATGTACAGTTAATCAACCTATTCTGCATATCTAGTTAAAGTCAACATGACTTATATGCTACTACAGATTCTATACAAAGGTGCATACAACACTGTGCTACAAACTTATTATTACATAAGCTACTCACTCGATGGATAATAAGTTAATCATCCGTCGGGACTATAATGAGTTATCCGTCGGGACTATAATTCTTATCGGTCGAGTGCTACATAATTTCACTAAGTAAAATCTACTTAGACATTTTGTTTAAGTGATCATCAAGTACACAACATATTCACAACAATCTACCCCAATTTATGTCTACTGGAATTGTAGCCATAAATTAAGAGACACTTGATGATCACAAAACATCCTTAACATATATCTTTAAAGATAAGTAGATAAAGCTGAAAGTGCTTCAATTTAAACAAAATGTACAAGGTTTGGCTCACAGTCAGTTCAAGATGCTCCTCTAGCCTGAGCAGATTTTTCTAGTTTCTTGAAGGTCTGGATCTTCTTCCAAGCTTTCTGTTGTTTTCTTCAATTTGATTCTGGAGCTGTCTGTGGAATTCTAATTCATCAGATTCTGAGAGATCTAACATTTCTTGCATCTCCAAGAGAGTCTCATTGCTAGAGATACTTAATTGGTCTTCTAATCTGAAGAATCTTTTCACACCCTTGTCATCCATGAACTCCATCAGCCAGTAGGGCCTTAGATGCACTCTTCTCCCTGTGTATGGGATGATAAGAGTCTTGGGAAGTGCATCTTTGGCTCTAACACTCCTTAGCTCTTCAATCTTCTTCAATATTAATCTTCTTGCAGTTACATTGAACCCAAAGTTTTTCTTGAAGGATGAATAGACTTTGATCAACACAGCTTGGCTTTCTTGAAGTATCCTGTGAAGAGGCTACTGAATCTCCCTTCCTCCTTTGTACTTGAACACCAAACTTTCAGGTAGGTTTCTGTATGCTTCAATTGCCCTTACCTCATCCATCTCCTCCAGATAAAGGTTTAGGTCTGACAATTCTTTGATGTCACACAAGTACAAGTAGTCTCCCCTGTTGATCTTGGGTTGAGCTTTGACTACTAACTTGGATTTGAGAGGTGACAGCTTCACTTTCTTGACTGCCCGTGATTTTGTCCTTCTTGGCTTAGTAAGAATTGGCAAGTTAAAGTCAGGGATTGGTAATTTATCCCACTCTATTGGCTCATCCTTTGGCATAATAGGCTCTCCATGTATGTTCCTGTAGGGGTCCACCACCCTTATGTCTTCAAATACCACAGAGGGCTTTGATGCTTGAGTTTCAGCTTGAGTGGATTCCTTTGGAAATTGATCTTCCAATTCCTTGTCAACAACATCCAACTTCCTTTTTGTTCTTTTAGCCAGTTCTTTCTTTCTTGGGGATTTCTTCTGTTCTTCAATCTTCTTCTTTGATTCAGTAGTTTGAGATGGTTGAGAGGGAATTTGTTGAGAAGAATTCACAGCCTGTAGCTTGGCCAAGATAGCAAACTGTTCTTTCTTTTGTTTAGACTTCTTTGCATCTAGAGCAGCTTGCCTCTTTTCTTGCTTCAATCTGGCTTTTTCTTCTTCCTTTGCATGAGCAAATTGTGGATGTCCAGCTACCACACAAATTTCCTTCCCATTTCTGAATATCTTTGCAATTCTCTTTCTTGAGGCTGAATCAGCTGGATCTTTGTAGAGGAGAATAGATCTTGACAGAAGCTTCTTTTCATCAGGCTTGGGTGTCTCATACACAGTATCCATAGGGTTCTTCAAAGATGACTTTGGATAGTTTGCCCTTGGTTTAAGAATTATCTCAGCCTTTGTAGTCTTGATGCTGGAAGATTGTCCTTTCTCCAGATAGTTCATGCTCATCTCATTCACACTGATTGGCTTGACATTAAAGTGATGGATGGTTGACTGAACTGGTTCCTTGACTAATTCAAACTTTTTCTTTATTTCTTCATCAATCTTTTTCCAGTTGATCAGAGTCAACTTTACTTTATCAGCATATTTCAAGTTTTCTGCTGCTGCATTAATAAGATCTATAGCATCTGTAACTGGTGGCTTGGAGATAGTAATTGAAGGTACAATTACTTTGCTGATTTGAACTAGAAGTTTCTCCCCCTCAGTTGGTCCTTTATCCCCCTTGCTTGATTCTCTCTCCCCCTTTTTGTTATCATCAAGTGGAGGAGTTAGACCTTGTGCTTTAGCCAGTTGCATAAGAAGATTTGTCTGAGTCTGTTGATTTTGAAGAAGTAGAGCCACTGAATTCTCAATAACTTGAACTCTGTTCTCCAGCTTGGCTATCTTCTTGTCAGAATCTGATTCTCTCCTTAATCTCATTAATAGATCTTGCATGGTACCATATGGCATTACTGAATCCAGCTTCTCAGAGTTATATGTCTTCAAGTCAGCTATATCTCTTTTCGATTCATCCACACTGAGATTATGTCTTAAGTGTTGGATCTTCATTAAATGTAAAGAGTCTAGGTGAGCTTGAAGAACAGCCTTGGTACCAGCATCTGAAGCTTCCTGAAGGGCCTGTTGAATAGCTATTACTTGTTTGACCAAAGACACCTCAAATTGTCCTGGTGTAGATTCCTTTGCCCATGCCCATTCAGGTAAACTTAAAGCAGAATTTGGGCCTTCAGCTCCCCCTAAGTTCATGCTTCCATCCAAAGAACCAGAGTCATCATCATCAGAATTTACTCCAAATTCTTCAGATGGCTCTCCAGCTTGAGAAGGCATTCTATTCACAACAGCTTTATCTCTTTGAAGAGATTCTATGGTGTGCACTAAATTCAAAGTCTACTCTGCCTCCACATTGCCCTGAGCAGCCAACAGTTGATAGGCTGAAACAGGGTGAGTAAAAGTGTCAGCATCCAAGGAAATGTTATCAATTACAACTTTGTAATGTTACTGAAATTGTCTTTCCTTTTCAGCATCATCCACAATCATTGACTTACTAGCAATGGCTGGTTCCATCCTTATTTCTCCAGTACCTGCCTTTCTCTCATATTCTCTCTTTTGTTGCATCAGGGTCTCACCCTGGCTCCCCACCCTCACACCCTCACCTTCACCTACTAAGGTGGGACTCCTCTCACTCACTTTTGCCAATCCTGAATGAATGGATTGCTGAGATTCACTCTTTTCCTCTCCTTTTACCTGGGAGCAACCCAGCCTCTCACTCAATGCACTCTCCTCTTTCAGTCCTAAGAGTGATTGTATTACCACCAAATCTTCTGCACTCGAAATTATTGAAGTTTGAAGTTGTGCAGAGACATTCAACGGATAAGTGATATCCGTCGGGTGAGTGGTAAAACTATCCGACGAATAACTGTTGTTAAGCTTATCCGTCGGGATACAATCACTACTCGACGGATGAGCAATATCCATCGAGAGAGTAGAAATGAATGAGGTGGGAAGAGAAACTATTGTTGACTCTGTGTTGATTGAAGTTATTTGAGGCACAGATGTCACAATAGAATTTGAAAGAATCGGCAAGTGAGCCAACAAATCATCTAAAAGATGATGCTCACTTGCCCTAGATTTTGGCTTCCCCAACAGAGTTAAAGAAGGGGAATCAGGAATTGAAGTGTTTATCATGCCCACTTCCAGTGAGTTAGTTGGTAAGTATTGTGTTTCTGTGGCTTCTATTATGAGAGATTTTGGTTGTGACTCCACATTTATTGGAGCCACATCAATCTGAATTTGAGAAGGTGCAGGGACTGTGTCTTTAACACCAGTTTGCACTAAGTGTGTGCCCTGTGCATCCCCAGTTATTTTGGATTTCTTCTTTCTAGTGTAAGTTTGGGGTGAGCTTGTGTCCCTAACCCTTTTGGCCTGTGCTCTTCGATGAGAGCTTTGTTCAATAGCCACATCCTTTTGGGAGGATGCAGCTAGAAGTGAGCTTTTGTCCTTTTTAAGCACTGCAGTTTGTTGGGAAACTGTAGTGTGGCTAGGCTGGGATTCACTCAACTCTCCTACCTTATCCTTGGGGTTTCTTTGATGTTCACCCCTTCCCTCACCTACCTTACCCTCCTTCACACTCCCCTCTTTGGCTTTGGTAGATTTTTCAACTGGTACCTTTTGAGAGATACCAGAGGGGGTTTTCTTTGATTTGGATTTAGAAATTGTAGTTGTTTTGGTAGCTTTGGTAGGCAACTGTTTGGTCATTGTCACAGTTGCCATGGCTATGCCTGAAGTCAAAGAAATAGAGGAGATTGGAATAGTTGAGGGTATGGATGAACTTACCTCACTTACCTGAGGTGTCAGCATTACAGGAAAATAGAATATTGGCACATCCCTGTGATGGTTGGCTCTGTTCAAGTCTGCAATGATTCTTCTCTATTGAACCCAACAAGCTAATTTGTTGTCAGGGTTCTCAAGTACAATCTCTTGACAAAGATGGTTAGCCAAAAGCATAAAAAATCTAGCATAGTAAACATTCTTTCCTCTTTTGGCTAAGTCACCTAATTTAAAACCTAACTCATACACAATAAGGTCACTGAAATTGTAAAATTTGTCTGTAACTAGCATGTATAGCATGTTAAGCATGGAAATGTTCACAGAATCAAAATTACTAATTTTTCCAGAAAAGACTTTAGTTACAACATCACACAAGTAACTCCATTCCTTCCTAAGACCTAGTCTTCTAATTTCACTTAGTTTTGCAGTAGGAAGAGCATAATGAATGGAATTGAGCATATTGACAATATCAGTGTCAGTGTGTGGTGCAGTTACATTATCATCAGGAATCTTGAAACATGCTTTTATTACATCACTATTGATACATAAATCATTACCTTTGATGGTCAAAGTGATTGTTTTGTCAGTAGAGTTGAAGATTGCTGTTGTCCACATCTCCTCAACAACTTCACAATAAATTGTGGGTGATTCCAGCATGGAAAAACTTAACTTGCAGTTCTTCACGAAGTCCATCATCTTATGATAGTCTTCAGATTGCTGAATCCCCTTATTGACCAAAGCAGTGAAGTTGTTCTTCTCATAGATGAACCCATTCCGTGACATGATCTTTACTGCGGGTGTCATTGTTAGAGAAGAAAAGCTTGAAGAGAAAGAGGATTTTTGCTTGAGAGAGAATGAAATAACACAGTTGAATTTGAGAGTGATAAAAGAAAATGATTAGAATGAATTAAGCTTTTATACTTTACTCAAAATCAACGGAGAAAAATAATAAAGAGAAGTACATTACCCAAAAGAAATTGCCTAAAATAGCCGTTTTAAAATAAACTGTAAAAATTCCACCCATTATCCGTCGTGTAATGCTTACAAACTGTAAGTATACTCGATGGATAATGTTCAGGGAATTAACGGTTAAGATTTAGACACTTCGACGGATGAGGATAAGCTGTTATCCGTCGAGCTTTAAATACTCCAGAAAAGTAATTGATTTTTATTTAAAATTTGTATATCAACGGATGACTCAACTCGATAGATAATGGTCATCCGTCGAGATGCAAATTTTGACTTAGCCAAAATTTTCATTCAAGACTAAAAATCAGTTAAATTTCTGGCAACTTTTCAACTTGCAAGATAATTCAGATAAATTCAAGAGTAATTAAGCATACCTAACTCACTTACCAACCTAGAAAAGATGGATTCATCCAGTGGCTTGGTAAAAATATCTGCAAGTTGCTTCTCACTTGGAACAAAATGTAACTCTACAGTACCATTCATTACATATTCCCTTATGAAATGGTACTTGATGTCTATATGCTTTGTCCTTGAATGTTGCACTGGATTTTCAGTGATGGCAATTGCACTTGTGTTGTCACAGAAAATAGAAATCCTTTCAACTTGCAAACCATAGTCTAGCAATTGATTTTTCATCCATAAAATCTGTGCACAGCAACTGCCAGCAGCAATATATTCAGCTTCAGCTGTAGAAGTAGAAACTGAATTTTTCTTTTTACTGAACCAGGACACAAGCTTGTCTCCTAAAAATTGACAGGTTCCTGTTGTGCTTTTTCTATCAATTCTGCAACCTGCATAATCTGCATCTGAATAACCAGTTAGATCAAAACCAGAATCTCTAGGATACCAAATGCCAAGTTTTGGTGTTCCTTTGAGATATCTGAAAATTCTCTTAATAGCTATCAAATGAGACTCTCTAGGATCAGCCTGAAATCTAGCACACAAACATGTAGCAAACATTATATCTGGCCTACTAGCTGTTAAGTACAGAAGTGAGCCAACCATGCCTCTATAACTTGAAATATCCACAGACTTTTCAGTAGTGTTTAGTTCAAGCTTAGTTGCAGTGGCGATGGGAGTTTTTGCAGATGTGCAATCTATTAGATCAAACTTCTTTAAAAGATCAAAAATATATTTAGTTTGACTAATGAATATTCCATCACTAACTTGCTTAACTTGTAAACCAAGAAAGTAAGTTAGTTCTCCCATCATACTCATTTCATACTTACTTTGCATCAGTTTGACAAACTTTTTGCAAAGTTTCTCATCTATAGAGCCAAAAATAATGTCATCTACATAAATTTGGACAAGTATGCTAGAGCCATTAACATTTCTGAAAAATAAAGTTTTATCTACAGTACCTCTTGTGAAGTGATTTTCCAAAAGGAACTTTGATAAAGTGTCATACCAGGCTCTAGGTGCTTGCTTCAGTCCATAAAGTGCTTTCAGTAGATAGTAGACATACTCTGGGAAATTTAGATCTTCAAAGCCAGGAGGTTGACTTACATACACTTCTTCCTCCAAATCTCCATTCAGAAAGGCACTTTTGACATCCATTTGATAGACCTTGAAATTGGCATGAGCTGCATAGGCTAAGAAGATTCTGATGGCTTCAAGTCTTGCAACAGGAGCAAATGTTTCATCAAAATCTATCCATTCTTGCTGACAGTAGACTTTAGCAACCAATCTTGCTTTGTTCCTTACTACTATGCCATTTTCATCCATCTTGTTTCTGAATACCCATTTGGTGTCTATTGGATTCTTTCCTGTAGGCTTGGGTACCAGCTTCCATACTTTATTCCTTTCAAATTGGTTTAGCTCCTCCTGCATAGCTAAAGTCCAATCAGGATCTAACAAGGCTTCTTCTACCTTCATTGGTTCTTCCTTAGACAAGAAGCTGCTATATCGACATTCTTCTTGAGTTGCTCTCCTGGTTTGAACTCTGAAAGAAACATCACCAATAATCAGTTCAAAGGGGTGATCTTTTGTCCATTTTCTTGGTTGAGGTAGATTAGCCCTAGATGAAGAGACCTCAATGTTGTCTTGATGTGTGATTGAGTTTTGATTGCTAGAAACTCCCCCTGAGTTTGTGGATCTTTGATTTGAGATTGGGGTACTTTCTATGGGTGATCTGCTTTGACTTCCTACTCCTTTTGATAACCCGACGGATGGTGAATTTTGAGTACCGACAGATGAGGCAGGTTGTCTTTCGACGGATAATACAGATTGCCTTCCGACGGATGAAGCATTATGTAACTCGACGGATGTTGAGTTTTGTGCTTCATTTGTGGTAGATTTGTCTGCATTATCCTTAGACACTGTTTCTTGATCACTCTCATCATCACTTTCATCACTGACCATCTCAACATTATCGAATTTGAGGCTCTCATGGTAATCTCCATCTTTTAGTCCTTTAATCTTTTTGTCATCAAACACAACATGTATAGATTCAATAACAATGTTGGTTCTTAGATTGTAGACTCTATATGCTTTACCAACAGCATATCCAACAAAAATTCCTTCATCTGCTTTAACATCAAACTTCCAATTTTGATCAGTTCGATTTCTCAGACTATAGCATTTACAGCCAAAGACATGAAGAAAGTTTAGGGTTGGCTTCTTATTCTTGAACAATTGATAAGGTGTCATGCATCTTGCTTGATTAATCAGGGAGATGTTCTGAGTGTAGCATGCAGTGTTTACAGCTTCAGCCCAGAAATAAGTTGGTAATTTTGATTCTTCAAGCATTGTCCTTGCAGCTTCAATAAGAGATCTATTCTTTCTTTCCACTACTCCATTCTGTTGTGGAGTCCTTGCTGCTGAAAACTCATGCAAGATCCCATTTTCCTCATAAAATACTCTCATGACATAGTTCTTGAACTCAGTTCCATTGTCACTCCTGATTCTTCTAACTTTGAAATCAGGATAATTGTTAACTTGCCTTATGTGATTGATGATGATTTCACTAGCCTCATCTTTGGACTTTAGGAAATAAGTCCAAGAGAACTTTGAGAAATCATCTACAATTACTAGGCAAAATCTTTTCTTTGAAATTGATAATATATTGATTGGTCCAAACAAATCCATGTGAAGCAGTTGCAGTGGCTCTTCAATTGCTGAATCAAGTTTCTTCCTGAATGATGCTTTAATCTGCTTCCCTTTTTGGCAGGCATCACACAGTCCATCCTTTGTAAACTCCACCAGAGGAATGCCTCTAACTAGCTCTTTCTTTACCAGCTCATTCATGGTCTTGAAGTTCAAATGGGATAGCTTCTTGTGCTATAGCCAACTTTCATCCTGACTTGCTTTACTAAGAAGACAAGTTACAGATTCTGCTTTAGTTGAGTTGAAGTCAGCTAGATACACATTTCCTCTTCTCACACCAGTGAGAACCACTTTGTTGTTTTAATTATTAATCACAACACAGGTTTCTTTCTTGAAGGTTACTGAGTTGCCTTTGTCATAAAGCTGGCTGATACTCAACAGATTGTGTTTGAGACCATCCACTAAGGCAACCTCTTCAATGATGACATTGTCCTTTGAAATCAAGCCATATCCCACAGTATAACCTTTGCTGTCATCTCCAAAAGTGATACTTAGGCCATCTCTCTCTTTAAACTTTGTGAGCAGGGTAGAATCACTAGTCATGTGTCTTGAACAACCACTATCCAACTACCAAAGATTCCTTCTGTTTCCCTGCACACATCAAAATCAAATCAAGTTGATTTTGGTACCCAAGTTTCCTTGGGTCCTGCCTTGTTAGCTTTCTTCTTCTGTTTCTTAGGTCTTAACTCATTTGACTTAGGAATTTCAGATTCTTCCTTAGTCATTTGGGTTGGGCCTTTGAAACCACTAGATGCACCAGAATTATCATGCATGTTATGGCTAACAGGAAATGGCATGCTTGGTGCAAACATGTTATTCCAGTAAGGCATGCTAAATGACATTTGAGGCATATTGTATGCAGCATAATATGGATTTGGTGCAAATGGCATATTAGCAAACTGTGCATTCATGTTCTGTGTAGGCATAGCATTAACAGGCATGGGAGGCATGGCATTCATGTTAGAGAATTGAGGCTGAACAGACATGGGAGTAGGCATGGCAGATTTGCAATTAACAGACAAATGATTTACACTACCACACTTGACACAGATTTTTCTAGGAGCATATTTGTCAGGTGTGTAGTTATTGTGTTTGTTAATCCCTACTTTACCATTCCTATTGTTTTTCCTTTTAGTCTCTGTTTTTACCTCTATCTTCTCAAGTCTGTCACTTAACTGTTTGACAATCATGTGACCAACATTAGCCTTCTTCCCTTTCTTGGCTTGACTTGACTCTCCTGAAACAAAGTTCTTGGAAACAGACCTATACTTATCATTTAGCTTGGTTAATTTGGCTTTGCTAATGGGTTTGCTTACAGCCAACGGATGAGGATTTTTATCATTCGACGGATAACACTTTTTGTTATCCGACGGATAGTCCTCATCATCCGTCGAGTCTACATCTATCAGCAACCCATCCACCAAAATAGGTTCTAGTTTCTCCTTATTCTTTTTCCAGGCTTCATCACAAACAGACTCAATTCCTTGAACCTTGGTGATTTGAGCATGAACATCTCTGGATGTTTTCCATGCTTTAATCACCTCTTGTTCACGATCGAGCTGCTTCTTTAAAATTTCTTCCTTTTTCAAGGACTTAGTTAATTCCTCCTTGGCAATTCTACACTCAATTTTTAGTTTCTCAAACTCAACAAACTGAGACTCAAGCACATTATTCCTCTCACTCAAAAACAAGTTGTTTTCTTTGATTTTAGCATTTTCTTTAGCGAGGGACTTAAGTGTAACACGCAAATGATACAATTCTGTAGACATGTCATTTATTGCATCATTACACTCAGCTTTAGATAAATGTGCAAGGTTTGTAGTGATTACCTGATTGCTTGAGGAACTTGTCTCTGTTTCATCAGACTTGGCCATAAGGGCTAGATTGACATAGCTGACATCCTCATCTTCATCCAAACCATCAGCTGCCCAGTCATTCTCTTGTGTAATAAAAGCCCTTTCCTTCTATTTGAGTAGATCAAAGTATTTTTGCTTATAATCCACAGACTCAAACCTTTTCTTACTGAAATCTGACTTTCTACACTCATTTGCAAAATGCCCTGCTAAGCCACATTTGAAACACTTGAATTTTGATTTATCCACCATATTTCTATTTGGCTTGGCAGCTCCAAAGTTCTTCTTGAACTTGAGCTTGGAAAATCTTCTTGAAAGGAATGCTAGATGCTCATCAATGTCCTCCATGTCATCTTGGCTCAATGAATCTTCATTTTCTGCAGCTAGCCCTTTACCCTTGCTTTCACAGGCCTTTGAAGTTGATTCCACAGCTTTCATCTTCACTTCCTTCTCCTTTTCCAGATCATCAACTAGTGCAATGGATCCTCCTTTCTTCTTTCCTCTCTCCATTCTTTCATCCTGCTCTATTTCAAGCTCATAGGTCTTTAGAATGCCATATAGTCTCTCCAAAGTAAACTCCTTATAATCTTGTGAGTTTCTTAATGAGACTGTCGTTGGTTTCCATTCCTTTGGAAGAGATCTGAGAAATTTCAGATTGGAGTCTTTAGTCTGATAGACTCTTCCATGCAATTTAAGAGCATTTAGTAGCTTTTGGAATCTACTAAAAATGTCAGTGAGTGACTCACTTTCTTCATTGTGAAAATGCTCATATTGCTAAATCAGGAGCTGCATTTTATTTTCTCTTACTTGCTCGGTACCATCACAGATTATCTGTATTGTGTCCCAAACTTCCTTGGCAGTCTTGCAGTTGATGATGTTATCAAACATGTCTGCATCAACACCATTGAACAAAATGTTCATGGCCTTTTTATCTTTCCTGACTTGTTTAATATCAGGATCAGACCATTCATGCCTTGGCTTTAGAACAGATGGTTCATTTCCTGTTGCAGCTCTCATTGGAACATGAGGGCCTCTTTCTATGCAGTCCACATAGGCCTCATCTTGAGAAAGCATGTGAAGATGCATCTTTACCTTCCAATGATGGTAATTATCTTTATCAAGAAAAGGAATCTTGACTCCAACATCTTTCTTGTTCATCTTGCTGAATTGTTTTGATCTTTAAACTCTTTGTAGATTAAGAGCTTGCTCTGATACCAATTATTAGTCCCTTAACAATATAGCAAGAATTACAGAAGGGGGGTTGAATGGAATTCTTGAAACTTTTTCTTGAAATAAAAATGTTCAACTCGATTATGGATATATCTGTTTTGATTAGCACAATGCAGAATGTAAACTTGAATGAATCAAAACATAAGTAATTAAAAACAAGAGTCTTTAAAAACTTTCTGGTGGATTTAAACAATTCCACCAGAGATATATATAATATATCGAGAGGACTCTGTGTGCAGAAAAGCTCACAGCTGCTTACAAAATAGAACTACTGAGAATAAAGGAAATGCTAAAGATAGTGCTTACAAAGATTTATCTTTTTTTAGTTTCTTAGCTATCTCAGTTCTTTTTCTATTTGCTACTCTCTTGGTTTATATATTACCAAGATTACAAAGTCAAAAGAACTGGACAAATATAAATTCTAATAGTCTTGATCTTTGCTGCTTTTCGTCCTCTATTACCCAGTTAATGGGCTTCCACAGTGTGTTTGTATCCAACTCGACGGCTGTGTGTCAGCTTTCACTGTTCAACTGATGTTTGAATCTTGATATGATCATCCGTCGACTTTCAGATCATCCATCGATGACTTAATTAATCATCCGTCGACTGCTATATTAAACATCCGTTGATAGTCATTTGATCATCCTTCGAAGCTTTGTTAAGCATCCGTTGATAGTCATTTGATCATCCGTCGAAGCTTTGTTAATCATCCGTTGGCAGCTATTTTGGCATTTGACTTCATTTCACTTATACAGAATTACAAGACATTTCTTATGAACAGTTAATCAACCTATTCTGCATATCTAGTTAAAGTCAACATGACTTATATGCTACTACAGATTCTATATAAAGGTGCATACAACACTGTGCTACAAACTTATTATTACATAAGCTACTCACTCGATGGATAATAAGTTAATCATCCGTCGGGACTATAATGAGTTATCCGTCGGGACTATAATTCTTATCCGTCGAGTGCTACATAATTTCACTAAGTAAAATCTACTTAGACATTTTGTTTAAGTGATCATCAAGTACACATCATATTCACAACAATGATGAAAAGGATGATCAAGGAAAGTCTGGAATGGGTAGAGGTCATAGTCAAGGTAGAGGTTTCACATCAAGAAAAGCTGAAATCACAAGTCACAAGACAAGTTCTGATACTGGGAAAAGAATTAGTTCTGCTACTGGTAAAAGGACAAGTTCTGATGAACTTTTAGATCTTGATGAAGAAATGTCAAGACAGTTATTTCTTCAGGAAAATCCAGGAATGGACTTGGAGAGTTTAATGGAAGAAGAAGCCAGACTTAAATCAGAAAAAGCCATATCTAAATCTGAAGCTTCTGGTAAAAAGCCATTTCCAAAACTCAAAGGCATTGTGATAAAAGAAAGGACAAATGTTGAAGCAACATTGGCTAAATCACAACCGCAGATAGATCCAAGATCCAAGGGTAAAGAAAAGGTTGGTGAACCTATCAAGGTTTATGTGCCTCCTGAGAATGAAGAAATCACTGATGAAAAGGATGATCTTGCTCTGACTTCAAGAAAAGTTCTTAAAACAACCTCTGACATGGCTCAAGTTGTTCAGAGTCAAGATACAGTAGGTTCTGATATTCCAAAGAAGCAAGTAACCTCTGACACAGCTCAAGTTAACTTGATATCAGAAGATAGACCAAAGACACTCCTACCAGAATTCACTAAAGCAAAACAGACTCAACCTCTAAAGACTGCTGCAAGTGGTTTTGAAGCAAGAGTAGTTACTGGAAAGGAAGCAAGAGATAAAACTAGATTGGGAAGTGCTGATGAAAGAAGAATACAGAACACTACCAATGATCCAACTTCCTTGAGTGAACCAGGTATTGGAGCAACTCCTGAGAGATTGAATCAACTAGAATCTGTACAAATGGTTTACCATACCTACTTGAAAGAACACATCTTGTTGTACTTCATGACAGATGGTAGGGTTTATCATATAAGGCAAAATGCCATTCCATTGAAGTATTTTGAAGAATTGGAGCATGTACTATTCTTACTTCAAGTGGATGACAGATTGATAGGAAGTGCTGCAAACTATTTTAAGGATCAGATTCAGAGACAGAAAAGACTTTATTTTGTTAAGTCTGACAGCACATATGTTCCAAAGTACAGAGATCACAAGGGTGATATAGTTGAAATGAAGCCCAACACTGCTAAGATTATAACTACCTTTCTAGGTTACAGGGCTGTGGAATTCAATCTTGAGTTTGATAAAGCTTACTTGATCAGACTGGATCAGGATATAAGAAAAGCAAAAATTAATGATCTCAGGGCTGCAATCTTTCAAATTGGTGAAGATAATGCAGATCTTAAAGATGCTAAAAGGAGGATGATTGATGAACTTAGATATGCTGAGAGATGTTTGTTGAAGAATTATCTCAGAACAACTCCTGACATCAGAGAGATCAGAAGATGAAGCCAAGTCAAGATCTACAACTGATTAAATTCTGATATTTGTACAGACTGAAGCTGTTATCAGAAGTTAAATGTTGGTAAAGCTTTAAGGACTGTAAGTTGTAGTTATCTAGTCTAATTCTCATGCATTTGTAGTTAATGTTTTTGACATCATCAAACATATGTTAAACTTGTATATTATGCTAATTTACAAGTTGGGGGAGATTGTTAGATATATTTGATAATGTCGTGGCTAATATGATTTATGTTTAGTTTTCAGATCTTACTTAAACAGGATAAATCAGTACTTACTGGAAGTCAGGACTTAAGGATATCAGTACTTATATTATCAGGAGATAATCATCAGAAGATGGATATCAGAACTTAAGTGCTGGAGTATGTTCAGATAAGGATAATAGCTGATTAAAGGAAAGAAGATCGAGATAAACATAAAAAGAGATATGCATGAAGAAGGAGTTCAGTGAAGAATGGAATACTTGGAAGAAAAGATATCTGATTGATATATTTTAGGAAGCAGAATTATATTCCATATCAATTAACGATTATCTTGTAACTGTGTAGTATATAAACACAGACATAGGGTTTACACTATAAGTGTTATCATATTCGAGAAGATTATTCGTAGTAACCTTAGCAGCTCTCGTGATATTTGTTCATCACTGAGAGGTAAAAGTTCCATACTGTAACAGAGTTCATTGTTTCAATAAAGTTTGTTTTCTATTACTTGAAATATTAAAAGTTCGATTTGATTGTATTTTATACTGTATTCACCCCCTCTACAGTGTGTGTGACCTAACAGATTTATTTTGAAAAGATAATATTTGTGAAGATATGCCAGTTCCGATAAATTAGCAGAAGTAGTTATCACATTACTATATATATAACTAAATCATTCATGTATATAACATCTTTATAATTGATAGTTTAGCTATAAGATATATAGACACATATTAGGTTTACACTAAAGGTGCTTCCTACATTATTATCATTCTTGTAAGTAACCTAGCAGCTCTTAAAGATATCTATCCATCCTTGAGGGAGTACATTGTAATATGTTATCAGTTTTTATATTTCAATAGAAATTGTTCTTCATATTTTGTGTTGAAATGATTTGAGTGTTATATATTGTATCCAATACCCTTCTACAGTATATTTAAGGCATAATATTAATAAGTATCTTAATATATTACTGTAAGAATATATGTAAATTATCTTTCTTAGTATTACTAAAGAAATGAAAAAAATATCTTTAATATTTTATTTAGTTTCAGTTATTATTAATTTGAGATTGGCTATATAAAACTATTGATATTACTTTATATGTAAAATTTAGGCTTATATCTTTATTATTAAATCAGAAGAAAAACTTTGAGACTAGTCTTATCATATAAATACGACAATAATACACAAATAATGATGATACATACTATTATGTTATTTATAAATATAAATCCTCGAATATTTATATTAAAATTTTTATTTTAGAACAACTAATTGTTTGTATTATAACTATTTAATTTAAAAGAAGATTACTGTTAATCCCAGACAATGCAACAAGAATTACAGAAGGGGGGTTGAATGTAATTCTCGCTACTTTTTCTGATTTTAAGAATGCTCTTACTTAATATATAACTGTGTTTGATTTTGCAAGAAGTGCGGAATGAGAATAAAATAGAAATCAAAACACAAAGTAATAAAACACAAAGCTTTAAAACTTTCTGGTGGATTTGAATTTATCCACCAGAGATATATATATATATATATATATATATAAAGTTGAGAACTCTGTGATGCTTGAATAGCATACAGCTTCTTACATAAGAACTTACAGAATTACAAAGAGATTCTTAACAGATACAGCCTTTTCTATCTCTCTGAAAATAATGCTTACTCAGTTAGTTATTCTACTTGCTTCACTTGGTTTATATATTTCCAAGTTACATGATAGTAAGACAAGACAATAAGACAAACTTTATCTAGTCTAACTTCATGCTTCTACATTACTATATCCAGCATCTTTGAATATCTTCACAATTGCATAGAAATGGTAATGCTTCTTTGTTCTCTAAATCCTGCAACTAGGCTGCCACATTCCATTTGCAAACACCCGACGCATGTGACTGTGTTATCACTGTCCACTGCTATTTTGTATATTATCATACGTCGGGACTATATTGATCATCCGTCGGGAACCTTGTTGATTATTTGTCGGGAGCCTTTGTAGATCATCCGTCGGGAGTCTTTCTGTCACTTGATTCTATTTCACTTATGCAGAATTACAAGACATCTTATATTTACAATTAGCCAACCTATTCTGCATATCAATCTAGTAGTCAACATGACTCAAAGAATCCTACAGTATCTACTCGGATAAAACATTGTTGTTTGCAGAAATATGCTACAATACTTATTGTTACATAAGCTACACTCTCTATGAATATTCAGTTGTCATCCGTCGGGACTATAAAGTTCATCTATTAGGACTATATTAGAACATCTTTCGTGAGCTACAAATACACTAAGTTAAATCTACTAAGGTGTTTTTTTGAACTTATCATCAAGTTCACAACATATTCCTAACAATCTCCCCCAATTTATGTCTACTGGAATTGTAGCCATAAATTAAGAGAAACTTGATGATAACAAAACACCTTAAATGTACAGATTGAATTATGGTAGATAAAACTAGTAAGTGCAACAGTCTATATAAAAATTGAACAAAGTAAAGTGTACAAAGAGTTCTAACAATTATTATCAAGATGCTCCTCTAGTCTGAGCAGATGTTTTCTATTTCCTTGATTGTCTTGATTTTTTACCAAGCTTCCAGTTGTTATCTTCTATTTGATTTTGGAGTTGTATGTGAAATTCAAATTCTTCAGCATTTGATAGGTCCAACTTTTCTTGCATTTTCAATAGAGTCGCATTGCTTGAGATGCTCAACTGGTCATCCAATCTGAAGAATCTTCTAACACCTTTGTCATCCATGAATTCCATCAGCCAGTAAGGCCTCAAGTGCACTTTATTTCCTTTGAAGGGAATGGATAGAGTTCTTGGAAGTGCATTTGAGGCTTTTCTGCTCCTGAGTTCTTCTATCTTCTTTAGAACCAATTTCTTGGATATCATATTGAATCCAAAATTTTTCTTGAAGGATGAGAAGATCTTTATCAAAATAGAACAACTTTCTTGAAGAATTCTGTGAAGGTTCCATATGATCTCTTTCCCACCCTTGTATTTGAACACCAGTCTTTCAGGAAGATTTCTGTGAGCATCAATTCCCCTCACTTCTTCTAATTCATCTATGTAGAGATTGATATCTGAAAATTCCTTGATATCACAGATGTATAGAAGATCTCCCTTGTTGACAGTTGGTTGAGCTTTGGTTAAGGTTTTGGTTCTGAGACTCACAGGCTTGACCTTCTTGATTGCTCTTATCTTTGTCTTCTTTGACTTATTGAAGATCGGTAAATTAAGTTCAGGAACAGGCAAACTTTCCCAGTCCATTGGATCATCTTTGGGAACTATAGGCTCACCATGAAAGTTCCTTGTAGGATCCACCTTAAATTCTTCCTACACCACTAAGGGCTTGGATGTTTGAGTTGAAGTTGTAGACTATTTGGGAATATAATCTTCCATTTTGTCATCATCAAAATCCAATATTCTTTTGGGAAGAATCTTGTATTTGAACTTCCTTTTCTGTTGAGGTTCCTTTTGTATTTTCTGATCTTGATCTTCAGCTACCACGGGTGGTTTCTCAGAAATCTCAGTGGCAATTTTTATAGCTTAAAGATTGGCTACAATAGCAGCTTACTTTTTCTTCTGTTTGAGTTTCTTAGCATCTAAAGCAGCCTGCTTCTTTTCTTGCTTGATTCTCTCTTTTTCTTCTTTCTTGGCTTCTGCAAACTGAGGGTGTCCAGCCACCACACATATTTCTTTTCCATTCCTGTAGATCTTAGCAATTCTTCTTTTTAGCACTGAGTCAGTTGGACCTTTGAAGAATGCAATGGACCTTGCCAACAGCTTCTTTTCATCCGGCCTTGGAGCCTAAAATATAAGGTCCATAGGATTCTTGTCAGATGACTTTGGATAATTTCTTTTGGGCTTCAAAACCAAGTTGGCTATTGGAGACTTTATACATGAAGGTTGGCCCTTTTCTAAATTACCCAGACTCATTTCATTCACAGATTTTTGTCTCGATTGAGAGAAGTGAGAAAATACCTTGTTTTTCTTCTCAATTGGACCAAACTTCTTCTGTATTTCTTAATCAATTTGCTTCCATTTATCATCCAGCTTTTTCTCAACTGCTGCTATATCAATCTTTTTCAATTTGTCACTTTATTCCAGCTTTGCTATTGCTAGATTGATTAGATCAATGATATCCATAGTTGGTGGCTTATAGAAAGCAATTGCTGGCACAATCACTTTACTGACTTGAATCTTGAGCATTTTATCCCCCTCACTTGTTGACTCCCCCGGCTAACTGGGATGATAGAATCTTTCTCCACCTTTTTGTTAGTATCAAGTTAAGTAGAGGTAGAAAGTTGTGTAGCCACCAATTGTTGGAGCAGATCAGTTTAAGCTTCCTGATTTGCAAGTATTTTGGCCACTGACTTCTCCATATTTGTCAGTCTAGTGTCCATGGCCTCAACCTTTCTGTTCAAATCAGCTTCCTTCCTTAGATTGTGAGCTATTTCAGTCATAGTAGTTCCCGGAAGTCTAGCATCCAACCTTGCTAGAAATTCTTGTTTGACATCAGAAATTTCTTGCTTGATTTCATCCACATTTTGACTGTGTTGGAGAGCCTGAATCTTGTGTAGCTGTAGAGATTCCAGGTGTGCCTTGAGTAACCTTTTTGTGCTGGCACTTGTGGATGCTTGAATTGATGTTTGGGTGTCATGCATATGCTTGAATAAGGTGGATTGGAGATGTGAATATGAGAAATCTTTGGTTAACATCCAGGAAGGAATATCTGCATCTCCCCCTATGCTCATGCTATCATCCTCATCATCCTCACCATCATCCCCAAATGATTCTTCAGCCAATTTAAAGTCATTACCAGCTGTGGAAGGCACAACAATTATAACATCCTTGGCCCTTTGCATTGAAGCAGTAGTATGCACCAAGTTTAGCATCCTTTCAGCATCCATATTGTCCTGTTCAGCTAAAGCTTGATATGTTGACACATGGTGAGTAAATGCCTCAGCTTCATAAGAAACAGAGTCTAAAATAGCTTGATATTCTTGCTGAAATACTGTTTCTTGTCAGCCTCATTGACATCCATTAACTCACTTACAATGGGCTCTTCCCAAAGTTCACCTGTACCTGCTTTTCTCTCAATTTCTCTCTGTTCTTGCATCAAGGGTTCCCCTTGGCTCACCACCCTCACACCGTCACCTTCACCTACTAAGGTGGAATTCCCCTCACTCACTTTTGCCAGGTTGGAAGAAATAGCATGCATAATTTCTCTCTTTTCCTCTCCTTTTGCCTGAGAGCAACTCAGCCTCTCACTCTGTTCACTCCCTTCCCTCAATCCTAGAAGTGATTGTACAACTATTAACTCATCTACACTTGTAACAACTGTTAAAAAATCAGCTTGTTTGGTGAGTACCGACGGATGATGAACATCCATCGGGGTAGAAGTTAGGATAACCGACGGATGACTGCTGTTTGGCACATCCGTCGGGATACAATCACTGACCGACGGATGAATAATATCCACCAGAATAGAGGAAATGATAGAGTTTGGAGTTGAAACTATTGTGGACTCTGTGCAGATTGATGATAATTTAGGCACAGAAGTCATAACAGTTCCTGAAAGAATTGGCAAGTGAGCCAACCAATCATCTAGAAGATGATGCTCACTTGTATTGAATTTTGGCTTCTCCAGCAGAGTTAAAAAAGGAGAATCAGGGATTGATGTGTGAATCATATCCACATCTATAGAATTGGTGGGAGAGTTTTGTGTGTTTGGTACTTCTATAGTTAAAGATTTTGGTTGTAGCTTCACATTTATTGGAGCCACATCAAGCTGAATTTGAGATGGTACACTGACTGAGTCTTTAGCTACAGTCTACACTGTGTGTGATCCCTATACATCCCCAAGTTTTCTAGCTTTCTTCTTTCTTGTATAAGTTTGGGGTGAATCTGTGTCCCTAACCCTTTTGGCCTGTGCTCCTGGTTGGGAGCTTGTTTCAATAGTAGCATCCTTTTGGGATGATGAAACTAGAGTTGTGCTAATTTCCTTATTAAGCACCACAGTTTGTTGGAAAACTGTGGTATGGCTAGGTTTGGGTACACTCACCTCACCATCCTTATTCTTAGGGTTTCTTTTATGTACACCCTGTCCCTCACCAATATTACCATCCTTCACATTCCCCTCTTTGGTTTTGGTAGATTTTGAAACTGGTATCTTTTGAGAGACACCAGAGTGTAGTTTCTTTGATTTGGATTTGGAAACTTTAGATTTTGTGGCTTAGGTAGGCATATGTTGGGTCATTGACACATATGTCATAGCCACAGTCAATGGTAAAGAAATTTGGGAGGTAGAAGGAGTAGAGACAAAAGAATTTACCTCACTTACTTGGGGGCCCTCCATGATAGGCAAATAAAAAAGGGGCGCCTCCTTGTGGTGATATGATCTATTTAAGTCGGCAATTATTCTCCTTTCTTGAACCCAACAATCCAGTTTGGTGGTTGGGTTCTCAATTGCAAGGTCCTCACAAACATGGTTAGCAATAATCATAAAGAATCTAGCATAATAAACATTTTTAGATCTCTTTTTGATCTCCCTTAACTTGTAACCTAACTCAAACATGATAGCATCACTAAAATTATAGTAATTATCAGTAAGTAGCATGTAGAGCATGTTGAGCATGGTAGTGTGGATAGAATCAAAATTTCTTATCTTACCAGAAAATACCTTAGTAACTACATCACACAGATAACTCCACTCTTTCCTAAGACCTAGCCGTCTAATCTCACTTAACTTAGTGTTAGGAAGTTTATAGCCAATAGAATTAAGCTAACTATATCAGCATTTGTGTGTGGTTTAGTAGTAGTGTTATCAAGAATTTTATAGCATGCTTGAATAGTATCACTTTTAATGCAAATACCTTACCTTTAATGGTGAGAGTAATAGTTTTGTCAGTTGCTTGATAGACAGCAGTAGTCAACATCTCCTCCACAACTTCACAGTAGATTGTGGGTGATTCCAGCATGGCATAATTAAGCTTGCATCCCTTCACAAAATCCATCATTTTGTGATAATCCTCAGAGGCTGGAATTTCTTTGTTCACAAGAGCTACGAAATTGTTTTTCTCATAATGAATCCTGACTGAGACATGATCTTGACTACTTGTTCCATTGTTAAAGCAAGGAAATTTGCAGAGAGAAAGGGAATTTTGCTTTGAGGAAGAAGAGAACAGTTAATTGCAATAGAGAAAGATAAAAGCTAAAATAAACTTGAAGTAAGGCTTTTATGTATTCTCAGATAAAATGGGATAAAAATTAAAGACCCAATGAGAATTTCCCAAAATAGCCATTTAAAAGTAAAATAAACTGTCAAAATTCTATCAATTATCCGTCGTGATATACTTACAGACTGTAAGTATATCCGATGGATAATGTTCAGAACTTTAACTGCTAAGATGTAGACAATTCGACGGATGAGAATAAAGTAATTATCCGTCGGGTTTAAAATAATCCAGGAAAGTAATTGATTTTTACCAAGCTATTATATTTCTACGGATGATCAAATTCGATGGATAAAGAACATCCGTCGAGATGTAAAATTTGACTTAGCTAAATTTTCATCCAAAACTTAAAAATCAATTAAATTTCTGGCTATATTTCAACATGCAAAATTACCACAAATAATTTAAGAATAATTAAGCATACATAACTCACTTACCAACCTAGTAAAGGTGGATTCATCAAGTGGCTTGGTAAAGATATCTGCAAGCTGTTTCTCACTTGGAACAAAATGAAGTTCCACAGTACCATTCATCACATGTTCCCTAATGAAGTGGTACTTGATATCTATGTGCTTTGTTCTTGAATGCTGTACTGGATTTTCAGTGATGGCAATTGCACTTGTGTTTTCACAGAAAATAGGAATTTTGTCCACTTGCAGACCGTAGTCCAACAATTGGTTTTTCATCCATAGAATCTGTGCACAGCAACTGCCAGCAGCAATATACTCAGCTTCAGCTGTAGAAGTAGAAACTGAATTTTGCTTTTTACTGAACCAGGATACTAGCTTGTTTCCTAGAAATTGACAGGTTCCTGTAGTGCTTGTTTTATCAATCTTGCACCCTGCATAGTCTGCATCTGAATAACCAGTTAGATCAAAATCAGAATCTTTAGGGTACCAAATGCCAAGTTTTAGTGTGCCCTTGAGATATCTGAAAATTCTCTTTATAGCTATTAAATAAGACTCTCTAGGATCAGCCTGAAATCTAGCACAAAGAAAAGTAGCAAACAATATATCTGTCCTACTAGCTGTTAAGTACAAAAGTGAGCCAACCATGCCTCTATAGCTTGAAATATCCACAGACTTTTCAGTAGTGTTTAATTCAAGTTTAGTTGCAGTGGCCATGGGAGTTTTTGCAGATGTGCAATCCATAAGATCAAACTTCTTTAAAAGATCAAAAATATATTTGGTTTGACTAATGAATATTCCATCACTAACTTGCTTAACTTGTAAACCAAGAAAGTAAGTTAGTTCTCCCATCATGCTCATTTCATACTTACTTTGCATCAATTTGGCAAACTTTTTTCAAAGTTTTTCATCTGTAGAGCCAAATATAATATCATCTACATAAATTTGAACAAGTATACTAGAGCCATTAACATTTCTAAAGAATAAAGTTTTGTCAACAGTACCTCTTGTGAAGTGATTTTCTAAGAGAAATTTTGACAAAGTATATACCAGGCTATAGGTGCTTGCTTCAATCCATAAAGTGCTTTCAAAAGATAGTTGACATATTCTGGAAAATTTGGATCTTCAAAACCAGGAGGCTGACTGACATAGACTTCCTCCTCCAAATATCCATTCAAAAAGGCACTTTTGACATCCATTTGATAGACTTTGAAATTGGCATGGGCTGCATAGGCTAAGAAAATTCTGATGGCTTCAAGTCTCGTAACAGGAGCAAAAGTTTCATCAAAATCTATTCCTTATTATTGACAGTAGCCCTTCGCAACCAATCCAGCTTTGTTCCTGACAACTATGCCATTTTCATCCATTTTGTTTCTGAATACCCACTTGGTGTCAATTGGATTCATTCCTTTAGGAGTGGGTACTAGCTTCCATACCTTGTTCCTTTCAAATTGGTTTAGCTCCTCCTGCATAGCTAGAACCCAATCAGGATCCAACAGAGCTTCTTCTACCTTCTTTGGTTCTTCCTTTGAGAGAAAGCTGCTTTATAGACATTCTTCTTGAGTTTCTTTCCTTGTTTGAACTCTAGAAGATGCATCACCAATGATGAGCTCAAAAGGGTGATCTCTAGTCCATTTTCTCTGTTGTGGTAGATTAGCTCTAGATGAAGAGGCCTTATTGCTGTCTTGATGATTAGAAGAGTTTTGATGATCAGAAACTCCCCCTGAGTTTATGGATATTTGACTTGAAGATGGGGTTCTTTCTGACTATAATCTTATTTGACTTTCAACTCCTATTGAGAGATCGACGGATTTTGTTCTTTGACTGTTGACGGATGATGCAGACTGTCTTTCAATGGATGATGCACTTGGTCTTTCGACAAAAGTTGAATTATCTGTTTCATTAGTTGTAGACTTTTCTGCATTGTACTTGGATATTAGTTCTTGATCACTATCATCATCACTATCTTCACACATCATCTCCACATTGTCAAATTTGAGGATCTCATAGAAATCTCCATCTTGCAGTCCTTCAATCTTTTTATCATCAAACATAATATGTACAGATTCCATAACAATGTTGGTTCTTAGATAGTAAACTCTATATGCTTTTCCAACAGCATATCCAACAAAAATTCCTTCATCTGCTTTGGTATCAATCTTTCTATGCTGATCAACATGTACAGTTCAATGTTGGCTTCCTATTCTTGAAAAATTGGTAGGGTGTCATGCATTTTGCCTGATTGGCCAAAGAAATATTCAGAGTGAAGCATGCAGTATTCACAGCTTCAGCCCAAAAATATGTTGGTAACTTTGATTCTTCTAGCATTGTTCTTGCAGCTTTAATTAAAAATATGTTTTTCCTTTCCACTACTCCATTTTTTTGTGGAGTTCTAGCTGCAGAAAACTCATGCATAATCCCATTCTCTTCACAAAATAGTCTCATCATAGAATTCTTGAACTCAGTTCCATTGTCATTCCTGATTCTTCTTACTTTGAAGTCAGGATGATTGTTGACTTGCCTTATATGATTGATGATGATTTCACTAGCTTTATCTTTGGAATTTAGAAAATATGTCCAAGAGAACTTTAAGAAATCATCTACAATTACTAGGAAATATCTTTTCCTAGAGATGGACAACACATTGACTGGTCCAAACAAATCCATGTGTAACAATTGCAAAGGTTCTTCAGTTGTTGAATCAAGCTTCTTTTTGAATGATGTTTTAATCTGCTTTCCTTTCCGGAAGGCATCACATAATCCATCCTTTATAAACTCCACTTAAGGAATACCTCTAAACAATTCTTTCTTGACTAGCTCATTCATGGTCTTGATGTTTAGATGCGACAACTTTTTGTGCCATAGCCAACTTTCATCTTGACTTGATTTACAAGAAGACAAGTTACAGATTCTGCATTTGTTGAGTTGAAGTCAGCTAGATACACATTGCCTTTTCTCACTCCAGTGAGAACCGCTTTATTTCTCTTCTTGTTAGTTACAACACAGGCTTCTGAATTGAAAGTGACTGAGTTGCCCTTATCACAGAGTTGGCTGATACTCAACAGGTTATGCTTGAGTCCATCCACTAGGGCAACCTCTTCAATAATGACATTATCCTTTGAAATCAAGCCATATCCCACAGTATAACCCTTGTTGTCATCTCCAAAAATGATACTTGGGCCAACTCTTTCTCTAAAACCAGTGAGCAAGGTAGAATCTCCAGTCATGTGCTTTGAGCAACCACTATCCAGATACCAAAGATTCTTTCTATTTCTCTGCATACATCAAAATCAAATCAAGTTGATTTTGGTACCCAAGTTTCCTTGGGTCCTGCCTTGTTAGCCTTTTTCTTTGGTTTCTTAGGTTTGATCTCATTTGACTTGGGTATCTCAGATTCATCCTTTGTCATTTGAGTTGGACCTTTGAAACCATTCATTGAAACAGAATTATCATGCACATTTTGATTAACATGAAAAGGCATGCTATGTGCAAACATGTTATTCCAATAGGGCATCCTAAATGGCATTTGAGGCATACTAAATGCAGCATAATAAGGATTAGGTGCAAATGGCATGTTAGCATATTGTGCATTCAAATTTTGTGCAGGCATAACATTAACAGGCATAGTAGGCATGCTGGGAAATGAAGGAGGTGTAGACATAGGAGTAGGCATGGCAAGCTTGTAATTAATAGACAAATGATTAACACTACCACACTTAACATAGATTTTTCTTGGAGCATATTTATCAGGTGTGTAGTTGTTATGTTTGTTAATTCCTACCTTCCCATTTCTATTGTTTTTCCTTTTTGATTCTGCTTTAACCTCAATCCTATCTAATCTGTCATTCAATTGCTTGATAGACAGATGACCAACATTCACTCTCTTTTCTTTTCTCACTTGACTTGATTCTCCTGGAACAAAGTGTTTAGAAACTGATCCATATTTATCATTCAACTTAGCTAGCTTAGCTTTGTTAACTGGCCTACTTACATTCGACGGATGTGGCTCATTATCTTTTGACGGATAGTCCTTTTGATTATACGATGGATAATTTTCATCATCTGTCGAATCCACACCCATTGAAAGTCCTTCAGCCAGATTAGAATTAAGCTTCTCCTTGTTCTTTTTCCAGGATGCATCACAAAAAGACTCTATACCTTGAACTTTAGTAATTTGAGCATGGATATCTCTAGATGACTTCCATGCCTTAATTACTTCTTTTTCTCATTCAAGTTACTTTCTTAAAATCTCTTCTTTCAGTTAATTCATCCTTGACAGTTTTACATTCAATTCTCAATTTTTCAAACTCAATGAATTGTGACTCTAGTAAATTATTCCTCTCACTTTAAAATAAATTATTTTCTTTAATTTTAGAATTTTCTTTAGTGAGAAACTTAAGAGTTACACGCAAATGATACAGCTCAGTAGACATGTCATAGATGGCATCATTGCATTCAGACTTAGTTAAATGTGCTAGGTTAGTGGTGATTACATGATTAATGGATGAACTAACTTCTGTTTCATCTGAATTGGCCATTAGGGCTAGGTTAACATAGTTTGTTTCTTCATCTTCATCCAATCCATTTACAGCCCAGCCATTTCTTGTGTAATGAAATCCCTTTCCTTTTGCTTGAGCAACTCAAAGTATTTTTTCTTGTAATCAACAGGCTCAAACTTCTTTTTACCAGAATCAGGCTTTCTGCACTCATTTGCAAAATGACCTGCCAAGCCACACTTGAAACACTTGAATTTAGACTTATCAACCATGTTTCTGTTTGACTTAGCTGCTCCAAAATTCTTCTTGAATTTGAGCTTGGAAAATCTCCTGGATAAGAATGCTAGATGTTCATATATGTCAACTTGGCTCAACAGTTCTTCATTTTCAGCTACCAGCCCTTTACCCTTGCTTTCACAGACCCTTGAGTTTGATGTAGATTCAACAGCTTCAACCTTCATCTCCTTCTCCTTTTCTTGCTCAGCAACTAGTGCAATGGATCCTCTTTTCTTCCTTCTTTTCTCCATCTTTTCATCTTGCTCTATCTCAAGCTCATAGGTTTTTAGAATTCCATACAGTCTTTCCAAGGTGAATTCCTTGTAATCTTGAGAGTTTCTTAAAGAGACTGTCATGGGCTTCCATTACTTTGGTAGAGATCTAAGGAATTTAAGGTTTGAGTCTTTTGTTTGATAGATCCTTCCATGCAACTTGGTAGCATTCAGTAGCTTTTGAAATCTACTAAATATATCAGTGAGTGATTCACTTTCTTCATATTGAAAATGCTAATATTGTTGAATCAAGAGCTGCATTTTGTTCTTTTTTACCTGCTCAGTTCCATCACAAATAATTTGAATTGTGTCCCAAACCTCTTTTGCTATTTTGAAGTTTATGATATTGTCAAACATGTCAACATCAACACCATTAAACATTATGTTCATGGCCTTCTTATCTTTCCTGACTTGTTCAATGTCTGGATCAGACCATTCATATCTAGGCTTTAGAACTGATGGCTAATTTCCTGTAGCAGCTCTCATTAGAATATGAGGACCTCTCACAATGCAGTCCACATAGGCTTCATCTTGAGAAACAAGACATAGGTGCATCTTCACCTTCCAGTGGTGATAGTTGTCTTTGTCCAGAAATGGAATTTTCACTCCAAAATCCGTTCTGATCATCTTGCTAATTGTAGTGATCTTTACACTCTTTGTACTTCAAGAGCTTGCTCTTATACCAATTGTTAATCCCAAAAAATGCAACAAGAATTACAGAAGGGGTGTTGAATGTAATTTTGGCTACTTTTTCTGATTTTAAGAATGTTCTTACTTAATATATAAATGTGTTTGATTTTGCAAGAAGTGCGGGATTAGAATAAAATAGAAATCAAAACACAAAGCTTTAAAACTTTCTGGTGGATTTGAACTTATCCACTAGAGATATATATAATGTTGAGAACTCTGTGATGCTTGAATAGCACACAACTGCTTACAAGAGAACTTACAGAATTACAAAGAGATTCTTAACAGATACATCCTTTTCTATCTCTCTGAAAATAATGCTTACTAAGTTAGTTGTTCTACTTGCTTCACTTGGTTTATATATTACCAAGTTACATGATAGTAAGACAAGATAATAAGACAAACTTTATCTAGTCTAACTTCATGTTGCTACATTACTCTATCCAGCATCTTTGAATATCTTCACAATTACATGGAAATGGTAATGCTTCTTTGTTCTCTAAATCCTGCAATTAGGCTGCCACATTCCATTTATAAATGCCCGAAGCATGTGACTTTGTTATCACTGTCAACTGCTAATTTTGAATATTATCATATGTTAGGACTGTGTTGATCATCCGTCGGGAGCCTTGTTGATTATCTGTCGGGAGCCTTTGTAGATCATCCATCGGGAGTCTTTCTGTCACTTGATTCTATTTCACTTATGCAGAATTACAAGTCATCTTATATTTACAATTAGCCAACCTATTCTGCATATCAATCTAGTAGTCAACATGACTCAAAGAATCCTACAGTATTTACTCGGCTAAAACATTGTTGTTTGCAGAAATGTGCTACAATACTTATTGTTACATAAACTACACTCTCGATGAATTTTCAGTTGTCATCCATCGGGACTATCAAGTTCATCCGTCGGGACTATATTAAAACATCCGTCGAGAGCTACAAATACACTAAGTTAAATCTACTAAGGTGTTTTGTTCAACTTATCATCAAGTTCACAACATATTTTAGTTTTGACCTTGGAGACCTCATATGTTAGCTTGGCATTCTCAGCATCATGCCTTTCTTGGATTGATTGAGAAGCAGGTGGATCAGGAGATATTATATCTTCTATATCACATTGAAATGTAGGTTTTTGTGGGACAGAGCCAGTAGTAGCTGATTCACTATGAGTAGATGAAGGTTCTTGTGGGCTTGGCTCTCTCTCAATAAAGATCCTGGAAGAAATATCTCTTTCAACAGTTATTTCCTGAGCAGCATGCTATTGAATATCAGCCATGATCCTTTGAACTTGCTCAAAAGTAGCAAATATTTCCCTCACCTTGGATCAAATTTTCTTGGTGAGTCAGAAATTGAGATTGGGACAATTGTTGGATTACCATCTTTATGACTCCTAGAGGTTGATTGAGTGGCTAAAGTTTGTTCTTCCTTATCTATCTTCTTTTTTATCTTAAATATTTGCTTAGCAAAGTAGATCTTGACCAATATTCTATTCTTTGGTCCAGGGGTAGTAGAATCAGCATTTACATCATCAGTGTTTGATGTGTCCAGAGCAGTTGGTAGAACAACTGATATCTGAACATAATTAGTTTTTAATTTCTAAACTTTTGATAATAAGGGAGCATTGTCCTCATCATTTTATTTTGACTCGGTAACAATAAGTCTTCTCTTTTTGGATTCTGGAAGTTGTGAAGAATGAGAGGCTGTTGTTTTTCTTCCACCCTATGCACCATCAGTATTTCAAGGTGGTTTCTGAGAAGACCTAAGTCCTAATCCCTAAGAGGCATCAGACTTTGCTTATCATAATTTGCTAGCCTCTTTATTTTTATAACAGGTTCTTGTTGCAAGAAACTCGAGGTGGATTGGGTTTAGATTTGTGTTTGGGTGGCAGAGCTGATGTTAACTATAGGGGGTTCCCATCAGTTATTTCCTGTAGTTTAGCTCTTTGTACATTCTACTGACCATAGGTCTCAAGAATCTTTGCTATAAGCAAGTCCATGGAAGAAACATGAATTTTTAGAGTTGGAAGATTATCCATCTCATTATCCTTATAGATCAGATCAGAAAAGGCTCTCTTTGTTAATTTAAATACTAATATTATCTCAGCAGCATGAACAGGAACATTGGGAAAACAATGAATAAGGATAAGCTGACAGAATCTAGCATAGTATACAGAGTTAGGATCAACTTATAATCTTTCTCCTATATTACACAAAAATACTCTAACAAAATCAATATTTTTAGAGTGAATTAGAGAATACCCAATTTGCTGAGACATCAGGGGTAATGAATCAAAGTCACTACTTTTTGTTAGGTCCAAAAGGTACATATAGAGGGGGGGTGAATGCATGTTTTTCGTTTTCTAAAATTAATTGCAGCGGAATATAAAACTCAAAAATGAAATAAACAAACACAAAGAGATTCACAGAATAATTATTGTTATTAAGAAATTAAATCGTAAAGGGTTGCTTACAACTCCGAATATAAATGATTCGAAACAACAAACATAGAGAGAACCAAAACAATAACTATCAATCTAGGGTTCTATCTATCACTCTAAGAATTTAAAGCTCTTTTCAAATGATATTAAATACAATCAAAGAAGCTTTAAATAATGAGTGTTACAAGTTTGTAAGGCTTTAAATGGTGTGGAACAAATTGGACATGACCTCTCCTTGTCAAATCAAGCTTTCAAAGAGTGCTAAGATTATTTTGCAAAAGCTTCGTACTATTATAAAAATGGAGAGATAGATATACAATCTGCATCTATTTAGTTATATAAATTGATAGGCTGGAGAGAGAAGATGGACACGTGGCGGCACCAGGACCAAGAAATTTAAATTGCACAGCTTGCATGTTAATTTACTTGCGACCAGTGGCGGAGGTAGTGTGGTGCATGGTGTGTCAAGTGACACGCCATTATTTTCAAGAAAAAGGTTTTTTTTTTTTACTAATATAGCTTATCAGATCAGGCTTGTGCTTCTGTTCTCAATCTCTATTCTCTGACTTTTGCATAAAAAAGCTCTGTTTCAGCTTTTCAACTATAACTTGTATTTCAAAATCATCTCATTTGTTGCTCTCGTTGATGAAATAATAAAAGATTATATTAGATTATAAGTAATTTTTGAAACTGTCAAACATATATTATACTTTTATTTATTTTCACTTGCTGTGATATAATTAATTTGTGGTCATTTTATTAATTTATAATTAATAAGTGTATTATGTAGCATTTTAGACTCAATTAAAAAAATTTAATATGAATAAATTTAACTATTATTAGTTAGTGACACAACTTCACAATACTTACTTGCAACCTGTGCTTTTGTTTCTTGAGACCACAAAACACAGGGGTTTGTTTATTTACTTACGAATAGACAAACACAGTACAACATTTAGCATTTGTCTGTGAATCCAACTTAGTTGCGAGATGTGCAATAGGAGCACACTTAAATTTGTTTTACCAGCTGACTTACCTGCGACCCTGTGGTTGTCATTTTGTTCATTTACTTGCGACTAGCCAACATGTTTCTTGCGACCTTGGATACAAGAGGAGTTTCTTGCGACTCGGTAATACAGGAGGCTGCCTTATTTTTTTTCTTTGTTCAAAGTTAGTTGCGACCTGTTGTAGTCTACACACTTGCACTTCTTTTTCTTGTATCAATTTACTTGAAAATAGAAGTACAATCCTGTGGTTTTTGTTGTTCCAAAACAATTGCTTCCCAGGTGGGTCCCCTTGAATACAAGTTTGTAAACAAACGAATAAGCTGCCATTTTTTGATTAATAATGCACTGATTTCTTGTGGTTTCTTTTGCTTTTAGATTCAGACAACCGAGCAGCCAGGGAGGGGTTTGTGAAGTGCACGGGCGGTTGGAAACCAAGAGGAAATCCGGAGATTGCATGCCACACGCTTGTATCCTACGCGCGTAACTTGTACACTCAGACATGGCAATTTACTGAATTGAAAGGTTGTGTTTCTTCCATTTCCTTGTAAATAAAAACTCAATGTCTTGTTTCTTTTGTTTACTAAATAACAGCCGAATGCATGCATTTGTTTGACTGATTTCTTTTATTCATCACCGAGTGCATGCATGCAATTTATACGCGAGCTGAGACAGGAGTAAAATAAATGTTGATTTTTAAATTAAATAAATAAATGACTTTAATTTCATTTATTCATTTAAATAAAAAATCACATGAATTTATTTATTGAAAATTAATTATTGATGTAAAATTAAATAAATAAATAAATAAATTGAATTTTATGTATTTATTTAATAAAAGATTAGTCATTGAATAAAAAAATCGTGTAAATTCTCGGGATGTACTCCATTGTATCAGCAAGCCTTTGAATCTCTGGGTTTTCGTACCTTAAAATATTTCCAGTCTTCTCGAGTACCAAAGCCACTTAATAGTATTTCTAAAAATAATACTCTGTTTCCTTTCACGGATCACTGAAGTCTACTGCAAGGGTGTGGTTCACAGACGACTAGTTCCGCTCTCAGGCCTTCGTATTATACCCGTACAAACCACTATTAAGTCTTCTACCAAATATAACCAACTTCACTAGGAATCCTTGAGGTCTTCACACTGATTCTGATAACTGCTTCGAATGACTCCAACCTTATTCCTCTGATGCCTGAACATATTAATGAACTTCATACGGATTATTGTTGAAATTTTCTTCATTGCAGCTAACAAAACCTTTTGTGTATATGCCCAATAAACAATTTGTATTGATTCTAGTGGAACATAGATTATTTGAAAGTCCTTGTTCTATGTTGAGTTATCCAAACCAGTATTGTTGAGTTATACATACAGCTTCAATCTTGCTCAACACTTTTGTTATTAAAAGCTCTGGTTATGCGATCAAAGAAGTTACACTCCTTTCTGAGCCCGAGCCTTTTCAACTGTCCCAAATTCTTCATTTCCTTATCATACCCAATCTGGGTAAGAAAACTTCTCATATCCCCGTCAACAATTGGTGTTCCATAAGCATTGTGAGATGGAATACGAAGAGTTTCCCTGACTGTCCGAGGAGTGACTGCCTTAGCCTCCCCATTGTGTGCAAAAATGATGTTTGGAGTGGCACCACTTTCACCTTCATCATCATAAACACATGTTCTCCATATAGCAAGAACATTAGTACCATAAAGCACTGTGGGATTTGTAAGAGCATACCCCACTTCACTGGCAGCCAACTGTTGGATTTTAATCGCAGCGGAGGCATGGTAAAATACTTTTACACATATAAAATCCAAATAAAAGCATATAAATCGTGGTAAAAACATAGAGATCGATTACTAACCTTTAATATGCGATCCAAAAGCAACGATCGGAGATCCTTAGCCGCTGCTCCTCAAACGTGAAGTACTCCACCGGTATCCACCAAGAAAACGACGTTAAGGAGGAGGAGGAGGTGGAGAGAATTTGGTTTTCTAAAACTTTTTGGGTTTTTGGGGTTAGAATCAAAATAGGGTTTATAATAGTATATTTATAGGCAAAATTTTCAGCTGAAATTTTCCCATAAATATTATTATTATTGTCCCATTTATTATTCTCATTAATAATTAAAACACCTTTTAATTATTAATCCTTTTTCTAAACACTTTAGAAATAATTCTCTCTCTTGATTTAATTTCTAAAATTAAATCCTTAATTAATAATATTAAGAACTTTTCTTAATTAATTTATAATCAATTAAATCTCATTTAATCAATTATTAAATTTGCCAATTAATTATTTATTTCACAAATAAATAATTATTAGCCATTATTAATTAATTCCTCCACCATTAAATCATTCTCTTTTTATGGTGTGACCCTGTAGGTTCAATATTAAGCCGGTAGTAGAAATAAATAATAATAAAACTATTTTATCATTATTTATATAAATTCTCTAATTTATTAAATACGATTAATTAATTAATCACATTTATTCTACATCGTGAGGGATACTTCTCAGCATATCGCGACTATCCGGATAATATGAATTCACTGCTTAGAATACCAAGAACCTATTCAGTGAATAGTTACCGTACAATAAACTCCTTATACCCTACAATGTCCCGATTAAATACAAGGCATGGATCTCGTGTCAAGCCTATCTAATTTAATCACTTGCTTACCATTTACTATGCGTAGTTCTATGCAAATTAGAAACTCCTTTCTAATTCCATTCACTCTGGCCAGAGATTCCTGAACTAGCATAAGTGGATCAGCCTTGAACATTCGCTTCCTTCACTGGAAGGGGTAGATCCTATATTGATCATACACTATCTTCGTGTACAAATTCCTATACCCAGTAGAGCCCTAATAATTGTTCCTGGAGACTAAGAACTAAACCAAAGCATAGTTCAGTGTACACAAGATGACTATGATGACCTCAAGTCTAAGGATACTTGTACAACTATCACTATGTGAACAACTGCTGACACGTGAGTGAACTCCATCAGTTGTTCGGCTGTGCGAGTCATGTTCAGTGAACTTATTCTATAATAAGCACCTACATACTAGCTATAGTGTCACCACATAAATATCTATGAGAACAGACATCCTTCATAATGAAGCAAGCATAGTATGTACCAATCTTTGCGGATTATTAATTACCAGTTAGTAATCCTATGACCAGGAACTATTTAAGTTTAGAGTTATCATCTTTAAGGTCTCACTATTATGATCTCATCATAATCCATAAAAGCTTTACTCTTAACTATGGTATATCTTATTTAAACACTTAAATAGATAGAGCCCGTAATAAAAACAAAACAAGTCTTTTATTAATATCAATGAAATCAAAACAGATTACACAGGAAGTTATTCCTAAATCCTAATACATGATTGGACTTAGGACATATTCCTTTCAATCTCCCACTTGTACTAAAGCCAATCACTCTGGTATCATATTCCTTCTTTACCACTCGAGTCCTGATTGGTTTCATATTCCTTCTTAACTGAAAACAATAAGGTGAATAACAACAAAAAGGGTGAGCCAAAAATTGCTCAACAAGTCCACAAAATATACACAGTGTTAAAGCATTTTAAATGAATCCGTCATCCTGGGTATATCTGCAAAGATATAACCCCACGAGAATCGAAAGAAGGCCATTACTGGTGAGTACAAATGAACTAAACTGGACACAAGTTCGCATCTATATTCTGTTGATCAGTCAGAATATAATGCAGATCTATATCTCATTATATAGATCTAGTCGGGTACCCAGGCACTACGGCCCACGTCGAGGCACCAGTCATCCCGGTCCTCAGGATTAAGACACACTCAATCCCAAAAATATCATTATCCAGTCCATCGCTTAGCAACCGAAATAATCGGTATGCTTTGATATATTCCAAACACTAGAATATATCAATCTCCATGTATCCCCAATGGAACATGAATCAAGAATCCAAAGAAACGGAGAAATCAAGAATCAAAATGAAATATGAACAAAGGAATAGCAAGTGTATATCAGTGCATAAGAGCAAGAATCAAAAGAGTGCAATTGTGATAAGCAATTAAATCAATATCACTATTCTGAAAGTAAAATTGGGGAAAAACTTGCCTTCTGCGCGACTCACTACAATTAGGTCACTTTCGTCTATCACTTTGGACTAATACCGACTCAACTTGCATGGCTGGCTTAGCTTCTGTTGGCAAAACAGACTGGTTAAGTCACGTCGTATGTCAATTATATCTTGAATTGACTTCACACCGCTCCTAACATCTACCCATGCGCTTATGACTGACTCAGGTATTACTTATTAGCAATTAAGACTCAATTAACCACGTAATACACATAAGCACATAAGCACATAATCACTTTTATGGTTAAAATAATTTTTAGAACCAAAATCGACTCGCTGATCGCTCAACTGATCGTTATCTGACTCGTTTCCCATTTTTCCGGAATTTTTCGGACACGTCTCGGCACGTATCTCGACTGATAATCAAACAGATAACAAAATCAACAAATTTCTAGAAGAAATTAAGCTTTGATATTATTTTTAATGAAAAGAATTCATTTTTATGAGTCAACAGGCTTTCGTTTCACACGAATCGGACTAACGGTTTAATTATTATCAATTAAATACTGATAATTCCATTTATTATTCATTATAAATAATTATTACTAATTTTTAAAACTAAAAAATAATTTTTAAATCATTATTTAAAAAAAATCAGAATTAAAAATGATTTTTCCATAATTTTTGGAATTAAAATGAATTTATTATGATTTATTGAAAATTATTTGATTAATTATCAAAATAATTAATCATATTTAAATAATTACTAAATGATAAATAAATAATAAATAAATGATAAATAATTAAGAAAATAATTCAATCTGATTTTTAGAAAATAATTCAGAATTATTTTTAATATAAATTAATTAATTAAATAATTAATTAATTAATTTATAAAATAAATAAAACTGATTTTATAATTAAAATAAAAATAAAAGTAAAATAAATTACAGAAACATTTATCAGGAACCAGAATCTGACAGAAACGAATCAAAACCGGGTCAACCACACGGGTCAACCGGGTCACCATCCGGGTTGCCAAGAACACCACCGGATTTTTCCCAGAATCCGGTGAGTTCCCGGAGTCCGGCCAACTCCGATCTGCCTCAAATCAACACCGTTTGGTGCTGTTTTTGAGTGCTTTTTATTGCAAATCAACACAGCAATCTAACCACGGCCAAAACATACCAAAAACATCTCAGAATCACAATCTCCGGTCAAAATCGACATAAACTCCGGCCAAAATATCATATTTTGATTCTGTAAACGAAACTTAACGTTCTATAGTGCAAATTAAAGCTAAGAACATATACAATCAAAGCCCTAACATTACAAGAACCAAATATTCACAGAAATCATCGAGTTGTGTTTTGAAAATTCAATATAAACCCTAGAAATCGTGAATCACTATCCAAGCATCGTTTGTTCAATTAAACACCATGAATCGACTGTAAATCATCTAACAAATCTATATCAATCATCAAAACATCAAAATAACCCTAGAATCAAAAAGTCCTAATTCGAGCATAAACCCTAGAAATCGAAAATCAAAAACTACGCATTAAAACGTGAAATTGATGCTAAAAATAGAAAGAACAGATCAAAACCTTTAATTTGGATACTCGAACTGCTTGATTTGGTATTATAATCAGATCAAAATCACAATTTAATTCGACCCGAACCTGTTCTTCCCGACCCGATTTCAGAGAATTTTGTAGATTTTGATTGTTAATTATGATTAATTAATAAAAATTAGGCTATTTATAGTAGTAAAAATAATACTCCTAAATAAAATTAAGGGGCTAATTATACATTTAATAAAAATATTTGGCCCTAATTTTTATAATTTTTGAGTATTAAAATTTAATTTATAAATATTTTATATATGCAATATATATGCCAAAAATTCCCAAAAATTGTGAATAATGCAAAAATGCAAAGAAATAATATAAATGAAAGTCCTATAATTTTATAAAAATAAAAATGTGATTTTTGTGGGATTTTTGACACCCAATGGGGCCCGGAAAAGTCATTTTTCGTAAAACGAGAAAATTTATAAAATATATAGATGTTCAGAATAATGCGATTGTAAAAGCTGTTTGATGAAAAATAAGGCCCATTATTTTATTTGAAATACTGGCTTTAAAGTCATTGTTTAGGTCGTAAAACGTTTGAAATGAAAACGATGAATGCAAAATAAAATATCGGGAAAATACCTTAAAAATACAGAAATGACACGGAATACACGTAACACATCACAGTTTGGGTTTAACAGATAATCACACATAAATGACATATTAATACATATATTTTATTATGATTATGATATAATATAAGCGTAAATTTCCCAGTGGTTACATCCTTCCCCCTTAAAAAGATTCTATCCTCAGAATCTTCTATGAAAACAAATGAGGGTATTTCTCTAACATTTCACTTTCAAGTTCCCAGGTTGATTCTTCAACCATATGATTTCTCCACAACACTCGCACTAAATATACAGACTTATTTCTCAACACTTTCTCTCGCCGATCTAAAATTCTTACCGGCTGTTCTATAAAAGACAAATCAGGTTGGATTTCTATCGGCTCATATTCTATTACATGCCTAGAATCAGGATTATATTGCTTAAGCATTGACACATGAAACACATTGTGAATATGCTGCATATGAGGCGGTAAAGCTAATTCGTATGCAACTTTTCCCACTTTCTTCAAAATTTCAAATGGTCCGACGTATCGTGGTTTCAATTTACCCTTATTGCCAAATCTGGTCAATCCTTTCCATGGAGATATTTTGAGTAGTATGTTTTCACCTTCCTGATAGTCCATATCTTTCCTGGCTTGATCTACATATTTGCGTTGCCTGTTTTGCACTGCATCGAGTCGTTTTCGAATGAGTTCAATCTTTTCTTTCGTCTGTTGAATTAATTCTGGACCTAAAATTTTGCGTTCTCCAACTTTATCCCAATGTATTGGTGATCTGCATTTTCTCCCGTATAGTGCTTCATACGGTGGCATTCCAATGCTGGCGTGATAGCTGTTATTATAAGAAAATTCCACTAGAGGTAAATGCTCGTCCCAACTGCCTTCAAAATCGATCGCACAAACTCGTAACATGTCTTCAATCGTTTGGATAGTTCTTTCACTTTGCCTATCGGTTTGCGGATGATAAGCGGTACTCATGTTCAATTTAGTTCCAAGGCATTCTTGAAATTATCTCCAAAATCTTGAGTTGAAACGAGGATCTCGATCAGACACGATAGATATTGGAACTCCATGTCGCATCACAACTTCCTTGAGATATATGTGCACTAGCTTGTCGAGTGAAAATCTTTCGTTAATTTGGTAGAAAATGTGCTGACTTTGTGAGTCTGTCAATGATTACCCATATCGCATCATGATTTGCCGTTGTCCTTGGTAATCCTACCACAAAATCCATCACTAAATGTTCCCATTTCCATTCTGGAATGTCTAACGGTTGTAATAATCCGCTCGAACGTTGATGTTCCGCTTTAACTCGCTGGCATATGTAACGCCCCCCAGACCCGGGGTATAAGTCTGGGGGTTACAAGCTAATCACCAAACCTGTACAAGCTTATTGATAAATAATAAAAAAAATGAAACTAAACCCCTCAACAACTACCAGGATCTTTCTAGGTTGAAGTATGAAAACAAGAACCACTAACTACTTTTATTACAAACCAACATTCAAAATCTCACAAACTTTCTTTATTTCAAACCATTATCTAACTCATTTTAAACTAAGTTCAGCTTTTATTCAAACACACATACTATCTATTAACACTCCACCTGCTCGGGCAACTCAAAGCTTTTTTCCTGGATAGGGATCAACACCTTGGGTATAAGAGGATCCCGAGGCTTGACCCGCTTCTTTACCACTCGTGTTCTGACGGGTTTCATATTCCTTCTTAACTGAAACAATAAGGTGAATAACAACAAAAAGGGGTGAGCCAAAATTGCTCAACAAGTCTACCAAATATACACAATGTTAAAGCAATATAACTGAATCCGTATCCCAGGTATATCTGCAAAGATATAACCTCATAAGAATCAAAAGAAGGCCATTGCTGGCGAATATAAACGAACTACACTGGATTCAAGTTTACAGCTATACCCTGCTGATCAGCCAGGATACAATGCAGATCTATATCTCACTATATAGATCCCGTCGGGCACCCAGGCACTACGGCCCATCTCAAGGATCCGGTTATGTTCCGGTCCTTAGGATTAAGTAACCTTAATCCCAAAAAGTAATGTTATCCAGTCCTTAGAATAGTAACCGGAAGAATCGGTATACTTTGATATATTCTAATCATCAGAATATATTAATAATTGTGAGTAATAATTGGATTATGAATAATAAATTCAAATGAAAGAATAATTCAAGAATCGAACTGAGATATGAATAAAGGAGTTAAAGTAATGCAAATGTAATAAGAATTTGAAATGAATATTACTATTCTGAAATTAGAATAGGGAAGAAACTTGCCTTTTGCGCGACTTATTGCAATTAAATCACTTCCGTCTATCCCCTACTTGACCTGCCTTGCTGGCTTAGCTTCTGTTAGCAAAATAGACTGATTAATTCATCTTGTACTTTAATTTGCATCTTGAATTGACTTCATTTCGTTCCTATTATCTACCCATGCGCCTATAACTGACTATTATATTACATATAAGCAAGTAAGACTTGATTAACCACATAATACACATAAGCACATAAGCACATAATCATTTTTATAATCAAAATAATTTTTAGAATCAAAATCGACTCGCTGATTGCTCCGTTGATCACCTTCTGCTTCATTTTCCATTTTTCCGTAATTTTTCGAACTCATCTCGGCACGCATTTCGACTGATAATCAAGCAATTAATAAAATCAACTAATTTCGAGAAGAAATTAGGTCTTCATATTATTTTTAGTGAAAAGAATTCATTTTTCTGAGTCAACAGGCTTTCGTTTCGCTCAATTCGGACTAACGGTTGAATTATTATCAATTAAACACTAATAATTCAATATAAATAATTATTGCTAATTTTTAAATCCCAAAATAATTTTTGAATAATTATTTAAGAAAAATCAAAGTCAAAAATAATTTTTTTATAATTTTTGGAGTTAAAATGAAGAAGTTATGATTTATTAAAAATTATGTGATTAATTATCAAAATAATTAATCACTTTTTTAAATATTTAATAAATGTATAACAAATAAATAATTAATAATTATTTATTAAATTAAAATAATTAATCCTTAATTATTAGGATTAATCACAATTTATTACAAATATCTACAACTTATCGTTATTGATTTGATTAGATCGATTATTTATAAATAAATAATCGATATCCTTTACTGATACGTTAATTACTGAATTATTCGAATCATAATCGAACTCAACAATCAATTACTCGTGTAAATACGAGTCATTCATCTTTTTCGTATAATTATTGAATTATTACGATTATTATTACAATTTCTACGATTCAATCGATATTTAATTATACGATACGAATATTTATTACGATATTCTTTGAATAATTATCGCTCGAATAATAATTTTAATTATCGAATCACTACTCGTATAGATACGAGTTACACGTAATACTAACTAATTATCGGATTATTAATCGTATTATTTAATCATTAATTATTAATTATTTTTAATTAAATCCGAATTTATAATTTAATAAAATAATTCAGAAATTAATAATATTAGTTTTTTAGAATTTAAAACTAATTTTTATATAACTATTAGAATTATTAAAAACTGATTTTAATATACTAAAATATAAATAATTATTTAGTTAATCAGAAACACAAAAACAAAATCAGGGTTTGGGTTTTTAGGATTGAACCCGGGTCGTTTCCGGGTTGCAAACCGGGTCGTCCCCAACCCAATCGGGTCGGGAAGAACGGCCGGCCAACTGCCCAGATTCCGGCCCGACGGAAATTCCCGGCGAGCTCGATTACCCCACCAAAGTTCCTCTGATTCACCTCCTTCTTCCACCGTTCTCCATCGCCACCCGCCCAGCTACAGCGACGCGGCGTCAAAAACGATCCCAGACTCTAGCCTCGTCTTCTCCGGCCAAAAACTTAACAACGCCGGCGAGCTCGATGTCCAAGTCCGGCGAGCCTTTTACAGACGATCCAGGAACCGTTCGGATCGATTCCAGTGTCAATTTCATTTAAAATTTCAGCAGGAATCTGAAAGTAACCTTATCTAATCCTAATAATCCCTGTAACTAAAACTCCGATCAAATCATACCATTTTTCGGCCAAAACTCGAAGTAATGATTTCGTACATGAAAAATTACGAATAATATACCAAAATAAAGCCTATTACTTCTACAATCAAACCCGCATAACCAAAACAATCTCAGATTCTTGCAATTACAAAAACGAACTAATTAAAGTTTATATAAACCCTAAATTAAGAACAACTATCTAGAACATAACTCCGATCAATTAACCATCACCAATCAATTGTAAACAAGTAAAGGAAACTATATCAAGCATCAAAATCAATCCAGAACCCCAGAATCAAAAACGCCTAAATCAGACATAAACCCTAAAAATCCGAATTGAAAATCAATGTAATAAAACACAAAATTGATGATAGAATTGGAAAGTAGGGATCAAGAGCTTTCGATTGAGTACTCACATGTTTGATTTGGAGATCAGAATCACTGTCAAATCTTTGCTTGAAATCAAGAACTCAAGAACCCTAGTTTCTGAATTTCAGAATTAATTTGCAGAATTATGAATTAATTAATAATAATCAGGGTATTTATAGTATGAAAAATAATACTCCTAAATAAAATTAAGGGGCTAATTATACATTTAATAAAAATATTTGGCCCTAATTTTTATAATTTTTGGGTATTAAAATTTAATTTATAAATATTTTATATATACAATATATATGCCAAAAATTCCCAAAAATTGTGAATAATTCAAAAATACAAAGAAATGGTATAATAAAAGTCCTATAATTTTATAAAAATAAAAATGTGATTTTTGTGGGGTTTTTAACACCCAATGGGGCCCGGAAAAGTCATTTTTCGTAAAACGAGAAAATTTATAAAATATCTAGATGTTCAGAATATTGCGATTGTAAAAGCCGTTTGATGAAAAATAAGGCCCATTATTTTATTTGAAATACTGGCTTTAAAATCATTATTTGGGTTGCAAAGCGTTTCAAATGAAACCTTTGAATACGATATAAAACATCTGAAAAATACCTAAAAATATAGAAATGATACAGAATACACGTAGCATGTAACAATTAGGGTTTAACAGATAATCACACATAACTGACATATTAATTCACATATTTTATTATAAATATGATATAATATAACGTAAATTTCCCGGTCGTTACATTCTCCCCCCTTAATAGGATTCTGTCCTCAGAATCTTCTATGAAAACAAATGAGGGTATTTCTCTAACATTTTACTTTCAAGTTCCCAGGTTGATTCTTCAACCATAGGATTTCTCCACAACACTCGCACTAAATATACAGACTTATTTCTCAACACTTTCTCTCGCCGATCTAAAATTCTTACCGGCTGCTCTACAAAAGACAAATCAGGTTGGATATCTATCGGTTCATACTCTACTACATGCCTAGAATCAGGATTATATCGCTTAAGCATTGACACGTGAAACACATTGTGAATATGTTGCATATGAGGCGGTAAAGCTAATTCGTATGCAAGCTTTCCTACTTTCTTCAAAATTTCAAATGGTCCGACATATCGTGGCTTCAATTTACCCTTATTGCTAAATCTAGTCAATCCTTTCTATGGCGATATTTTAAGTAATACGTGTTCTCCTTCCTGATAGTCCATATCCTTCCGTGCTTGGTCTGCGTATTTGCGTTGCCTGTTTTGCGCTACATCGAGTCGTTTCCGAATAAGTTCAATCTTTTCCTTTGTTTGCTGAATTAATTCTGGACCCAAAATTTTGCGTTCTCCAACTTCATCCCAGTGTACTGGTGATCTGCATTTTCTCCCATATAGTGCTTCATACGGTGGCATTCCAATGCTGGCGTGATAGCTGTTATTATAAGAAAATTCTACCAGAGGTAAATGTTCATCCCAGCTGCCTTCAAAATCGATCGCACAAACTCGTAACATGTCTTCAATCGTTTGGATAGTTCTTTCACTTTGCCCGTCGGTTTGCGGATGATAAGCGGTACTCATGTTTAATTTCGTTCCAAGGCATTCTTGAAATTGTCTCCAAAATCTTGAATTGAAACGAGGATCTCGATCAGAAATGATAGATATTGGAACTCCATGTCGCATCACAATTTCTTTAAGATACATGTGCACTAATTTGTCGAGCGAAAATCTTTCGTTAATTGGTAGAAAATGTGTCGACTTTCTAAGTCTGTCAATGATTACCCATATCGCATCATGATTTGCCTTAGTCCTTGGTAGTCCTACCACAAAATCCATCGCTAGATGTTCCCATTTCCATTCTGGAATGTCTAACGGTTGCAATAACCCGTTCGGACGTTGATGTTCCGCTTTAACTCGCTGGCATGTGTAGCATTTACTCACCCATTCTGCTATTTCCTTTTTCATGTTCGGCCACCAGAAGTTTTCTTTCAGATCGCGATACATTTTTGTACTTCCTGGATGAATGGAATACTTCGAATTGTGCGCATCTCGCATTATTTCTTCTTTTAATTCTACCACATTAGGGATCCAGATTCTCGATGCAAATCGTAAAATTCCTTCACTATCTTTCTGAGTTGTGATCTCTTCTCCCGTCAGGTCGTCCTCTTGACTCATCACTTCATCTTGACAGCGGCGAATCTTCTCTAACAATTCCGGTTGGAAAGTCATAGTGTAGATAGCTTCTGCAGATTCATTGGGAACACGAATCTTGATTTCCAATTTGTCGAATTCCTTGGCCAATTCTTCGCATGAAGTTAACCAATTCAATCTTTTTTCTTGCTCAACGCATCCGCTACAACATTTGCTTTTCCTGGATGATAACTGATTGTAACATCGTAATCCTTTATCAATTCTAGCCATCGACGTTGTCGCATGTTCAGTTCCTTTTGTGTAAAGATATACTTCAGACTTTTATGATCTGTGTAGATTTCGCATCTTTCACCGTAGAGATAATGTCTCCAAAGCTTCAATGCAAATACAATCGCTGCCAATTCCAGATCATGCGTAGGATATTTCTGTTCATGAGGTTTAAGTTGTCTCGAAGCATATGCGATGACGTTATCGTGTTGGATCAATACACATCCTAGCCCGTGATACGAAGCGTCGCTGAAAATAACGAAATTCCCTTGCTCGTCTGGCAATACCAGTATTGGTGCGGTCACCAACCGGTTCTTTAACTCTTGAAAACTTTCTTCACACTTATCATTCCATTCAAACTTTTCACTTTTTCGAGTTAACTTGGTCAACGGTGTTACTATTTTCGCAAAATCTTTGACAAACCTTCGATAATATCCTGCCAATCCCAAGAAACTTCGAACTTCTGTTGGTGTCTTTGGTCGTTCCCAGTTCAACACAGCTTTAATCTTTGCTGGATCGACTTGGATGCCTTCTCTACTGATGATATGCCCTAGAAATTGTACTTCCCTTAACCAGAATTCACATTTTGAGAATTTTGCATATAATTGCTCTTTCCTCGGGATTTCCAAAACTATCCTCAAGTGTTCTGCATGCTCTTCTTCTGTCTCGGAGTAAATCAAAATGTCATCAATGAATACAATTACAAACTTGTCCAAATATTTCTTGAATATCCTGTTCATCAAATCCATGAATGCAGCTGGCGCGTTTGTCAAACCGAATGCCATTACAAGAAACTCATAATGTCCATATCTCGTGCGAAACGCAGTCTTAGGAAAATCTTCAGCTTTAATCTTCAATTGATGATAGCCTGATCGTAAATCTATCTTTGAAAACCATGCCGCTCCTTTTAGCTGATCGAACAAATCGTCGATTCTCGGTAAAGGATACTTGTTCTTGATAGTGAGTTTATTCAACTCTCGATAGTCGATGCATAATCGCATACTACCATCCTTCTTCTTCACAAATAACACTGGTGCACCCCATGGGGATACACTAGGTCGTATAATGCCTCGGTCTAGAAGATCTTGCAGTTGCGTTGACAATTCCTTCATCTCGACTGGAGCCATTCGATATGGAGCTTTCGAAACTGGTTCTGTACCTGGTGCTAGATCAATCGTGAACTCGATTTCTCGATCTGGCGGTAACCCTGGAAGCTCGTCTGGAAAGACGTCCGGAGACTCACATACAACTGGAATGTCTTCTATTCTAGGACTTCCTTTTTCAGTATCTAACACGTAAGCTATGTACGCCTCACATCCTTGTCGAAGCAATCGTTTGGTCTGCATCACGGTGAGAAATTTCTTCCACTATTTTTCGCCTTTGAATATTACCATTGTATTTTCCGCAGTTCGCAATTTCACTTTCTTATTCGCACAGTCTATTTGAGCCTTATGATATGCTAACCAATCCATCCCCAAAATCACATCAAATTCTCCTAGCTTAAAAGGAATTAAGTTTACAGAGAAATGATGTCCAGCTATTTCTACATCACACGCAAGACATACTCGATCTACTGGAACTTGGTCGTCATTCGCTAATTTTATAATTAACGTCTCGCCCAACCATTCCATTTCGCAATGTAACTTATCAAGAAATTCTTCAGAAATAAATGAACGAGTAGCTCCAGAATCAATTAATACTTTTGAATCTACGGAGTTCACCAAAAGCGTACCTGCAATCACACTTGGATTCTGTACTGCTTCTTTCATGGTCATGTTAAAAGTCCTTGCTCTGGGTTGATTTGGCGGCGGTGGCGGAGGTAATGCCAATACTTTCGGAATACTAGCTACCATTGCTGGTCCTTTACAATTCCTAGCGATATGCCCTCTCCTTCCGCATTGATAGCAAGTGATTTCTATTGTTTTTCCTGTCGGACATTCGTTAGAGTAGTGCCCTTTCTGCTTGCATTTGAAACATGTCACCTCTGCTTTAATACATACGCCGGTATGCTTGCGTCCACAAGTTTTGCAATACGGCACTGAAACCTTAATAATTCCTTGCTGGTTGGAGACTTGGAAACGATTACCTGCTTTTTGTGTACCCTGTCCTACCCTTTTGAAATTCAGATTTGCCCGGGCTTGAAATCCCGACTTTCTGTTGAAACGGTCTTGGAAACTTCCCTGTCCTCTGTCTCGTTGAGATCTTTCACTTTCCCCTTCGATGATCAATGCTTTCTGGACTACAGTGGTATATGTTGCTAATTCAAAAACTGCAACTTGTCCGCGTATCCATGGTCGTAATCCTTCTTGAAACCTCTGCACTCGTTTCCCTTCAGTGTCCATCTGTTCCGGAACAAACCTAGCCAACTCATTAAATTTGGCTTCATACTCAGTCACAGACATACTTCCCTGCTTCAGCTCTAAAAACTTTATGTGCATCTGATTTCTTACGTAGCGAGGAAAATGCTTCTCTAAAAATAATTCTTTGAACCTATCCCAAGCAATAACATCTTCACCTTTTAAAGCCTTTTTAAATTCCCACCAATAATTTGCCTCTCCCTTCAACAAATAACTAGCAAAATCAGTCTTCTGGTCCTCACCTACCTTCACTAGTACAAAAGCTTTCTTTATTTCCTTTAACCAGGTGGTAGCTTTAATAGGATCAGTAGACCCATCAAATTCTGGAGGTTTAACTGACTGAAACTGCTTAAAAGTAACAACAGGTTGAGGCTCAGGACGAGGTGGTTGTGGTAACATTTGTTGTTGTATCTGCTGTTGCTGATGCTGCATCTGCTGCTGCATCATTACCATCTGTTATTGCATCAAATGGAACATTTGGTTCATGGTTTCATTGGTCTGGCCTTCAGAATTGTTGTTAGAGGTCTCAGCCCTAGTCTTTCTTTTTGGTGCCATCTTTTTCTGATAATAAAACAGGTGATATTTATTTAACAGTTTAATAAACAATTGACAATATGTAATGGAAACAATTTATCCTGTATTAATAACATGGTTTATTTAAAGAAAACAATTACTAAATGTAAAAACTAGAAATGTAAACAGTTAAATAAAATGTTTATTCTTTTTCTTTTCTGTTTTTTTTTAACAAGAATTATAGTATAAAAGACTGTAAAGCAATAAAGTGAAAGTAAATGCTGTAAAACTGGAAAGACTGAAATTTAAATAAAAGATATTTGAAAAGTTCAGTTTATATATATATATGTGACACCAGCTTCAGGTGTAAATGCTTGATACAAAAAGTCTCGGGCTACTGGTCATCACTACGGCTACAAGTCACACTATCGCTACAAGTTAAACTACTACTACAAGTTAAACTACTGATACACACATACACACTACTCACTAGGTTATACTATGCTGCCTCTATATACACATATACTCTGGAGTCATTGTCTCAAACCATCTCAGAACCCAGGCGGAATACGCCTAAGCTCCTCTCTAAGTGCCTGGACTAAAGTCTGGGCCAAACGGAATATACGATAGAACTCTGTAAAAGAAGGAGGTCCATCATGGGTCAACTCATCAAGCTCCCAAGTAGCGCTCATGAATACTGACTGTAGTTGCTGTCTCATGTAGTAATCTGGCTATAGGGCTGCTAACGGTCCTCTGTCCCTCTGATCAAACAGATGCATAATCTCTCGACACTGTGCCCGCCAATACTCCATATCATCCCTCATAACTCTATACTCATGGTATGGTACCATATGCGGCTGAGCAATCTGACCTACTGACTCCTGGGAAGGAACCCTCGGAATACCTGCACCCGGTTGTGGTAAACCTAACTGTAGATCCACATCATGCTCTCCCATCCCCTGGACTGGAATCATCTGAACTATGTTCGGCTCTGGGGCATGCACTGGTATAGGAGGTAACAATGGTAGTGGTGGTAATTCCTGCTCAATGCCTGGTATAAACTGATACTCAATAGGTAAAGGAACTATCGGCTCGAAGAACTCAAAAGGATCAAACATCTCTATGGGGTCATGAACTATCCCCTGAACTGGTGGTACCGGCTCCTGTGGCAATGGTGGTAGAGGTGGTAGAGGAGGAAACATATACTCAGATACTGGAGGTATAACTGGTTCTGCTGGCCCAGTGACTGTCCTCTCGGAAGATGCAGAATAACCAGAAGATGCCATCTGATAATATACCAAAGAAAAGAAAAGGTCACTAAATAATTCTAAGATTTATACTTTCCTATTCTAATCTGACCTAAATCCTAACACTATTTTTCCTAATCTGACTATCCCTATCATATGTGATCTCTCTATCCTATCTTAATCCTAATGTTCTTATTTTCAGGGACCAAACCTACAGCTCTGATGCCAAACTGTAACGCCCCCCAGACCCGGGGTATAAGTCTGGGGGTTACAAGCTAATCACCAAACCTGTACAAGCTTATTGATAAATAATAAAAAAAATGAAACTAAACCCCTTAACAACTACCAGGATCTTTCTAGGTTGAAGTATGAAAACAAGAACCACTAACTACTTTTATTACAAACCAAAATTCAAAATCTCACAAACTTTCTTTATTTCAAACCATTATCTAACTCATTTTAAACTAAGTTCAGCTTTTATTCAAACACACATACTATCTATTAACACTCCACCTGCTCGGGCAACTCAAAGCTTTCTTCCTGGATAGGGATCAACACCTTGGGTATAAGAGGATCCCGAGGCTTGGCCCGCTTCTTTACCACTCGTGTTCTGACGGGTTTCATATTCCTTCTTAACTGAAACAATAAGGTGAATAACAACAAAAAGGGGTGAGCCAAAATTGCTCAACAAGTCTACCAAATATACACAATGTTAAAGCAATATAACTGAATCCGTATCCCAGGTATATCTGCAAAGATATAACCTCATAAGAATCAAAAGAAGGCCATTGCTGGCGAATATAAATGAACTACACTGGATTCAAGTTCGCAGCTATACCCTGCTGATCAGCCAGGATACAATGCAGATCTATATCTCACTATATAGATCCCGTCGGGCACCCAGGCACTATGGCCCATCTCAAGGATCCGGTTATGTTCCGGTCCTTAGGATTAAGTAACCTTAATCCCAAAAAGTAATGTTATCCAGTCCTTAGAATAGTAACCGGAACAATCGGTATACTTTGATATATTCTAATCATCAGAATATATTAATAATTGTGAGTAATAATTGGATTATGAATAATAAATTCAAATGAAAGAATAATTCAAGAATCGAACTGAGATATGAATAAAGGAGTTAAAGTAATGGATATGTAATAAGAATTTGAAATGAATATTACTATTCTGAAATTAGAATAGGGAATAAACTTGCCTTTTGCGCGACTTACTGCAATTAAATCACTTCCGTCTATCCCCTACTTAACCTGCCTTGCTGGCTTAGCTTCTGTTAGCAAAATAGACTGATTAAGTCATCTTGTACTTTAATTTGCATCTTGAATTGACTTCATTTCGTTCCTATTATCTACCCATGCGCCTATAACTGACTATTATATTATATATAAGCAAGTAAGACTTGATTAACCACATAATACACATAAGCACATAAGCACATAATCATTTTTATAGTCAAAATAATTTTTAGAATCAAAATCGACTCGCTGATTGCTCCGTTGATCACCTTCTGCTTCATTTTCCATTTTTCCGTAATTTTTCGAACTCGTCTCGGCACGCATTTCGACTGATAATCAAGCAATTAATAAAATCAACTAATTTCGAGAAGAAATTAGGTCTTCATATTATTTTTAGTGAAAAGAATTCATTTTTCTGAGTCAACAGGCTTTCGTTTCGCTCAATTCGGACTAACGGTTGAATTATTATCAATTAAACACTGATAATTCAATATAAATAATTATTGCTAATTTTTAAATCCCAAAATAATTTTTGAATAATTATTTAAGAAAAATCAAAGTCAAAAATAATTTTTTTATAATTTTTGGAGTTAAAATGAAGAAGTTATGATTTATTGAAAATTATGTGATTAATTATCAAAATAATTAATCACTTTTTTAAATATTTAATAAATACATAACAAATAAATAATTAATAATTATTTATTAAATTAAAATAATTAATCCTTAATTATTAGGAGTAATCACAATTTATTACAAATATCTACAACTTATCGTTATTGATTTGATTAGATCGATTATTTATAAATAAATAATCGATATCCTTTACTGATACGTTAATTACTGAATTATTCGAATCATAATCGAACTCAACAATCAATTACTCGTGTAAATACGAGTCATTCATCTTTTTCGTATAATTATTGAATTATTACGATTATTATTACAATTTCTACGATTCAATCGATATTTAATTATACGATACGAATATTTATTACGATATTCTTTGAATAATTATCGCTCGAATAATAATTTTAATTATCGAATCACTACTCGTATAGATACGAGTTACACGTAATACTAACTAATTATCGGATTATTAATCGTATTATTTAATCCTTAATTATTAATTATTTTTAATTAAATCCGAATTTATAATTTAATAAAATAATTCAGAAATTAATAATATTATTTTTTTAGAATTTAAAACTAATTTTTATATACCTATTAGAATTATTAAAAACTGATTTTAATATACTAAAATATAAATAATTATTTAGTTAATCAGAAACACAAAAACAAAATCAGGGTTTGGGTTTTTAGGATTGAACCCGGGTCGTTTCCGGGTTGCAAACCGGGTCGTCCCCAACCCAATCGGGTCGGGAAGAACGGCCGGCCAACTGCCCAGATTCCGGCCCGGCAGAAATTCCCGGCGAGCTCGATTACCCCACCAAAGTTCCTCTGATTCACCTCCTTCTTCCACCGTTCTCCATCGCCACCAGCCCAGCTACAGCGACGCGGCGTCAAAAACGATCCCAGACTCTAGCCTCATCTTCTCCGGCCAAAAACTTAACAACGCCGGCGAGCTCGATGTCCAAGTCCGGCGAGCCTTTTACAGACGATCCAGGAACCGTTCGGATCGATTCCAGTGTCAATTTCATTTAAAATTTCAGCAGGAATCTGAAAGTAACCTTATCTAATCCTAATAATCCCTGTAACTAAAACTCCGATCAAATCATACCATTTTTCGGCCAAAACTCGAAGTAATGATTTCGTACATGAAAAATTACGAATAATATACCAAAATAAAGCCTATTACTTCTACAATCAAACCCGCATAACCAAAACAATCTCATATTCTTGCAATTACAAAAACGAACTAATTAAAGTTTATATAAACCCTAAATTAAGAACAACTATCTAGAACATAACTCCGATCAATTAACCATCACCAATCAATTGTAAACAAGTAAAGGAAACTATATCAAGCATCAAAATCAATCCAGAACCCCAGAATCAAAAACGCCTAAATCAGACATAAACCCTAAAAATCCGAATTGAAAATCAATGTAATAAAACACAAAATTGATGATAGAATTGGAAAGTAGGGATCAAGAGCTTTCGATTGAGTACTCACATGTTTGATTTGGAGATCAGAATCACTGTCAAATCTTTGCTTGAAATCAAGAACTCAAGAACCCTAATTTCTGAATTTGGGAATTAATTTGCAGAATTATGAATTAATTAATAATAATCAGGGTATTTATAGTATGAAAAATAATACTCCTAAATAAAATTAAGGGGCTAATTATACATTTAATAAAAATATTTGACCCTAATTTTTATAATTTTTGGGTATTAAAATTTAATTTATAAATATTTTATATATACAATATATATGCCAAAAATTTCCAAAAATTGTGAATAATTCAAAAATACAAAGAAATGGTATAAATAAAAGTCCTATAATTTTATAAAAATAAAAATGTGATTTTTGTGGGGTTTTTAACACCCAATGGGGCCCGGAAAAGTCATTTTTCGTAAAACGAGAAAATTTATAAAATATCTAGATGTTCAGAATATTGCGATTGTAAAAGCCGTTTGATGAAAAATAAGGCCCATTATTTTATTTGAAATACTGGCTTTAAAATCATTATTTGGGTTGCAAAGCGTTTCAAATTAAACCTTTGAATACGATATAAAACATCTGAAAAATACCTAAAAATATAGAAATGATACATAATACACGTAGCATGTAACAATTAGGGTTTAACAGATAATCACACATAACTGACATATTAATTCACATATTTTATTATAAATATGATATAATACAACGTAAATTTCCCGGTCGTTACAGCATATGTAGCATTTACTCACCCATTCTACTATTTCCTTTTTCATGTTTGGCCACCAAAAGTTTTCTTTCAGATCGCGATACATTTTTGTGCTTCCTGGATGAATAGAATACTTTGAACTGTGCGCATCTCGCATTAGTTCTTCTTTTAATTCTGCCACATTAGGGATCCAGATTCTCGACGCAAAACATAAAATTCCTTCATTATCTCTCTGAGTTGTGATCTCTTCTCCCGTCAGGTCGTCATCTTGACTCATCACTTCATCTTGACAACGGCGAATCTTCTCTAACAACTCTGGTTGGAAAGTCATAGTGTAGATAGCTTCTGCAGATTCCTTGGGAGTACGAATCTCAATTTCCAATTTATCGAATTCCTTGGCCAATTCTTTACATGCAGTTAACCGATTCAATCTTTATTTCCTGCTCAACGCATCTGCTACAACATTTGCTTTCCCTGGATGATAGCTGATCGTGACATCGTAATCTTTTATCAATTCCAGCCATCGACGTTGTCGCATGTTCAGTTCCTTTTGCGTAAAGATATATTTCAGACTTTTATGATCTGTGTAGATTTCACATTTTTCACCGTAGAGATAATGTCTCCAAAGCTTCAATGCAAATACGATCGCTGCCAATTCCAGATCATGGGTGGGATATTTCTGCTCATGAAGTTTGAGTTGTCTCGAAGCATATGTCATGACGTTATCGTGCTGCATCAGTACACATCCTAGCCCGCGATACGAAGTGTCGCTGTAAATGACGAAATTTCCTTGCTCGTCTGGCAATACAAGTACTGGTGCGGTTACTAACCGATTTTTCCACTCTTGGAAACTTTCTTCGCACTTATCATTCCATTCAAACTTTTCACTCTTTCGAGTTAACTTGGTCAGCGACGTTGCTATCTTCACAAAATCTTTAACAAACCTTCGATAATATCCTGTCAATCCCAAGAAACTTTGAACTTCTATCGGCGTCTTTGGTCTTTACCAATTTAACACAGCTTCAATCTTTGCTGGATCGACTTGGATGCCTTCTCTACTGATGATATGCCCTAGAAATTGTACTTCCCTTAACCCGAATTCATATTTCGAAAATTTCGCGTATAGTTGCTCTTTCCTCAGAATTTCCAAAGCTATACTCAAGTGTTCCGCATGCTCTTCTTCTGTCTTGGAATAAATCAAGATATCATCAATGAATACAATCACAAATTTATCCAAATATTTCTTGAATACTCTGTTCATCAAATTCATGAATGCTGCTGGTGCGTTTGTCAGACCGAATGTCATTACCAAAAACTCGTAATGCCCATATCTCGTACGAAACACAGTCTTTGGAATATCTTCAGCTTTAATCTTCAATTGATGATAGCCTGATCGCAAATCTATCTTTGAAAACCATGTTGCTCCTTTTAGCTGATCGAACAAATCGTCGATTCTCGGTAAGGGATATTTGTTCTTGATAGTGAGATTATTCAATTCCCTATAGTCGATGCATAATCGCATGCTGCCATCCTTCTTCTTTACGAACAACATCGGTGCACCCCATGGGGATACACTAGGGTCGTATGATGCCTCGGTCTAGAAGATCTTGCAGTTGTGTTGACAATTCCTTCATTTCGACTGGAGCCATCCGATATGGAGCTTTTGAAACTGGTTCTGTGCCTGGTGCTAGATCAATCGTGAACTCGATTTCTCGATCTGGCGGTAACCCTGGAAGCTCATCTGAAAAGACTTCTGGAAATTCGCATATAACAGGAATGTCTTCTATTCTAGGACTTCCTTTTTCAGTATCTAACACATAAGCTATGTACGCCTCACATCCTTGTCGAAGCAATCGTTTAGTCTGTATCATGGTAAGAAATTTCTTCCGCTGTTTTTTGCCTTTGAATATTACCGTTGCATTTTCCGCAGTTCGTAATTTAACTTTCTTATTCGCGCAATCTATCTGAGCATTATGACAAGCTAACCAATCCATTCCCAAAATGACATCAAATTCTCCTAACTTAAAAGGAATCAAGTCTACAGAAAAATGATGTCCGGCTATTTCTATATCACACGCAGGACATACTCGATCTACCGGAACTTGGTCGTCATTTCCTAATTTTATAATTAACGTCTCGCCCAACCATTCGATTTCACAATACAACTTATCAAGAAATTCCTCGGAAATAAATGAATGAGTAGCTTCAGAATCAATTAATACTTTTGAACTTACAGCTTTCACCAAAAGTGTACCTGCAATCACACTTGGACTCTGCACCGCTTCTTTCATTGTCATGTTAAAAGTTCTTGATTTGGGTTGATTAGGCGGTGGCGGAGGTAATGCCAACACTCTTGGAATACTGGCTGCCATAGCTGGTCCTTTGCAATTTCCGGCGATATGTCATTTCTTTCCACACTGGAAACAAGTCATTTCCGCTGTTCTACCTGTTGGACATTCGTTAGAATAATGCCCTTTCTGCTTACACCGGTAACACGTTACATCCCTTTTAATACATACACCCGTATGCTTTCGATTACATGTCTTGCAGTACGACACTGGAACTCTGACCATTCCCTGCTGACTGGAGGTTTGGAAACGATTACCTGCCTTCTGTGAACCTTGTCCTATCCTTTTAAAATTCAAATTTTCCCGGGCTTGAAATCCCGGCTTTCTGCTGGCGCGATCTTTGAAACTTCCCTGTCCTTTGTCATGCTGAGATCTTTCACTTTCCCATTCTATAATCAAAGCTTTCTGAACTACGACAGTATATGTTGTCAATTCGAAAACTGCAACTTGGCCATAAATCCATGGTCGTAACCCTTCTTGAAACCTTTGAACTAACTTCTCTTCAGTGTCAACCTGTTCTGGAACAAACCTAGCCAACTCAGTGAATTTGGCTTCATACTCTGCCACAGACATATTTCCCTGCTTCAATTCTGGAAACTTAATCTGCATTTGATTCTTCACATAGCGAGGAACATGCTTTTCTAAAAACAACTCTATTAACCTATCCCACGCAATAACATCTTCACCCTCCAAAGCCTTTTTAGATTCCCACCAATAATTTGCCTCTCCTTTCAATAGGTAACTAGCAAAATCAGTCTTCTGGTCCTCACCTATCTTCACTAGTGCGAACGCTTTCTCTATTTCTTTTAACCAGGTGGTAGCTTTAATAGGATTAGTAGACCCTTCAAATTCTGGAGGTTTAACTGGATGAAACTGCTTAAAAGTAATAACATGTAATGTTTGTGGTAATTGAGGCTCATGACGAGGTGGCTATTGTAACATTTGTTATTGTATCTGCTGTTGCTGATGCTGCATCTACTGCTGCATCATTACCATCTGTTGTTGCATTAGATGGAACATTTGGTTCATGGTCTCATTAGTCTGGTCTTCGGAATTGCTGTAAGAGGTCTCAGCCCTAGTCTTTCTCTTTGGTGCCATCTTCTTCTGATAATAAAATAAGTGATATTTATTTAACAGTTTAATAAATAATTGACAGTATGTAAGGAAAACAATTTATCCTGTATTAATAACATGGTTTATTTAAAGAAAACAGTTGCTGAATGTGAAAACTAGAAATGTAAACAGTTAAATAAAATGGTTGTTCTTTTTCTTCTTTTCTTCTTTTTTTTTCAACAGGAAGTATAATATGGAAAACTGTAAAGTGAAAGTAAATGCTGTAAAACTGTAAAGACTGAAATTTAAATAAAAGAAATTGAAAAAGTTCCTCTTATATATATGTGACACCAGCTTCAGGTGTAAATGCTTGATACAAAAAGTCTCGGGCTACTGGTCATCACTACGGCTACAAGTCACACTATCGCTACAAGTTAAACTACTACTACAAGTTAAACTACTGATACACGCATACACACCACTCACTAGGTTATACTATGTTGCCTCTATATACACATGTACTCTGGAGTCACTGTCTCAAACTATCACTGCCTCAAAACCCAGGCGGAATACGTCTAAGCTCCTCTCTAAGTGCCTGGACCAAAGTCTGTGCCAAGCGGAAAACCCTGTAAAACTCTGCAAATGAAGGAGGTCCGTCATGAGTCAAATTATCCAGCTCCCAAGTAGCGCTCATCAACACTGACTGCAATCGCTGTCTCATATAATAATCCGGGTGTAGGGCCGCTAACGGTCCTCTGTCCCTCTGATCAAATAGATGCATGATCTCCCGACACTGTGCCCGCCAATACTCCACATCATCCCTCATGACTCTATACTCATGGTATGGTACCATATACGGCTGAGCAACCTGACCTACTGACTCTTGGGAAGGAACCCTCGGTATACCTGCACCCTGTTGTGGTAAACCTAACTGTAGATCCACATCATACTCTCCCATCCCCTCGACTGGAATCATCTGAACTATGTCCGGCTCTGGGGCATGCACTGGTATAGGAGGTAACAATGGTGGTGGTGGTAACTCCTGCTCAATGCCTGGTATAAAATGGTGCTCAACTGGTAAAGGAACCATCGGCTCGAAGAACTCAAATGGAACAAAGATCTCTATGGGGTCATGCACTATCCCCTGAACTGGTGGTACCGGCTCCTGTGGCAATGGTGGTGGAGGTGGTAGAGGAGGAAACATATACTCAGATACTGGAGGTATGGCTGGTACTGCTTGCCCAGTGACTGTCCTCTCGGAAGATGCAGAATAACCAGAAGATGCCATCTGATAACATACCAAAGAAATGAAAAGGTCATTAGACAATCCTAAGATTTATACTTCCCTATTCTAATCTGACCTAAATCCTAACACTATTCTTCCTAATTTGACTATCCCTACCTTATGTGATCTCCCTATCCTACCTTAATCCTAATGTTCTTGTTTTCAGGGACCGAACCTACAGCTCTGATGCCAAACCTGTAACGCCATCCAGACCCGGGGTATAAGTCCGGGGGTTACTAGCTAATCACCAAACCTATACAATTTGATTAACAATTAATAAAGAAATGAAATTAAACCCCTTTAACACTAACCAGGATCTTTTTAGGTTGAAGTATGAAAACAAGAACCACTAACTACTTTTATTACAAACCAACATTCAAAGTCTCATAAACTCTCTTTATTACAAACCTTTGTCTATTTCATTTTAAACTAAGTTCAGCTTTTATTCAAACACACATACTATCTATTAACACTCCACCTGCTCGGGCAACTCAAAGCTTTCTTCCTGGATTGGGATCAACACCTTGGGTATAAGAGGATCCCGAGGCTTGACCCGCTTCTTTACCACTCGAGTCCTGATTGGTTTCATATTCCTTCTTAACTGAAAACAATAAGGTGAATAACAACAAAAAGGGTGAGCTAAAAATTGCTCAACAAGTCCACAAAATATACACAGTGTTATATCATTTTAAATGAATCCGTCATCTCGGGAATATCTGCAAAGATATAACCCCACGAGAATCGAAAGAAGGCCATTACTGGAAAGTATAAATGAACTAAACTGGACACAAGTTCGCATTTATATTCTGCTGATCAGTCAGAATATAATGCAGATCTATATCTCATTATATAGATCCAGTCGGGTACCCAGGCACTACGGCCCACGTCGAGGCACCAGTCATCCCGGTCCTCAGGATTAAGACACACTCAATCCCAAAAAAATCATTATCCAGTCCATCGCTTAGCAACCGGAACAATCGGTATGCTTTGATATATTCCAAACACTAGAATATATCAATCTCCATGTATCCCCAATGGAACATGAATCAAGAATCCAAAGAAATGGAGAAATCAAGAATCGAAATGAAATATGAACAAAGGAATATCAAGTGTATATCAGTGCATAAGAGCAAGAATCAAAAGAGTGCAATTGTGATAAGCAATTGAATCAATATCACTATTCTGAAAGTAGAATAGGGGAAAAACTTGCCTTCTGCGCGACTCACTACAATTAGGTCACTTTCGTCTATCACTTTGGACTAATACCGACTCAACTTGCCTGGCTGGCTTAGCTTCTGTTGGCAAAACAGACTGGTTAAGTCACGTCGTATCTCAATTGTATCTTGAATTGACTTCACACCGCTCCTAACAACTACCCATGCGCTTATGACTGACTCAGGTATTACTTATTAGCAATTAAGACTCAATTAACCACGTAATACACATAAGCACATAAGCACATAATCATTTTTATGGTTAAAATAATTTTTAGAACCAAAATCGACTCGTTGATCACTCAACTAATCGTTATCTGACTCGTTTCCCATTTTTCCGGAATTTTTCGGACTCGTCTCGGCACGTATCTCGACTGATAATCAAACAGATAACAAAATCAACAAATTTCTAGAAGAAATTAAGCTTTGATATTATTTTTAATGAAAAGAATTCATTTTTATGAGTCAACAGGCTTTCGTTTCACGCGAATCGGACTAACGGTTTAATTATTATCAATTAAATACTGATAATTCCATTTATTATTCATTATAAATAATTATTACTAATTTTTAAAACTCAAAAATAATTTTTAAATCATTATTTAAGAAAAATCAGAATTAAAAATGATTTTTTTATAATTTTTGGAATTAAAATGAATTTATTATGATTTATTGAAAATTATTTGATTAATTATCAAAATAATTAATCATATTTAAATAATTCCTAAATAATTAATAAATAATAAATAAATGATAAATAATTAAGAAAATAATTCAATCTGATTTTTAGAAAATAATTTAGAATTATTTTTAATATAAATCAATTAATTAAATAATTAATTAATTAATTTACAAAATAAATAAAACTGATTTTATAATTAAAATAAAAATAAAAGTAAAATAAATTACAGAAACATTTGTCAGGAACCAGAATCTGACAGACGCGGATCAAAACTGGGTCAACCACACGGGTCAACCGGGTCACCATCCGGGTTGCCAATAACACCACCGGATTTTTCCCAGAATCCGGTGAGTTCCCGGAGTCCGGCCAACTCCGATCAGCCTCAAATCAACACCGTTTGGTGCTGTTTTGAGTGCTTTTCATTGCAAATCAACACAGCAATCTAACCACGGCCAAAACATACCAAAAACATCTCAGAATCATAATCTCCGGTCAAAATCGACATAAACTCCGGCCAAAATATCATCTTTTGATTCTGTAAACCAAACTTAACGTTCTATAGTGCAAATTAAAGCTAAGAACATATACAATCAAAGCCCTAACATTACAAGAACCAAAAATTCACAGAAATCATCGAGTTGTGTTTTGAAAATTCGAAATAAACCCTAGAAATCGTGAATCACTATCCAGGCATCGTTTGTTTAATTAAACACCATGAATCGACTGTAAATCATCTAACAAAGTTATATCAATCATCAAAACATCAAAATAACCCTAGAATCAAAAAGTCCTAATTCGAGCATAAACCCTAGAAATCGAAAATCAAAAATTACGCATTAAAACGTGAAATTGATGCTAAAAACAGAAAGAACAGGTCAAAACCTTTAATTTGGATACTCGAACTGCTTGCTTTGGTGCTGTAATCAGATCAAAATCACGGTTTAATTCTTCGACCCGAACCTGTTCTTCCCGACCTGATTTCAGAGAATTTTGCAGATTTTAATTATTAATTATGATTAATTAAATAAAAATTAGGCTATTTATAGTAGTAAAAATAATACACCTAAATAAAATTAAGGGGCTAATTATACATTTAATAAAAATATTTGGCCCTAATTTTTACAATTTATGAGTATTAAAATTTAATTTATAAATATTTTATATATGCAATATATATGCCAAAAATTCCCAAAAATTGTGAATAATGCAAAAATGCAAAGAAATAATATAAATGAAAGTCCTATAATTTTATAAATAATAAAAATGTGATTTTGTGGGGTTTTGACACCCAATGGGGCCCGGAAAAGTAATTTTTCGTAAAACGAGAAAATTTATAAAATATCTAGATGTTCAGAATAATGCGATTGTAAAAGCCGTTTGATGAAAAATAAGGCCCATTATTTTATTTGAAATATTGGCTTTAAAGTCATTGTTTGGGTTGTAAAACGTTTGAAATGTAAACGATGAATGCAAAATAAAATATCGGAAAAATACCTTAAAAATACAGAAATGACACGGAATACACGTAACACATCACAGTTAGGGTTTAACAGATAATCACACATAAATGACATATTAATACACATATTTATTATGATTATGATATAATATAAACGTAAATTTCCCAGTCGTTACAACTACTAGTGGCCTTTAAAGGGCGTGTACGATCTTCTTTGCCTTCAGTTAGCTCTAACCATAACATCCTTCATTCTTCCACGTTGTCCTTCATAAAGGATATCAACGGCTATTTTCCGTATGCTCGTGTGGTAAGTCTATCAATATGAATTTTCTGTCAATGATAGGTGACTCTCCTAACCGTTCCAATAAAAGGCAAGCCGATAGATGTATCTTCAATGGTCTAGATAGTCCTCCCATTCTACTTGTCGATTTGAGAACTCTAAGTCGTGCCTCGGTTCGTCCTTTCTCGCAAAATAACTTGGGAAATAATCCAGTTGTGAATTTAATTCTTGGGTCCTTGCGTGGCGCAATATCACGGGGTCTCTCTATCACCAATTATCTCTTCTGCGTTCATAAAAATTTTATAGAGCGTAGATCTATCATTTGTATAATAAAATAAGCGGTCTTATTTAACCTATTACTCAAAATCCTAAAATAGCACGACGGCTTACTTGATAATCCTCCTCCAGAATTCATTATAATAAACTCCTACTCCCATATGGGTCATTTACAAGTCGCAATCGCCAAAATTTTAATCCTCGCCATTCTGTTTTTATTTTCAACCATGTCGAGTACTTACTTACCTACTCAATGACATCCCTTTTTATATCCGGTCATGACTAGTATCCTCTTAAGTTTCTAGTTGTATTTAATCCTTCCTGTTACGTAATAAAGGGTTCTCCTCACATTGTCTTACTTCAAAATCATTCGTGCGATCCTTCTCATCAGTTGTCCTGAAATTTGTCATCCTCAATATATCTTTTCCTACTTAAAGGATCGGCCACCACATTGGCCTTTCCTTGATGATAAAAGATTTCTCAATCATAGCCCTTGATCAATTTGACTATAACCTCTATCTCGTGTCCAGTGTAAAAAAAATTCAAAATTTCCTCATAAGTAAACTTTTTGTCCCTTTCAGTGCGAACCTTATCGCGATTATTATATATTATTATTAGAACACCTTATGTAATGGTCCTTAAACCGCATAGACATATCATTAACTTCACACAAAATCCTCTTCTTATCGTCGAGTATTGCTAACTCAGGGTTGTTACTAATCTTACCTTCACTTTTTGAAAATCCTATACATCGAATTCATATATGCTTGGTCTTTCCCGAATTTATTAGTACATATCGATAATATTCCATAGAAGCGTACCTCACTAATCTCGTCGGTATCTCTATTATCGTTCTTCTATAACCATGTTAAAGTTCCTTACGATAATAACTAAACATGGTATTTCCTTTTTAAAACAACTTACTCATCACGATGCTCCGATTGCACCATCTTAGCACTGATTCTTCAATCTCATAATACAACAATTGGTTCTCAACTATGCCTCTCTTTGTTCGGAAGGCAATTAGCCTTGGAAGAATGATTTTTACAATATCGATGTAATTTAGACAATCTTAACAAGATTTCAAAATCTAACATCTGAACAAATAATGAGCTCTGAATAAAAGAGTCGCCACACTCAAAAGATTTATAACTTGGAAGGAAGAATACAATAAGGATTATCCTTCCATGTCCTTAGAATTTTATATAATGATATAATAAAGAATATCTCTCAAAAATAATGATTGCTGAATAAGAACATCATTCGAATGACACTTGTAAGATTTTCCCATTAAAAGAATACATTTCTTTTCGAATAATTAAAGAAATATCGAATAACATCCTCAACCAAAGGTTAACCATTGAGGTTTCAAAGAGATGCTATCTTGATAGAAAGAATTTTATTCAATGATTAACAAATAGGGAAGTATATTATTCTTCAATCACTTATGATTTTAATTTGATATTTGTTATATAAATAAAAGAATAGAATATTTCATGAACAAAATATTTCGTAAAACTGAATATGAATTCTCGTTTGAGCGGGCGACCTAGTTAGGTCTCAATTAAATCATTCTTTGAAAATTTCATCAACAATTAAATTTTGCATATATAATGCACTATGTAATAATAAAAATTTGATTGGAAGTGGAACTAGAAAAATAATAACTAGTCCATATCAAGCAATATTATCAACCAGCTAAGAAAATGGTCAGCTCAATTGGTTTGGCCCATAGCAACTAGCTAGGACAATTAGTTAGGCTTCCGTTGTATTAATTAAAATTTCGACTAGTTAGGACAATTAACTAGTCATTCATGAGAACATATGCAACTAAGGATATTTCATTTTGTTAAAAAAATCTCTACATCATAACCACTGAATAAATTTGTGGCTACACGGATGACGATTTTGAAATAAAGAGTTTTCAAATTTGGGACGAGAAAGACAATTATAACTATAAATTTAGTGGTCTTGGCATCGGAACAATCGATAGCCCCTCATCAAATATATCCTACCAATAAAATGGTACACTCATAGGTGCCCTCGTTCACATACTTTATCAGATTCTCAAATAAAATTGAATTTGGAATACCAATATCAAATGGATACCCTTACTATGATTTCAAAGTTCACTATCCAATCTCATCCTGAATAGAAGAAAAGGATCCCGAGGAATCCATGGAGATTAGATCATCCATGTTTTTAACAATTTGTTATTTATTTACAATCTCAATTGAGAAGAGTAAGTATGAAAGAAGAATCAAATGAAGATACTCATTATGAATATTCATCAATGAATTGAGGAAAATTTATTAAAAATTCCTTGGATAATTGAAATAAAGTGTAAATAGCTCTGAGCCGAACAAGAAGATCATAATCTATGAATGAAAGTTCATGGATCAACTAAAAGAATTGAACAAATCCTGATACGGAGAAAGACTATGAAAGTTGTTGGTCACATCAGAAGTTCAAAGTATGAAACTAAAAGGATTTCCTGATATGACTTAATGCGAATGATAAACAGTTTGGAGGGAGTAGTATGACGGTGAGTAGATGCCAAAATAATTCACTGATTATCCTAACCTTCATCATTATCTGTACGAGGATGATCCAATCTCTTCATTTTCGCAATTCCATGTTTCAATCAGTGTCTTCCTCAATCATCATTTTAAAGTCACTTACTAACTTGACTTTCGTAAGCATATCTGTCATTCCAGTGTTTTACCTTGAAGACCCTTCTCAAAATTATTCCAAAAGCATCTGTTAAGCCGACAGGGGCCTGCTACAGACATCCGTTACTAATTACAAGTGGCCAGTTCCCCCTGGGAACAGATCAAAGAGATCTCTCAGGAATCTCAATGCAGTCCATAGGTTTAGTGGCATGTCTGTGTAATTGAACATACGTTATCGAATATATTAGAGGTCTACGAGTATATATACGTAGTCTCTGACATCATATCTAGCGAAGAATTATGCTCTAGACTCACTGGTCTATCCTTTTAAAAGGTTCTAAAATTGAACCATCGCTCGTTGTAATCTTACGCCATTTAATTGTATACATGCCATCGATTCTCGATGCTCTTGATTTTTGAGCTAAGCCATCATAACCTCACATGTTAAGCGCACTAATAATATCATGTAATGTACTCGTCTTACGATAATATTTGTATATTACGTTCAAATCTTTCTTAATGGAAATAAAATCCTCAAGGGTATATTGGACACTATCTCTGCTTAATTCGTTATTCATACGGTATTCTTATACTCATTGGTAAAATAATACCTTCAACTAGTTGGGTAGTAACCTCAACTGTTATATTAATAATTAGACTTCATGGTTCTCACATGTGATGCCCCTTCTTTGGCAACCTATAAAGAACTATGAGTAACAAAGCTCGTGTTGTCCAAATGAACATTTTATGTTGATAATACCGTCTTTACCCCAAATGCCCTGGAGACTCAGCTCCGAGTACTACATCCACATCATTACGAAATCATATATGATTCTAATTTTTCTTCTCATCATATAGAGTTCATCACTGGACTACCAGATGTAACCCCAATGTGTAGGTTAGGATAAGTGTATATTTGAGGTATTAAAGCATGACTAATAGGACCATTGGAGATTATATGTTTATTTATCACCGAGGATAAATATGTTTATTTAAATAGTTTTCCTCGGTGATACACACCTTCCTTCGAAAAACAATTCTTTTGTTGACTCATTATCCTGCGAATACCTTAATGGTAAACCCATCACCTAGGCTTGGGTTACGGTATTGCATCACAATTCCAATTGGAAGAATTTAGGACATTCACTGGAGCCACCGCATACGATGATCAGTCGTACTACGGAAATAGTAAACTTTTCTACTAGTAGAAGGATGATTCCTTTTTGTTATCGGTTATCACCCTGGCCGCATTCGGGCCTTTTCTGTGTCCATCCCTCTCAGGTACACACTTCGTGTCTATCCCTCTCAAGACACGATTTTGCATCCATCCCTCTCAGGTATGCATACTCCACATGTTCATCGGTATATAAGATGCCTTCTCATGTGGTAGTAAATTGGTAGTCTCCCCAGTCCACGAAGTACTGGAGTCTACCCCTCCTTGTCCTTGTAAGAATCTCATCATATATCTGGAACTTATATTGTTCCCTAAGCATATTGCTTGTTGATAGATACACTTTGATTTGTATGTATATATATATGTACTTCCGAGAAATTTCGGAGGAAGTACCGAGATAATGTGAGTTGACCATTGTCAACAGATAAATATATAGGGGGGTTCTTTTAAAACTATAGTCAAAATATTTAAAGTAAGTCGAGATAAATTCATCGACGATCTGAAAGTATTCGTATGATTTTCTAAAATCCATGAGTATTTTTTAATAAATTTTATGATTTTTAAATCATATTAAATCATTAAATAAATAATTAATAATTAAATAATAATAATTAAATAATTAGACCTCGAATGATTATATTTTTAAAAAATATTTGAAATAATATTCCCCAACTAATTTATGTTTAAATAATTAAAGTAAACTTTAATAATATACTTAATTAGGTTTGAAATAAATAATCGTTGGAGAATACTTCTCCTATATTGAATGAATAACTTGAAATAATATTCGTTGCTAAAGTAATTAAATGTAGTTGAGGGAATACGATATTTGGAAATCATTTTAAATATATTAGAGATATTTAATACTTCACAAGTGGACACTGAGTCCCTTGGGATAAAACAAGTACGGACTTTTAATCGTCCAAAACATCTCCAGGATGATTCCCGGGTTTATACTTTATAAAAACTGACCGACTCTCGGTCTTATAACTTATACATCACACTCTACTATAGCGTTAATATTCTTAAATAAAACATCTACGGAATACTTCCGAGTTTTCATCAAATTATACTGACCGATCATCGGTCTAAAATATACTCCTCATATATACAACGCTACTCTCTAGCGTTATCGATTGAAATTCGCTAATATACATATACCAAAATCATTATCATATTGTATGATATTATATAACATAATTCGTAAAACATCGTAAATATAGCATCATGTACATATTGACATTATTTGAAAAGAAACACAACAATTTCAAAAAGGTAGGGTTTGAAAACTTGCCCGGAGTCCAAGATACGTTTCCCGACTTCCTCTCGTTCCGGGTTTTCTAATTAACAAACATTATAATCTTAATCAGTTGTCCTATCGTAATCACCAACTTATATTTCTAATAAGTTCAATACTTCATAATTTTCAATATTCGACCGACTCGAAAAAAGTATCAATCCTTGGTCGAAACGGACGGTCAAAATGGTCCCCTAGAGTTGACTTTACCGAATATTACTAGTACGCGACTCACACTCTTAGATTTTTAATAAATTGTTAAAATTAATATTTTAATACGAAACCAACTCGAAGACCTTCTTAAGTGATTTTAATATTTATCATAAAAGTTCTATTTTGATAAAATGAGTTTGAATAGGTGAAAAGCATTTTAAAAGTTCGGTCAACTACGGAGTTTTACTATTCAAACCGCTTTCACTAAAACGTTGATATCTCTCAAAACGTTAACTCATTCGACACATCGTTTTCGCGTGCGCGATCTAGAAAAAATTTAGAACACTTTTTTTCAAAAAGTTTTCTGGTAACATGGGTGAAAATCCGGAAGTAACAGTTTCTAACAGGGGTTATTTTTTATATTCGTACTCCGCGCGACCTCAGCTCCGATATTTTTATAAAATTGAAAATTAAATATTTTTACTTGAAAGTTTTATGGAAGTTAATAAACTCTATTTTTTAATCTCTGTAAAATTTCGTGATTTTTAAATATTTTTAAGTCGATCATTTCTATTTACAAATTTGTAATTTGTAGCAGTTTTTGTCGTGTAAATCACTTTTACTAAAACCGTCAAAACTTTTGATCCGTAAATTGAAATCAAGTGATTCAAGCGCCTAAACGATCCTCATAACATTTTCTATCATAATCAAATCTCACTTTTCAAGAAACTACAGTTTATACATTCGGGAACTTCTGCAGAAACTTGAGTTGAGTTTTATTCGTTTTAACCTGGTTATGATTACGATCCGACTCTCGGTCTTATAACTTATACATCACGCTCTACTATAGAGTTAATATTATTAAATAAAACACCTCATACTTTCGGGTTTTCATCAAATTATACTGACCGATCCTCGGTCTAAAATATACTCCTCATATATACAACGCTACTCTCTAGCGTTATCGATTTAAATTCACTAATATACATATACCAAAATCATTATCATATCGTATGATATTATATAACATAATTCATAAAACATCGTAAATATAGCATCATGTATATATCGACACTATTTGAAAACAAACACAACACAACAGTTTCAAAAAGGTTGGGTTTGAAAACTTGCCTGGAGTCCAAGATACGTTTCCCGACTTCCTCTCGTTCTGGGTTTTCTAATCAACAAACATCAAAATCTTAATCAGTATTCCTACTTTAATCACCAACTTATATTTCTAATAAGTTCAATACTTCATAATTTTTAATATTCGACCGACTCGAAATAAGTATCAATCCTTGGTCGAAACGGACGGTAAAAATGGTCTTCTAGAGTTGACTTTACCGAATATTACTATTACGTGACTCACACTCTTAGATTTTTAATAAATTGTTAAAATTAATATTTTAATACGAAACCAACTCGAGGAGCTTCTTGAGTGCTTTTAATATTTATCATAAAAGTTCCATTTTAATAAAATGAGTTTAAATAGGTGAAAAATATTTTAAAAGTTCGGTCAACTACGGAGTTTTACTATTCAAACCACTTTCACTAAAACGTTGATATCTCTCAAACCGTTAACTCAATTGACACACCGTTTTCGCGTGCGCGATCTAGAAACAATTTAAAACACATTTTTTCAAAATAGTTTTCTGGTAACATGGGTGAAAATCCCGAAGTAACAGTTACTAACAGGGGGTTATTTTTATGTTCGTACTCCGCACGACCTCAGCTCCGACATTTTTATAAAATTGAAAATTCAAATTTTTACTTGAAAGTTTTATGGAAGTTAATAAACTCTATTTTTTACTCTCTGTAAAAATTCATGATTTTTAAATATTTTTAAGTCAATCATTTCTATTTACAAAGTTTGTAATTTGTAGGGGTTTTTGTCGTGTAAATCACTTTTACTAAAACCCTTCAAAACTTTTGATCCGTAAATTGAAATCAAGCGATTCAAGCGCCTAAACGATCCTCATAACATTTTCTATCATAATCAAGTCTCACGTTTCAAGAAACTACAGTTTATACCTTCAGGAACTTCTACAGAAACTCCAGTTGAGTTTTGTTCATTTTAACCATGTACGATTACGATCCGATTTTCGTTTACGTCGTAAATCATTATGCCACCATTAAAAATCATCAAATAATAATCTCAACACTAACTCCACTCAAGAACATCTTGTTCTTGAGGCAACAATCATCACCCTTAAAACTAATTAACTAAACATCAAGATAATATCAAATTAATCATCAAAACCATACTTATATCCAAGATCCTTACTTTTCTTAAAACTTAAAACTTAAACAACGTTTGGATGAAGGTTTATAGCTTTATTGGTATATTGGGAGGTCCTCTTATTTATGGTTGAAACTTGGGAGAGATTAGTTATGCTTATGGATCCTAGATCATGCCATGAAAATCAAGAAAACAAAAACAGATTTTTGGAGTTTCACCACCAATTTTGAGCAAGAATTTGACTATGTTATACTAATCCAATTGCCATGAAATTTTTGAACATACCTTGTACATGATATGAGGAAGATTTGGTTAAAATTTGGTGATTTTTGAATGAGTAGGTCATGAGATATGAATTTTTCTTTCCATGGCGTTCTTGAAAATCAGCATTGAGTTTTTGAGAGAGAGAGAATTGTCTTGCTTACTTCTTGGTAATGTGGTGGAAATAGGCTTCTTGTGAATATAGAAAGTGTGTAGGACAACATACATCCTATTTTCAAAGGGTAGGCTTAGCTAGGTGTCTCATTTGTCAAAACTTGCATGATAAGCTCCTTGAATTAAAGTTTATTGAAATTTGTTATTTATATATTTTATAACTAGCTTCCTAATTTATCACTTGTTGGATAAATTTATAATTACTTAATTTTCCTAGGTTATCACTTGATCACTTGACATCCTACATTATCCCGCATTCGTTCACGTACGTTTAAATCAATTCACGTAAATGCTACGTTGAATAATTCTGCTTATCGTAAATCATTACCATTTCCACTGTTCGTACTTGGTTATGAGTTATGAAATTATAATTCTCAAGAATTTCTTGGTCGTAGTATAATTCTCTTATTCCTTGATGGCTCGTAAAATAATATCATTTGAGCTATTGGTTTTCATCGAAAACTCACGACTTTTGCATACACTCATTTAGTACGTATAACCACAATATGAACTCAGAAACTTAAATTAAAAACTCGTATATGGTGTGGTCGCAAAAGTTTTTATTATCCCGCAGGACTACTATTTATAAAGGTCTTTTACCGATATCAAAAATTTGGGTTTTTTACACCAACCTTATTCCTCCGATGCCTGAACATATTAATGAAATTCATACGGATCACTGTTGACGTCTTATTCACTGCAGCTAACAAAATCTTTTGTGCCTGTACTCAATTAAACAATCTGTACTGATCCTAGTGGAACATAGATTATTTCAAAGTCCTTGTTCTATGTTGAGTTATCCAAACCAGTATTGTTGAGTTACACGTACAGCTTCAATGTTGCTCAACAACCATTGAGAAATGCAGTTTTCACATTCATTTGGAACACCTTGAATTTCATGTGAGCAGTATAGGCCAGAAAAATTGTAATGGCCTCAAGTTTTGCAACAGGAGCAAAAGTATCATCATAGTCAATACATTCTTGCTGAGAATATCCCCTTACAACCAACCTTTCTTTATTTCTTGTAATAATGCCCTCACTATTAGTCTTGTTTCTGAACACCCACTATAATACCTCCAGATCTGTGGTCAGGGATCTGGGTTGTCACGGTCAACTTTACGAATCCTTTTTCCAAACATTTCCTTTATATTTCTCATCAACATACAATTACTCATATCTCGACCCCTACCTTTCACACACATATAAATTATATTATGAGAGAACGCACCTATACAATACTGAACTATAATAATAAAATGATCCAATAATTATTACATTCTTCCAAATTTCTCTTCCTAATATGCTACTGATTATTACTTCTAGATGAAGTATAATCAACAGCCAAATATAGACTTAACCCAAGAATTATAAAAAATTATATAATTTAACTTAAACAAAACATGCTAGGATAACTAGCCACATACCAGCTTAATCCTTCACCTCAAGCCAGTCATATGAACTAATAGATATTACCGACTTCCTTGCTATTCGTTGATGGTATGGCCACATTGCTACTGTGAGGTTGGAAGATGAAACAACAAGAATGAGCAAATAATGCCCAACAAGTTCTACCAATAACTATCAACTTATAAATAGAATATACTTCAATAGGAGTAATAGGGAAAAGAATCAAACCTTTATACCATTTATATTGTTCCTCAATCTCAATATCTTTTACAAACCTCAAACCATTTTATAATCTCCAATAGTTCAAGTTAATATAGGATATACTTTTTATTCAATCGATCATTAATATAACATTTTCTAGCACTTAAGCTGTAATCTAATATAATAACAACAACTACTCATTCCCTCTTTAAACAATTAACGTCAGTTTCAAGATGTTCCATTACCAAACAATCTTAACAATCCAATATCTTATTATATATAAGACCATTTATTTATTTTATTTATTATCAGCATTTATCGGTGATATTTCAATATAAAACATTTTAAATATTTCTTTTCTGAGGGACTGGGACTTTCAATCAACTGGATATGATTAAATGATGATCAGTCGTTTCAATCATGTACTTCCAATGAAACTTTTTACTACTAGTAGATGGACAAGAACACTTTTCATACTTAACCAGTACAAGAACAGTTTTCATACTTGCCCTTATGATGGACAAGATCACTTTCAAACTTGTCAGCATCCGTTGGTAGCACCTGGTCCAGATATAAAATGGTTGGACCGACTAGACACGGCCATTTACGAAAAAGTACCGTATTTCCGGTATTCTCAACCCACGGTACCGACGTCCATGTCGACCGTAATCTAGTTTTAATAGTACAGTGACAAATCCGGTCGCATCTGCTAGGGCATCATGGACAATGATTCTACACTAACAGAGTCCCATGAATTATCAAAAAAAATTACTTTTCATTTTAATCCATTTATAACATTTCATGTTTCACATTCCACAATTATCTCTCAATTTTTTCTATATCAATCACATCATTCTTATCTCTTTATTCTCATTATTACTGTTATTTATCTCAACAATCATCACATTAATTGTTATCCATTAAGGAATATTATTAATCAAAGAACATTCTCGATTTGACCAGGAAGCCTTAACAATTGCTAGGTTATTTAATAATCTCTTAGTCTCTGATTTAAAATAATAATTTTAGAATTCAGCCTTCATATGAATATCAATTAAGATTCCTTAACTAATATTTCAACATAATTAAAATAAATGAAATAATTTTTTAAATATTTAATTGATCTTTCAACAGATTTTTAAATAATAATTAAATAGTTAATTTTTATCATTTAATCTTTATTTATCAAAATCCATCTTAAATCATTCGTTAATTCCAAAATGTTTCGAAGAATAGATAGATAATGAAATTACAAATACATTATCCTTACGAGTTTAGTTTATGATAAAATTATTTGTTATCCTCGTTCTGACATTTAATAAGGTTAAAAACCTCAACATCTGATAATCAAGAAAGGAATAATTTACAATCATATAATATTCGAAGGAACAATCTTCGAACTAAGATGACTACTATCAGAAGAAAGGTCGGCTTCCGGTCGACATAATAAAAACAGAAATAATTAGCTAATAACTTTCTCGTTCATTTGAATCCACTTCACTTAATTACTCTTCCCTATTCTAGGGATTTACAAGTCCTTATACGTACATAACTTAGGGTAGTCATTCATACCTCGAAATAATTCTCAATTTATATCTAGTCTATGCATATATATACATATGTACACTTTATAACGAATAATATCATAAAGTCAAGAAGTTAACAGTTAAAGGATAGAAGTCTTGCCTTATTAATGCGAATGCAAATATGACTACAAATGTGAATGCGACTGCGAGGGTCATGGGTTGGTCCGATAATCTATAAACAATAACATTACTCGGAATTAGTCATTGATCGTTTATGAAAAACTTAACTCTCATACATACTAACGTTCATTTCAAGTCATTTCTTAATATTTTCGCTTGCACACCCTCGACTCTATTATTTTTATAAAATCGAAATATAATCTTTTTAACATGAAACCTTCGCGAGGGCCTTACTAACTCCCTCTAACACATTACATAAAAGTTTCATGATCAAACAAGTCTTTTGGGGGTCTCAAAAATAGTTTCAAAGTTACAATTAAAATAAGGGTGGTTTCGCGAAACATCGTTACTTAAAATAATCGTTTATCCTAAACCATAAATCTGATTAATGCGATCTATACATCAAAATGAAGCTTAAAACATAAACTAACTGATCATGGTAGTGGTGATGTTTAATAGGGGGGTTTTTAAACTCCAAAGTTACACACAAATAGGGGTATTATAAAATCAAGCATTACGACGGCTATAAACTAACGATTTCCAGGTTTTCATTGTGTTAAGACCTCTTAAAACTAACCAAATCAACAATTCAACTATCTTTACAACATAACCAGTTCATAGTATATCAAGAACATGCCACCAACTATTAGGAATATGTTGTAGTCTTGATGATAATTCACCAAAACACCTTAAGTAGATTTATTTAGTGTCATTTGTAGCCTTCAACGGATAACCTCAGTTAGTTTATCCGTTGAAGGAGTAGCTTGCATAAATAAGTATGTAGCATATTCTGTACACTATAATAGCTAAGGGGTTTGGGATTTTTAGTATTTTCTAAGTAATGTTGACTACTAGCAAGATATACAAAATAGGTGGGCTAAGTGTAAATATAAAATACCTTGTAATTTTGTATAAGTGAAAGAGTATCAACTGTTAAGGAAACAACTTCAACTTCTAATCTACAAAACTCTAACGGATGACCCTACAAGCTTCAACGGATAACTCGGTATGCCTTCAACGGATAAGTCAAGCTTCAACGGATATCAGTTAAAGATGTCAACAGATGCTATCAAGAAAGCTTCAACAGATGACACCAATACAGTGTCAACGAATGATGTAATATCTGGGATATCACGTGTAATTATTTTATCAATAAATGATTATTATGTGATTTTTGGTGAGTTATATGTTGATTGATATTAATAAATAGATGTATATATGTGATTAAATGTGAGTATGTTAATTGTAATATGTCCATAATAAAATATAGATAATTGTGGTATTTTTCTGGTAATTTTTGGATCGTTATATAATTTTATAATGATTTACAGATTCAATAATTATTTTCTGAATAATTACAAAATTATTTTATAAAGCCGGGAATCGTCCAACCTCAACCGTTTTTACGTTTTTACAACCCGAAACTCTTCGAAAAACTCCTACCTAACCTAATCTGGTAATTCCGGACATTTTCCGTGTTTTGACTTTTTCGATCCGGATTACGGTTTGACCCGTACGCGTCCCGGAGTACAATTTTCGATACAATAATTATTTTGATATATCAACAAAACCCGTGTTCTCGAAAGACGAGATAATATTACATTATTTTCATATAAAGTGTTTTATAAAAAGCCCGGTTGGGATAATTATCCAATACGGGTATTAAATCGGATCGTTTTTGCAGTTACTTAGCGGCTAAGTAACTAATTTATCGATCCAAAATGATCCAACACGAACCAATATTCCATAAAAATAGATAGCCCTTTTATTATTTTATTTTATTCGTAAAATCATAATCGATCAGTAAACATATAAGAAATACAAAGAAAACCCCTAAAAACGTTATCGAATTCCAGTTCGGGCGTGCAATATATCAAAACGAAGCTCTCGAAAAACTTTTCTGAATCAATCAACTATTTCGGTGCAGAAATCGAGGTATTTTTCTTAGTTTATTATTTAATTTCGAAATAGTTATAGATTAAATTATGAAAATTTGTTCTTGATGTTGTTGTTATGATTGGATGATTCCATCATGTAGATAATCTTTTTCTGGCCATTTTGGTATATTATATGTCAAAAATCGAGTTCAATAACATATAGAAATTGGTGTTTGATTTTGGAAAATTAGAATTAGGGTTTTGAATGTTTGAATGTTCTTGATTAAATTTGGGAACTTCTAATCTGTTAAACCTGGGTTCGATTGAGTAGTACCAGTGAATAGATCGTTTAAAAACGATTTGATTCATATATAGAGTTGCTGTGTTGGAAGCCCGAATGTGATGGCCGGAAAACTGAAGCTTTTCGCCGGCAACAATGGCCTTTTGCCCGGAACCTGTAAAACACGGATGGTTGAGGCTCGATTCTGGTACCACTGTGTTGCTAAGTCAACCAGGAGTGGAAATCGGGGTGAAACCGTTCGTTTTGGCCTTCGACGAAGCCTCGTCGGAGCTCCGGCTGATGCTGGTTTCTGCAAATTGCGGGTGTGTCGGGCGGTGTTCTTCACCGACCCGTTTCTTTGATAATCAAAACCCGGTTTTGATCCTCTACAACCCAATTGCAAAACTTGAATTTTGTTTCTGAATTTGTTTTATTTAAAAATTATTTAAAAATACTGCTTTATTTATAAAAAATTATTTTAATTTCTAAAAATTCTTATTTAATACAGAAAAATTATTTTTAATTCTAAAATAAATCTTAATTAATTAATTAATTTTAGTTGATAATTAATTTAATTAGTCAATTAATTTAAATATTAATTGATTATTTAATTTAATTAGTTATTAATTAATTTTAATTGATTATTTAATTAGATTTAATAATTTATTTTTGATTTAAAAATCCCGAAAAATAGTTTCGAGTTTTAAAATATTATTAAAAAAAATTCAAGGCTCGATAATTATTATAAATTTATTTCAAAGTCAGATTCGGGTATTCGAACTCTGTTACTTAATTATAAAATGATTCGAAGTCCCGTTTAAATTCCGAAAAATGTTCAAAAATTTATATTAAATGCCTGGAAAATCATTTTAACCCAAATCTTCTTTGAAAAATTATTTGGATTGAATATCTTATGTGCTATGTGCCATATGTGATCTGATTGATGTATAAAATGACTGTATGTGCATTGTTTGACTATTTTATTCATAACTTTCAATTTATACGTCGGATTTGAGTGAAACGAAAGGTAGTTAGAAGCTTGTAACGAATAGAACGAGATGAGAATGAGTATTGATAAGTAAATGTGATGTTTAACAGAGGAAGAGAGAAGTAAAAAGGGAAAGCAAGTGATAGACGAGTGAGAACCAACTGACAAGTGTTAGTAAAGTAAAATCGGATTGATAAGGCAAGTACTTCTGAACCTTTCTTCAAGATATATTGCAAATATTTTCAAATTTTCTCATAACATGTTGCTAGTATTCAAAATAAATCGTGTTTTATATTGCAAGCGCTTTAAACTATTCAATCTTGAACCCTGATTCTTATTGATCTTGAGCCATAAGCCTTATTCCTCATAAACCATTGATTGTTGAATTCTCAAATACGAGCCAGACAAATACGATACTACTCCACAAATACATATCTACCACATACTGATTTCTGACATTGAATTGCTTGACATACCAACCCTTATTCTTTGTTTAACAGAAGAAAAATCCTTGTAACCCTTGAACCCTTGGTCTTTTACTTTCTGATTATTTCCTTGATTGAAAGCCAATCTTTTTAAAATCCTTGTTATACCTTCATGGTACAACGAATCACCCTATGCTTCAAGATAAATGTTGTTTATTATTCAACTTATTGAATTACATTGGTTATCATATTGAATTGTTTTAGAATTGTATAATTTTATAAATGTGGACCAGATTCGTGATCGGACCAGATTCATGGTCATAATAGGCCAATGCGTGCCTTAGATCCAGTATATAGAGCAAAGTTGGGAGCCTTGCTCGAGGTTAGTGCGTGACTGATCAGCAGCCTAACCTTGATTTTTTTAAATAAAAATGAATATTCAATCCTAATCATTGCGTATCAGTAAACTTGATTCCTTATATCATTTCAATTGATCATTGTTAATCTCAGTGACTGTCATTATGACTTACTGAGTTAGTTAGCTCACTCTTGCAAATCTGTTTATATTCTTTTCCAGTGAAAAAGGAAGCTAGTGGTAGCGAGGATCCCCAGACAAGTGTGCGAGCTAGGTATCCAGGTTGAGATGAAATAAGCTAGCAGATGATGTTTGGCTTAGTTTGTGTTGATAATTGTAATAAATTTTAAACTTTAGTTGTAAGATAAATAAACTGGGATTTGGTACGATTGTAATATAAATAAGGGTGTGGCTTGTGGACATACTTTAAACTGCGTCGATCCGTGGATTATGGTAAGTAGGGTCATTTCATATATATTATTATATTCATAAACAGGTTTAAATATGGTGTGTGTGTGTGTTGTAGACCCCAAACTTCTGACCCAGGTTTGGAGGGTGTTACAGGTTTGGCATCAGAGCTAAGGTTTAAAATCACTGCCACAAGCCTAGATTGTCGGGAATGGGTAGAGGGTTAAGATTAGTATTAGGAAATAAAGAAATAGAACATCGAGAAGTTGAATACGACTAAATAGTAGGCTTTAGTATGATTCGTGACGAGAATCAAGATTCTTATCTAGTAACGTGATTTTCAGATAGCAGCGATGACAGATTCCTTTATTTCAATATTATTCGATTACTCGGAGCCTTTCGTCGGAGGATCTTCATCTGATCCACATCCTGCTCCTCCACCGGTGTCAGCCATAATACTTGTTGTGACGGTTGCACCAATGCGAACTATTCTACATCCAAGTATGAGACCACCTATTCAAGGACCTCTACCTGCTGATTCTGACTCTATTGGACATTCGGCTACAGGTGCATCTTAGGATTTTGTTGATTCCATTATAAATCAGATTTTCTCCTTCCCTATTTATGAATTTTTCTATCTAAACATTGTTTCTTTTCTCGGTGATTCTATCGGACGATTGGGGAAAACAATACATATGCGTTGACTATTTGTCTGTGTGACAGAAGGGTCTGGTGGGACGCCACCGAATTACGTGTTGTGAGCTATGCGATACTAAGACTGGCCATCTTATGTACTTGTATGGCTGTTCGCAGTCATACCTACATCTTCTTCACTATTCCTTCTAATTTGATTTCCTTGATTTTGAAATTTCATTTGGTATTCTATGATAATGAATTTCTTCAGTAATCTCTAGTATGAGGCTCTTCTTTTGGAGCAAGAAGCCCTGTAGGGCACAGATCCGGGAACTACAACACATTATCAGGACTATAGATGTTGGCAGAAATGTGAAGGAATTTCGGAATGAGATTCAGGTGACCCGGAGAGTACTTGAAACTGGATGACGGAGATGATGTGACAGCTGATATTTGTATAATAATGTATGATATGTAAGATCAGACTTCTGGTGGGAATATAAATAAACAAGACTTGCTGACTAATGGATAGACCTGTTATACCTTTGCCTTCAATAAAATATTTCGCGCTTGTACCACCAAACTTTGATATACACCAGTACCTTTCCTTTTCGGTATGGTCATCTACTTTACTACACCTATTTTATTTTATTACACCAGTTATAAAACTCTTGTGATAACCTGTAATTTTTCCCCTAACTATTTATATTCTATAAAGAAGCATGCAATTTACTTAGTTTGACTATTGAAAATGTTTTCGAAAAGAGATATTTCTGTTTTACAAAATCTTTTCAGAAAAAGGGATTTGATTTAAAGGCTAAATAAGTTGTTTGATTCTTTACAGAAAATGCCTCTTAGAAGAAACACCCGTGCTTCCAACCAAAATGAAGAAACCAACAACAACAACAACAATACCCAAGACAACAATAACCAGAATGTGAATCCAGATCCCATAGACCCAACTGTAGCCCTGATTCTTCATATCTTGGCCCAACAGATAGTCCACCTGACTCAGCAACAGCAGAGGCAGACTAACCCTCATGTAACCTTTAAGACCTTTTAGACGGTGAACCCACCAGAGTTTAAAGGTTCTGTAGATCCGATTGAGGCAATGGTCTGGCTGAAAGAGATTGAGAAGGCATTTCCCTTAGTTATGGTGAGACATGAACAGAAGACCGAATTTGCAAGTTACTATCTGAAGAATGAAGCCACCTACTGGTGGGAAACTGTTAAAGTGTTGGAAGGTACAGATGATGTTACCTGGGAGAGATTCAAGGAGTTGTTTTTAGAAATATATTTCCCTTAATTTGTTCAGGACCAAATGGAATTGAAATTTCTAGAGTTAAAGCAGGGGAATATGTCAGTGGTGGATTATGAAAGTAAGTTTGAGAAATTGTCTAGGTTTGTGCCATCCTATGTGGACACTGATAAGAAGAAGGATAAGAGGTTTCAGCAAGGACTCAGACCATATTTGAATTGTACAAGTATGCGGGAGTTGTGCAGAAAGCTATGATTGCGGAAACAGAAAGTGAAATGTCTCTGAAAGAGAAGGAAGGTAAGAAGAGGAAGTTTGAAGGGAGTGAAGGGAAGTTTCCAAATTTCAACCATAGGAAAGGAAAGTTCCAGCCCTGGAGGAATTTCAATAGGCAGAATACAGGCAACGAAGGACAAGGTAACCGTCCAGCCACTGGGAACCAGCCAACCCAGCAGAGGCCAGCTATACCAGATTTCCAAGTCTGCGGGAAGAAGCATGGTGGAATTTGCAACAAGTTGAATGTGGTCTGCTACAGATGCAACCAGAGGGGGCACTATTCAAGGGAGTGTCGTAATCAGCCAGCCAGAGAGCCAGTCATCAAGGATCAGCCTACCAAGAATCAGGAAGGCAAAGTTCCAGCAATTGGTTATACATGTTTCAAGTGCGGAAAGCCAGGGCACATAGTTAGAGATTGCAAGACACCACTTCCGGTCAATAATACACTTTGAATGATGGGAGCCCCTCCAGTAGTGAATGAACCACCCAGAGCAAGAGTTTATGACATGTCTGTGAAAGATGCTATCATGAACACTGATGTTGTGGCAGGTACGCTTATTGTGAATTATTTATGTGCTAAAGTGATAGTAGATTCAGGAGCAACTCGATCATTTATTTCTCAAGATTTTGTTGATAAGTTGAATTGCCCAATTAAATTGTTAAGTGAGATTATGACGGTAGAATTAGCAAATCAGGAGCGTGTATCTGTGAACCAAGTGTGTAAGAACTGTGAGATTGAGATTTCTGGCAATAAGTTTGACGCTGACTTGATACCATTTAAGTTAGGAGAGTTTGATGTTATTTTAGGAATGGACTGGCTATCTAAGCATGATGCTCAGATAGACTGTCATAACAAGAAGGTAATTTTGAAAATGTCAGACGAGAAAGCGGTGACATTTAAAGGTCAGAAGCAAGCAAATAAGTTCTTGATGATGATTCAAGCTAAGAAACTATTATTACAAGGATGCGAGCATTTCATTTCCAACGTGATAGAAAAAAGTCAGGAGCTAGCAAAACTGGAAGATATTCCTGTGGTAAATGAATTTCCATACGTATTTCCAGATGAACTACCAGGACTTCCTCCAGATAGAGAAATTGAATTTGCAATCGACTTAGCACCTAGAACGGAACCAGTATTTAAGGCCCCGTACCGAATGGCCAGTTGAAATGAAGGAACTAAAAAAGTAATTGCAAGAACTATTGGAGAAAGGAGTAATTCGACCCAGTGTATCCCCATGGGCTGCACCGGTATTATTTATTAAGAAGAAAGACGAAAGCATGAGATTGTGCATCGACTATCGGGAACTCAATAAGCTTACGATTAAGAAGAAGTATCTGTTACCTCGAATTGACGATTTGTTTGACCAGCTAAATAGAGCTAAGTATTTTTCTAAGATTGATTTGAGATCTGGATATCACCAATTGAAGATTAAGCCCGAAGATATACCAAAGACAACTTTCAGAACAATGTATGATCATTATGAATTCTTAATGATGTCTTTTGGATTGACCAATGCCCAACAGCATTTATGGACTTGATGAACAGAATCTTCAAGGAATATTTGGACAAGTTTGTAATTGTGTTTATCGATGACATTTTGATCTACTCAAAGTCAACGAAGAATCATGCGGAGCATTTAAGGATATCTTTGGAAATTTTAAGACAGATGAAGCTGTATGCAAAGTTTTCAAAGTGTGAGTTTTGGTTACAAGAAATTCAATTCTTAGGACATGTGGTAAGTCATGAAGGAATCAAAGTGGATCCAACAAAGATTGAAGCTGTTATGAATTGGGAAAGGCCAAGGACACCAACAGTAGTAAGAAGTTTCTTAGGACTAGCAGGATATTATCGAAGATTTGTTCAAGATTTTTCAAAGATTGTGACTCCTTTGACGAAGCTTACTAGGAAAAGTGAGAAGTTTATATGGAACGAGAAGTGTGAAGAAACACTACACCATATTTGACCTGTACCAACACTTTATTTTGTGTTACAAGCAAAAATGTTGCCTTAGAGCACTAAAATTTGATATAAGATAACATTTTATTTTTTTGTTACAACAGAGGATAAAAAATGTTACCATAGACATTATGACACTGATATTGTAACATAAAATAGAATGTTAGTATTGATATTGCAGTTAGTGTTACCATAGGATTAATGTTTTGGGGCCATTATATTGGCGGGCCAAATTTTGGCAAAATTTTAACCAAATTTTGGACCGCCATGAAATAAGATGTAAACCCGCTCACTTTGATTTATCAAATATAAACAAAATAGAAAATTATATCTTTTCAATCATTCTCGAACTCAAACACTCTCATCTCAATCAGTTTTCAAACAAAATGTTTCAAGAGCTTGGAGTTGAGTTGGGTTCTTGTAATTAGGGGCTTTCTTCTCAATTGGATTTATAGCTTATAATTAGGGTTTGTAGTGCTTTCTTCTTGGAGTAAATTATGATTTCAAAAGGGGTAATTAGAGCTTTCTTATTGTTCAATATCTAAGTTTATGCTAATGTTTTTCAATATATTTGATTTTATTATATATATAAGTTTATGAGATTCTTGTATATTGTATGTGTAGAGTGTTGTTCTTTATAGTGGATCAAATGAATCTATATTCATATGTGGGTATGCAAAACTCAAGAAAAGATACAGTAAGAAAAAGCAAATAAAAGTTTATATATGATTTTGGTTTAATTGTGAGAGGAACAATAGTGGGAATTAAAGGTTTTGCTGAAAAAAGGTTTTTGAAACACAAAATTTTTGAAAGGTACGAAATTAGGATTTTGATTTAGAAGGAGACGAATCTAAGTTAATTAAAAACTTACATTAAAATTTCTATGATTTTTGTGGCGCCCTCCAAACCCGGGTCAGAAGTTTGGGGTCCACACACATACACCTTATTTATAACCTGCTTATAACAATAATAAAGATAATAATATTAATATACAGTGACCCTACTTACCAACTACCACGGATCGCAACAGGTTAAAGTATGCACACAAGCCAATCACACTTACTTATATTACAAACCGTTCAAATCCCAACTATCCAACTCAAAACTGAGTATTAAACATTATTACAAACTTTTACAAACTTAAAGTATTCCAAAAGAAGCCTACTAGCTTAGCTCGATCAACCTGAACCCCTAGCTCTCGCGCTGGACTGGGGATCCTCGGTACCAACCAGTTCCTTCTTAACTGGAAAAGAACCTAAACAACATCGCATAAATGAGCTAACTAGCTCAGCAAGTCACAATGACAAAACTGAGAATAATGATCATCAGGTAAATATGGTTATGATATCAAGTGAACAATGGATTATGATTTAGAATTGGATATTATATTTTCATTTTAAAAACCAAGGTTAGGCTGCTGATCAGTCACGCACTAACCCCGAGCAAAGTACACAGCACTGCTCTAACTACTGGATCCAAGGCACACATTGGCCTAACTTGACCATTATATGGTCTGACCACGAATCTGGTCCACAATTTTAGAAAAAACAATCCAATTCTATTATAATAACAGAATAAGCAGTAATAAACAATAAAGAGGATCATTAACAACATTGGACGTTCAATAATGAAAATGGTTTCAATCTGTATAAAGATCAATATGGCATTTCCAAAGCTTGGCTGTTAGGTAATGAAAGAATTGGATAACAAAGGAATCAACATTTCAGGGTTCCAAGGATTTGGTCTTTCAAAGCATAAGATACAATGGTTTGAATGTGTAAGCAATCTGGTTCAGTATTTAATATTTAGTTTGTATGTATTTGTGGAGTAGTATCGTATATTTGAGGTTCGTATTTGGGTATACAACAAACAATGGTCTAGAAAGAATCAGGTTTACGGCTCAAGATCAATAACTGGAATCAAGGTTTAGGGTTCAGTGCATACTTGCAATATAAAACAGGAATATCAATCACTACAATATCTCGAGAAAGTTCAGAATACTTGCCTGATACTAGCTTACTATACTGCACTCGCTTTCAATCACCACTGTCTTACTCCTCGACTACCTGTTTTCCTTTTCTACGCCTTGCCTCTTCTGCTCACATATCATAATCATTTATCAATATTCAACTCATACGATTCTATTCGAAACATACTTCTATCTACCCTTCGTTTTACCCCAAATCCGATTAACGAATTGAAAGTTACGCAATAAACAAGTAAACATCGACTATATAGACCGACAGTTAATCAACAAGTCACATATAACACATAACACGTCATATAATCAATGATATATCCTTTATAAAGAAGTCTCGGGTCACAAACAAGCTTTCGGGTACTTAAAATGATTTTTAAAACATTTTTCAGAATTAAAACGGGTCGTTGGTTCAATTTTGGGGAAATAAACAGGGTTCGGTTGGCCAATTCTGGCTTCGAAACAATTTTGTAATAATTATCGAGCCTTGAAAACAATTTTAAATAATATTTTAAAGCTCGAAACTATTTTTCGGAATTTTTAAATCATTTTTAAATAATTAAATCTAATTAAATAATTAATTAAAATCAATTAATAATTAAGTAAGACAATTAATCAATTAATTTTCGAATTAATTGACCAATTAATCAATTAAAATTAACTGAAATTAATTAACTAATTAACTCAGATTTATTTTTGAATTAAAAATAATTTTTGGAATTAAAATAATAATTTTTAGAATTTTCAGAAATTAAAAACAAATTTTTTTATAATAAAAATAAATAGGAAATATGATTTTTGAATATTTTTAAAACAGGAATCCTAAATTTGCAAACTCTGAAAACTTCAGGGACCAAACTGCATCGTCCCCAAAAGTCCAGGTATCAAACGGTAATTTTACAGGGGGTCGCCGGAAAATGCCCTGTCTCGCCGGAAAAGACGATCCAGGGATGCTCAGGCCACCACCACCTCCAGATCACATCTACAAATCACCAGGAACATAACCATGCCATCAAATCGACCTAACAGTCCCTGAGTTGGCCGGAATTTGGCCGAGAAGTTCGCCGATTTCCGGCGAAATCGACGTAAACTTCAAATGACAACTCTCTTCTCTACAGACCTCGTTGATTTGTGAAACTTATACGAATAGATTGCAAATTTCACAGAGAACACAACCCACTATACCACAACATCTATCTATCCCGAAATAAGAAACCCCCAAATTTCAATTAAGAACATTCATACGGGTTATAAACCCTAATTTCAAAATTCGAAAATTAAACCCACTTTTGAGCATGTTATTGAACTCCAAATCAGACGTATGACATATGAAAATCATCAGGAAAACAAGCTCTACAACATGCAATCATCAAATCATACAAACAATCATCCGAACAAAAATTCATATTTTTAATAAAATTAATTCGAAAATAAATAAAAATATAGAAAATAAACCTTGATTTCTGCAGTGATTTGGAACAAAGAATCTAATAGAACACCTCAAGACCTTTGGATTGAGTACTCGAGGTTTGAAAACAGAGATCAATAACACCTTCGTTTTGCTGTTTGATTCTTGGAAGATTATATGAATATAAGGTTTTTCTCTGGAAAATTATATAATTAACTGTCTGCAAATGATTTTGATACGAAATAAAATACGGGAAAAGGCTATTTATATTTACGGAAAAATAGTATCCCGTTGGATCATTCCGGATATAAAACGGTACGTTTGTTTATAAAAACTGAACCAAACGGTATCGGTTTTCGGGATAATTATCCAAATCAGTACAATTTGTACTGCGGTCTTGGTCTCAGCGCCTGGTTACACGTATTATGAGGTGATAATTGGGATAGTTTAATAAAAAGCTCCCATTTATCGAAAATATGAGTTTTATTGATTTACCGAAATGAATATTATATCGAAAATGTTGTGCCGGGACACGCGCAGGACAAACCGTACACCGGATCGAAAAAGCCGAAACATGGAATATGCTCGAAATATTACAATTAGGTTAGGAAGGAGTTCTCGGAAGAGTTTCGGGTTCCAAAAACGTAACAACGGATGACGTCGGTTAGTTCCCATTTTTATAAAATAGATTTTAAATACCCGGAAAAAGATTTTATAAATTTCATATGATCCTTATAAATTCATAAATCAACATAAAAATAATTAGGAAGATATGACAATTACCTATATTTTATTTTGGACATATAAAAATTAAAATACTCAATTAATAATATTTTTAAATATCCAAACATATTTAACACTTAACAATTAATTCACAAAACAGATACTGAACACATATATAAATTATTTATTAGCAAAAAAACTTACACGATATATCCCGGATATTACATTTTTCCCCCTTAAAAGGATTCTGTCCTCAGAATCTCTTAAGAAAATAAATGAGGGTACTTTTCTCTCATATCACTTTCCAATTCCCAGGTTGACTCTTCAACCTTTGGGTTTCTCCATAATACTCTTACTAGCTTTACCACTTTATTTCTTAATACCTTTTCTCTTTCCTGTAAAATCTCTATCGGACTCTCTACATATGACAAATCTTCCTGAAGCTCTATTGGCTCATATTCTATTATATGCCTGGAGTCTGGATTATACTTCTTAAGCATCGATACGTAAAAAAACATTGTGAATGTGCTCCATGTGCGGAGGTAACGCCAACTCGTAAGCTACTTTGCCAACGCGCTTTAGAATCTCAAAAGGTCCGACATATCTTTGGCTCAACTTTCCTTTCTTTCCAAACCTCGTTAGTCCTTTCCACGGTGATATTTTCAGTAATACCAAGCTTCCTTCTTCAAATTCCATATATTTCCTTGACAGGTCTACGTATTTTCTTTGATGGTCTTGTGCTGCTATCAATCTTTTCTGGATTACTTCAACAACTTCCTTTGTCTGCTGTACCAATTCAGGTCCAAGTATTTTACGTTCTCCTACCTCGTCCCAATATACTGGAGATCTACATTTGCGTCCATAAAGGGCTTCATAGGGTGGCATCCCAATACTGGCATGATAACTGTTGTTATAAGCAAATTCTACCAGAGGTAAATGCTCATCCCAACTTCCTTTGAAATCAATAGCACAAACACGTAACATGTCCTCGATTGTCTGGATCGTTCTTTCACTTTGGTCGTCCGTTTGTGGGTGGTAAGCCGTACTCATATTCAATCTTGTTCCCAAACATTCTTGAAAACTCTTCCAAAATCTTGAATTAAATCTTGGATCTCGATCAGACACAATAGACATTGGAACTCCATGATGAACTACGATTTCTTTTAGGTACATATGGACTAACTTATCGAGCGAAAATCTTTCATTTATAGGCATAAAATGAGCTGACTTGGTAAGTCTATCCACTATAACCCAAATGGCATCATGATTAGCCTTTGTCCTTGGTAATCCAACTATGAAATCCATGGCAATATGTTCCCACTTCCACTCTGGAATCTCCAATGGCTGTAGCAATCCACTTGGTCTCTGATTCTCTACTTTAACTCTCTGACATGTACAACATCTGCTAACCCATTCCGCAATTTCCCTCTTCATGTCTGGCCACCAATAATTCTCTTTTAAATCTCTGTACATATTGGTACTCCCTGGATGGATTGAATACCTTGAATTATGTGCTTCCTGTAAAATTCCATTCTTCAGTTCCGTCACCGGTGGAATCCAAATTCTTGAAGAAAACCTAAGAATACCTTGATCGTCCTTTTGCGTGCATAATTCTTCACCTACCAAACGATTTATATCTTGATCCATTACATTTTCCTGACACTTCTTTATTTTCTCTAACAACTCCGGCTGGAAAGTCATACTGTACCTTTTTGCTTCATCAGGCTTGCAAACCCTAATCTCCAATTCCAGTTTCTGAAATTCTTTAAATATCTCTTCGGGTACTGATAGCACATTTAACTTTTCCTTTCGACTTAACGCGTCTGCTACAACATTCGCCTTACCAGGGTGATAATTAATCGAGCAATCATAATCTTTGATTAATTCTAACCATCTCCTTTGCCTCATATTAAGCTCCTTCTGAGTGAATATGTACTTTAAGCTTTTGTGATCCGTGTAAATCTCACACTTTTCTCCATACAAATAATGTCTCCAAATCTTTAAAGCAAAAACTATGGCTGCTAGCTCCAAATCATGAGTAGGATATTTCTGTTCGTGTGGTTTCAATTTCCTTGACGCATACGCAATCACCTTATCGTGCTGCATAAGAACGCATCATAGTCCTTTATGAGAAGCATCGCTATAAATTACGAAATTCCCTTGATCGTCTGGGAGTGACAAAACAGGTGATGTGATTAATTGTTGCTTTAATTTCTAAAAACTTTCTTCGCACTTGTTGTTCCATATAAACTTTTCATTCTTTCGTGTAAGCTTTGTCAATGGTATTGCAATCCTTGAAAAAATTTAAACGAATCGATGATAATATCCTGCTAATCCCAAGAAACTTCTTACCTCGGTGGGTGTTCTCGGTCTTTCCCAGTTTGTAATTGCCTCGATCTTTGATGGGTCCACTTTGATCCCTTCATTACTGACTATGTGTCCTAAGAACTGAACTTCCTGTAGCCAAAACTCACACTTCGAGAATTTAGCATATATTTTCTTTTTCCTTAAAATCTCCAAAGCTATTCTCAGATGTTCCGCATGATCCCCTTCCGTTGTTGAATAAATTAAAATATCGTCTATAAACATAATAACGAACTTGTCCAGATACTCCTTGAAAATTCTATTCATCAGGTCCATAAACGCTGCTGGGGCATTAGTCAATCCAAAAGACATCACTAAAAATTCGTAATGTTCATACCTTGTTCTGAAAGTTGTCTTCGGTATATCTTCTAGCTTAATCTTCAGTTGATGATATCCCGATCTTAAATCAATCTTGGAGAAGTACTTGGCTCCCTTCAGTTGATCAAACAAATCATCAATTCTGGGTAACGGATACTTGTTCTTGATTGTAAGCTTGTTGAGTTCCCTATAGTCAATGCACAGTCTCATGCTTCCATCTTTCTTCTTAACAAATAATATCGGTGCACCCCACGGGGACACACTGGGTCTGATTACTCCTTCCTATAATAGCTCTTGCAATTGCTTCGCTAGCTCTTTCATCTCAACGGGCGCCATTCTATACGGGGCCTTGGATACTGGTTCTGTTTCAGGTGCTAAATCAATTGCAAACTGAATTTCTCTATCTGGAGGAAGTCCTAGTAACTCATCAGGAAACACGTCTGGAAATTCATTCACTACTGGAATATCTTCAAGTTTTGCTGGCTCCTGACTCCTATCAATCACATATGCCACGAAATGCTCGCATCCTTGTCGTAATAACTTCTTAGCTTGAATCATCGTTAAGAACTTCTTTACTTGTTTCTGACCCTTGAACGTTACTATTCTTTTGTCCGGCATTTTCACCATTACCTTTTTATTTCGACAATCTATCTGGACATCGTGCTTAGATAACCAATCCATTCCTAAGATAACATCAAATTCTCCTAACTTAAATGGTATCAAATCTACACAAAACTTACTACCAGAAATCTCAATTTCACAATTCCCACAAACTTGATTAACAGATACACGTTCTTGATTTGCTAATTCCACAGTCATTATTTCATTTAAATACTCAACTGGACAATTTAACTTACTAACAAAATCTTGTGAAACAAACGATCGAGTTGCTCCCGAATCTATTAACACTTTGGCACATAAAGAATTCACATTAAGCGTACCTGCCACGACATCAGTATCCTGGATAGCATCCTTCACAGACATGTTAAAAACTCTAGCCCCTGGAGTCTCGCTCACTGCTGGGGTAGATCCCATAATCTTCAATGCATTACTGACTGGGGTTGATGTCTTGCAATCCCTGGCTATATGTCCTGGCTTTCCACATTTAAAGTACGTAAATCTAATGGCTGGAACCTTCACTGCTGGATTCCGAATAGGCTGATCCTTACTTGCTGGCTCTTTTGCTGGCTGATTTCGGCACTCCCTCGAATAGTGCCCTTTCTGATTACATTTGAAACATACCACATTTAACTTGTTACAAACTCCTCCATGTTTCTTTCCGCATACTTGACAATCTGGAAAAGTTAACCTCAACTGATTGGGCTGATTCGCATTAACTGGACGGTTGCCCTGGCTTCCGTCGCTTGCATTTTGTCTCCTGAAATTAAAATTTCTCCCTGGCTGAAACTTGCCCTTCTTAAAATTTGGAAACTTTCCTGGTTGTGACTGACCTTCATTCCCTTCAAATTTCCTTTTCTTGCTTTCTTTCTCCTTCTGTGACATCTCACTCTCTGTCTCTGCGATCATAGCCTTCTGTACAAATCCTGCGTAAGTATCTAATTCAAAAATGGCTACCTTCCCTCTGATCCATGGTTTCAAACCTTGCTAGAATCTTTTAGCCTTCTTTCTGTCAGTATCCACATACGACGGCACATACCTTGACAATTCCTCAAACTTGCTCTCATAATCTGTCACCGACCTGTTTCCTTGCTTTAGTTCTAAAAACTTCAACTCCATCTGATCCTGGACAAACTAAGGGAAATACTTTTCTAAAAACAATTCCTTAAACCTTTCCCTAGTAATAACATCTGTACCTTCCAATGTCTTCACCATCTCCCACCAATAGGTGGCCTCATTCTTCAAATAGTAACTTGCAAACTCAACCTTCTATTCTTCCTTTACTTTCACTAAGGCAAATGCCTTCTCTATCTCCTTTAACCAAACATTTGCTTCAATCGGCTTTAAGGAACCCTTGAATTCTGGTGGGTTTACTGCCTGAAATTTTTTGAAAGTTACCTGGGGATTGGTCTGTCTTTGTTGTTGTTGTGCCAGGTGAACTATTTGTTGGGCCAAGATTTGAAGAATCTGGGCTATTGCTGGGTCTATGGGTCCTGGGTCTGAATTCTGATTTATATCATCTTGGTTGTTATTGTTGTTGTTGTTGGTTTCTTCATTCTGGGTGTTGGTGCGGGTATTTCTTCTGGGAGGCATTTTCTGTAAAGAATCAACCAACTTATTTAGCTTTTAAACCAAATTCTTTACAGAAAAGAAAAGTTTTGTAAAACAGAAATATTTCTTTTTGAAAACAGTTATAACTAAGTACATTGCATGCTTCTTTACAGAATATAAACAGTTATGGACAACATGGTACATGGTATCACAGGGGTATAACTGGTGCAATAAATAAGGTAAAGTAAAACAGGTGCAGTAAAATGAATGACAATACTGGAAAGGAAAGGTGCTGATATATATAGATCAAAAGTTTTGGGTAGTACAAGAGTAAAGACGCTTCGAAAGTAAAAGCAAAAAGGGTACAACAACCTACTCACTAGTCAGCATAGCTAGTCTATAAATACAACTCAAAAGTCTACTAATACACACTACACACTACTATACATACTACATAACCATCACAATACTACTCAGCATCTCTGGATCTCTAATTCATGGCAAGTCTGGACCTCCAATCTCCTCAAGCTTCTCTAGAACCCACTTAGCCCACTCCACTAGGACATCAGGGGTGATGTCCTCATATGTAGCCTCAGCAATCCTTACTGCAGTTGTTCTACGAAACGCCTGAAGCCTCTCTCTGAGTCACCTCTCACCACTCCCAACCTCTCTTCGGATCTCTGGATCTCTAATTCATGGCAAGTCTGGACCTCCAATCTCCTCAAGCTTCTCTAGAATCCACTTAGCCCACTCCACTAGGACATCATGGGTGATGTCCTCATATGTAGCCTCAGCAATCCTTACTGCAGTTGTTCTACGAAATGCCTGAAGCCTCTCTCCGAGTCACCTCTCACCACTCCCAACCTCTCCGGTAGGCATAATATGTAGTAACTCCTGAATCTGACCCTGTAGGAATCGTTGCTCCATAAGGCAAGCCTCAAACTGATGATATGGGACAGGATAGGAAGAGAACTGAAAAGGTACTCCTGTAACTGAGTGACTAGTAAAGCCTGAATCAGCAGGTGGGGGTCCTCTGATAGGTGGCCTCATGCCTGGAGGTGGAATAGCCTGTAATGGTACGGGCTGCAACACAGGTGGAGGTAGTATAGCCAACACTGGTGGAACAACAGGACGTGGATCCGAAGACGGTACTCCAACTGAAGGCTCTGAGTGATCAGCTGATACAGGGATAAAAGAGTCGGCCATCGCTGCTATCTGAAATCATATTACAATATAAGAATCTCAAACTACGACGCGAATCATACTAATACCTGTTATACCGAAGCACTCAACCTCTCGACATTCTATCTTTCTATTCCTTATTTCTAATCCTAACCCTCTACCCATTCCCGTCAACCTAGGCTTGTGTCAGTGACTTATAACCTGGAGCTCTGATACCAAACCTGTGGCGCCCTCCAAACCCGGGTCAGAAGTTTGGGGTCCACATACATACACCTTATTTATAACCTGCTTATAACAATAATAAAGATAATAATAATAATATGCAGTGACCCTACTTACCAACTACCACGGATTGCAACAGGTTAAAGTATGCACACAAGCCAACCACACTTACTTATATTACAAACCATTCAAATCCCAACTATCCAACTCAGAAATGAGTATTAAACATTATTACAAACTTTTACAAACTTAAATTATTCCAAAAGAAGCCTACTAGCTTAGCTCGATCAACCTGAACCCCTAGCTCTCGCACTGGATTGGGGATCCTCGGTACCAACCGGTTCCTTCTTAACTGGAAAAGAACATAAACAACATCGCACAAATGAGCTAACTAGCTCAACAAGTCACAATGACAAAACTGAGAATAATGATCATCAGGTAAATATTAATATGATATCAAGTGAACAATGGATTATGATTTAGAATTGGATATTATATTTTCATTTTAAAAACCAAGGTTAGGCTGCTGATCAGTCACGCACTAACCCCGAGTAAAGCACACAGCACTGCTCTAACTACTGGATCCAAGGCACACATTGGCCTAACTTGACCATTATATGGTCTGACCACGAATCTGGTCCACAATTTAAAAAAAACAATCCAATTCTACCATAATAATAGAATAAGCAGTAATAAACAATAAACAGGATCATTAACAACAGTGGACGTTCAATAATGAAAATGGTTTCAATCTGTATAAAGATCAATATGGCATTTCCAAAGCTTGGCTGTTAGGTAATGAAAGAATTGGATAACAAAGGAATCAACATTTCAGGGTTCCAAGGATTTGGTCTTTCAAAGCATAAGATACAATGGTTTGAATGTGTAAACAATCTGGTTCAATGTTTAATATTTAGTTTGTATGTATTTGTGGAGTAGTATCGTAAACTTGTGGTTCGTATTTGGGTATACAACAATCAATGGTCTAGAAAGAATCAGGTTTACGGCTCAAGATCAATAACTGGAATCAAGTTTTAGGGTTCAGTGCTTCAAAGCACTTGCAATATAAAACAGGAATATCAATCCCTACAATATCTCGAGAAAGTTCATAACACTTACCTGATACTAGCTTACTATACTGCACTCGCTTTCAATCACCACTGTCTTACTCCTCGACTACCTGTTTTCCTTTTCTACGCCTTGACTCTTCTGCTCACATATCATAATCATTTATCAATATTCAACTCATACGATTCTATTCGAAACATACTTCTATCTACCATTCGTTTTACCCCAAATCCGATTAACGGGTTGAAAGTTACGCAATAAACAAGTAAACATCGACTATATAGACCGACAATTAATCAACAAGTCACATATAACACATAACACATCATAGAATCAATGATATATCCTTTATAAAGAAGTCTCGGGTAATAAACAAGCTTTCGGGTACTTAAAATGATTGTTAAAACATTTTTAAGAATTAAAACGGGTCGTTGGTTCAATTTTGGAGAAACAAACAGGGTTCGGTTGGCCAATTCTGGCTTCGAAACAATTTTTTAATAATTATCGAGCCTTGAAAACAATTTTAAATAATATTTTAAAGCTCGAAACTATTTTTCGGAATTTTTAAATCATTTTTAAATAATTAAATCTAATTAAATAATTTATTAAAAGCAATTAATAATTAATTAAGTTAATTAATCAATTAATTTTCAAATTAATTGACCAATTAATCAATTAAAATTAACTGAAATTAATTAACTAATTAATTCAGAGTTATTTTTGAATTAAAAATAATTTTTTGAATTAAAATAATAATTTTTAGAATTTTCAGAAATTAAAAACGAATTTTTTTATAATAAAAATAAATAGGAAATATGATTTTTGAATATTTTTAAAACAGGAATCCTAAATTTGCAAACTCTGGAAACTTCAGGGACCAAACTGCATCGTCTCCAAAAGTCTAGGTATCAAACGGTAATTTAGAGGGGGGGTCGCTGGAAAATGCCCTGTCTCGCCGGAGAAGACGATTTAGGGATGCTCAGGCCACCACCACCTCCAGATCACATCTACAAATCACCAGGAACATAACCATGCCATCAAATCGACCTAACAGTCCCTGAGTTGGCCGGAATTTGGCCGAGAAGTTCGCCGGTTTCTGGCGAAATCGACGTAAACTTCAAATGACAACTCTCTTCTCTACAAACCTCATTGATTTGTGAAACTTATACGAATAGATTGCAAATTTCACAGAGAACACAACCCACTATACCACAACATATATCTATCCCGAAATAAGAAACCCCCAAATTTCAATTAAGAACATTCATACGGGTTATAAACCCTAATTTCAAAATTCGAAAATTAAACCCACTTTTGAGCATGTTATTGAACTCCAAATCAGACGTATGACATATGAAAAGCATCAGGAAAACAAGCTCTACAATATGCAATCATCAAATCATACAAACAATCATCCGAACAAAAATTCATATTTTTAATAAAATTAATTCAAAAATAAATAAAAATATAGAAAATAAACCTTGATTTCTGCAGTGATTTGGAACACAGAATCTGATAGAACACCTCAAGACCTTTGGATTGAGTACTCGAGGTTTGAAAACAGAGATCAATAACACCTTCATTTTGCTGTTTGATTCTTGGAAGATTATATAAATATAAGGTTTTTCTCTGGAAAATTATATAATTAACTGTCTGCAAATGATTTTGATACGAAATAAAATACGGGAAAAGGCTATTTATATTTACGGGAAAATAGTATCCCGTTGGATCATTCCGGATATAAAACGGTACGTTTGTTTATAAAAACTGATCCAAACGGTATCGGTTTTCGGGATAATTATCCAAATCAGTACAATTTGTACTGCGGTCTTGGTCTCAGCGCCTGGTTACATGTATTACGAGGTGATAATTGGGATAGTTTAATAAAAAGCTCCCGTTTATCAAAAATATGAGTTTTATTGATTTACCAAAACGAATATTGTATCGAAAATGTTGCGCCGGGACCCGCGCAGGACAAACCGTACACCGGATCGAAAAAGCCGAAATATGGAATATGCTCGGAATATTACAATTATGTTAGGAAGGAGTTCTCGGAAGAGTTTCGGGTTCCAAAAACATAACAACGGATGACGTCGGTTGGTTCCCGTTTTTATAAAATAGATTTTAAATACCCGGAAAAAGATTTTATAAATTTCATATGATCCTTATAAATTCATAAATCAACATAAAAATAATTAGGAAGATATGACAATTATCTATATTTTATTTTGGACATATAAAAATTAAAATACTTAATTAATAATATTTTTAAATATCCAAACATATTTAACACTTAACAATATATGTTAATTATTTATTAGCAAAAATACTTATACGATATATCCCGGATATTACAATTTTGGATAGTGGTTTCGTCCCTGAAAACATTATGATGCAGAATTACTTCTCTGTTTCTTTAGCAAATCATACTAAATTTCTATGAAGAATAGAGAAAAATATGAAAGTCCTGAAATCTTTTACAAGTAGAGAAAGAAAAAGGTAAAACAGTACAGTGATTGGGAATGTGGAAAACTTAATATTTGATATACGGTTTTGTTTTAACAGCTTCTGGTTCGAATCTTAAGAGTGCCAAAGCTAGCTGTACGCCTGAGAAAGGAGAAGGTACGATAATTTTTGTACATTTACAGTGCAATCTGTCTGCGGTTGGTTATATTATTTTATCAAGTTAATGATGTTTATTTGCTAACTGTTGATGATTTTATCTGGAAAAAAAAATAATTGAGTTCAAATGTATAATCACATGTTGGAATAGCCATGTCTCATTTTATATTTATTGTAGAATGGAAGCATATGTTTCGAAATGCTTAATTAAGGATATTTGAACTGTAAAACAGTATCTGAGAAAGTTCTGATTAGTTCTTCATTGTTTTATAATCTTTAGTCAAGTTGCTATTAACATGGAGAGTCCTTTATTTGTTAGCTAGTTTAAGCTAACAGTGATGTTAGTGGTTAATAAAATGCAGATATATGTCACAGTATGTGAACTCTTAAAAAGATTGCACATAACTTCGAAGCTTCATTGTTAATTTGACCGAAAATATTGTTACTTGGCAGAGAAATGTCCAGATGATCAAGTAGTGAACTGTACAAAAGAATCAGTGATCAATTGTACAAATGAACCAGTAGTGAATTGTTCAACTTATTAGCCGGGAGAGTTTTGTGGAGAAGATTTTTGTGATGAAGATTTTTGCGGAGAAGTTTTTTCGGGAGGAGAAGATTTCTGCGGGGATGAGTTTCACGGAGAAGATTTGACAAGGAACAATTCGAGGGAGACAAGATTTTCAGAAGGGTCGAGTTTATAACCCGAGTCCCAATTTCATCAAAGTCAGCTACCCCTATTGATGATTTCGTCCCACACATATTTGATAACACATATCAAGATGAAGAGAAGTAGGTTAGCTCTGTAATTAAGTTCCGAAATCTGAACATCTGGTGTACATGTTAAATCTATCAAGGGGCTTCATTGAAAGTTGAGGACTTGGTTGCATTGTTATTAACTGTAAAAAATGAGACCAACTGCTCTTAAACAAGCTCTGCAGCATTGTTAGATACTTGGATCTGTGAATTCATGTATAAATGCGGATGCTAAATGATGTTGGAGGAGGGGTAGCTGGCTGTCGTGGTCTTCATTCTAGCTTTAAAACAATCTCATGGTGGCTTGTCACTCAATATAGGTAAAAGATGTTATGTATGTTTCTTCCTAGCTCTGTATAAAAGGTTATATGTCTAACCTGCTCATTTTACCAGATGTGTCAACGACTATGATTGGGTGAACGTAAAAATTCATAAACCTGCATTATGCCCTCTGTTCTCTTTGTTACCTTGTTTGCTATTGAATTGTGCTTCATGCAAATGCAACAAGCCAAGAAAATGCTGAAGAATATGAGAGTCAAGGCCACACATAGCAACAGGGAATTCAAGATAATAGGGTTGAGTGAGAAGCCTTGCACTGAGCTGTAGTAAGTGTTTATGTATTCACTTCTTTGTTTTTTGGGAATAAAAAATGAAGAGGCTTGTAAAACAATTATCACTTTGTTTTATTCTGTTTGAAGTTTTACGTTGAAAGGGAAAAGTGGTGATGGTGCCAATGGCGGAGTGCAACCTGAGGAGATTTCAGTGTATGATTACTTTACAAGACATCGGAACCTTCAGCTTCCTAATGCACTTGATTTCTCAGTCTCCCTACAATACTCAATGTTTCCATGCTTGTTTATGAGTGTAGCATTCTGTGTAAAATAAGCAGTCTGCACAGCTATAGCCCAAAAGTAGGTTGGCAGCTTTGCTTCATCAAGCATAGTTCGTGCAGCTTCAATGAGAGTCCTGTTCTTTCTTTCTACAACTCCATTTTGCTGTGGAGTTCCAGGTGCAGAAAATTTCCGATTTATTCCATGCTCTTTGCAGAACTCTTCCATGATTGAATTCTTGAACTCAGTGCCATTATCACTTCTTATTATCTTAACAGAATCTTTGACCAATTTATCCAGCTGTCTGACATGATCAGTTAGAGTAGATGCAGTTTCATTCTTCTTGTGCAAGAAATACACCCAAGTGTATCTTGTGAACTCATCCACTATAACCATAGCATATTTCTTCTTTGCAATTGACATGACATTGAATGGACCAAATAGATCAACATGCAGTAAGTGATAAGGCTCAAAAATTGAGGATTCAGTTTTGCTCTTGAATGAAGATTTTCTTTGTTTTGCCTTTTGACATGAATCACAAAGGCCATCAGGTGCAAATACTGATTTTGGCAGTCATCTCACAAGATCTTTCTTTACTAGCTCATTTATGTTGTTGAAATTTAAATGAGAGAGTCTCTTGTGCCAATTCCAGCTTTCTTCAATTGATGCTCTACTGAACAGACAGATTGCAGAACCATCAGAATTTGTTGAAAGTCTGGCTTCATATATATTACCATGTTTGTAACCTTTTAGAACCACTTTTCCTGTAGAATTACTTACAACTTCACAGTGTTCTTCAAAGAAATCCACATGATAACCTCTGTCACAGATTTGACTCACACTTAGCAGATTGTGTTTAAGTTTTGAGACAAGAGCTACCGATTCAATGATGATATTTCCAAGATTGATATTGCCATATCCCAGAGTTTTTCCCATGTTGCCATCTCCATAAGAAACTCATGGGCCATCTTTTTCCACAAAGTCTGATAGCAGGGCTTTATTTCCATTCATATGTCTTGAACATCCACTGTCCAGAACTAGGATTTTTTTTCCTATTGCCCTGCAATCACAAAGACCACTATTGGTTAGTTTTAAGGACCCAGACTTGCTTGGATCCTTTGGCCTTTTTAAGTTTGTTAGCATTTGCAGCGGATTTAATTTCAGAGTTTATGCTAACATGCTGTTTATCAGACTTTATATCAGACTTTGCATTAGACTTTACACTAGAATGAACAATACTAACTTTCTTTAAAGAAGGTTTTATTTGATAATAATCATAGTACAAACTATGATATTCCTTACAAGTATAAATGGAATGCCATAAACTACCACAATGAAAACAAGGATTTTGTGGTTTAAACCTAACAGGCTGACTCTTATCTATGAGGCAAAGAGTTTATATCTTTATTTTTCCTGTAAAAAGAAGCAAGATGGTTAGAGTTTTCACAGTTATAATATCTCTTTCTAGGAGCATTAGGAACAGGCATATAATCATTGCTTTTATTGACACCTTCCTTTCCATTCCTATTTTTCCTAGCTTTCTTTATCATGTTCACATTTCTAATCTCTTTCAGCTGATACTTAAGCTGCTTCTTAGTCATTAAACCTATGTTTACTGAAGCTGGTTTATCCTGTTTTAATTTGTTAGAAGTTGATTTTTCTTTGACTTTTGTCCTAGAATCTATCATCTTTTCAGAATCAGACATTACAGTTTTTGCTACAAACTTACCAGGATTAACTTTAGGCTTTTCAGCTTTCTTGGTAAAGTTTGGTTTAGATGACACAGTTTCCTTTTCTTCTTTATCATCTTTATAACATAAGCCCTCTTTCCAGTTTCCACTACTTAGTATATTCTGAGTTGTTCTTCCAGAGTTAGTCCAAGTTTTGATGATTTCTCTTTCCTTTTCTAATTCAGATTTAAGAGATTTATTCAGTTTTAGCACTTCATCTCTAACATACAAAGCATCATCTTTTTCTTTCTGAGTTTTATGGAACATAACTAAATCTTTTTCTAAGTTGTCATTTCTGTTTCTAAGAGCAAGACTTTCAGATGTTAATCTTTCATTTGTTAAAGTCTGATCTCTAAAACTAGTGAGCATGGTTTTAAGATATAATCTCAACTCAGTAATATCATCAGTATGAAAAGCAAAAGTTGTTGTGCATATGTTGTGTACTTGATGATTACATAAACAAAACACCTAAGTAGATTTTACTTAGTGAAATAATGTAGCACTCGACGGATAAGAATTATAGTCCCGACGGATAACTCATTATAGTCCCGACGGATGATGACTTATTATCCATCGCGTAGTAGCTTATGTAATAATGAGTCTGTAGCACATTTCTGCATACACCTTTGTATAAATTCTGTAGTAGCATATAAATCATGTTGACTTTAACTAGATATGCAGAATAGGTTGATTAATTATACATAGATGATGTCTTGTAATTCTGTATAAATGAATTGAAGTCAAGTGCCAAAATAGCTACCGACGGATGATTAACAAAGCCATCGACGGATGATCAAATAGCTATCAACGGATGTTCAATATAGCATTCGACGGATGATCAATGAAGCCATCAACGGATGATCATAAAGTCAACGGATAATCATGTACTCAATGGATAAAGAATTCAAATATCAGTTGACAGTGACAGCATAGTCACATGTGTCGAAGTGTATGCAAATGGAATGAGGAAGCCTATTAACTGGGTAATAGAGAACAAAGTAACAAAGCATTAGACCCGATAGTTTTTATAATGATCCTGTCTTTTGACTTTGTAATCTTGGTAATATATAAACCAAGAAGTAGCAAATAGAAACTAAGATATCAGATACAAAAAGTGAGAAACATTTGTAAGCAGAATTATTAGCATTTCTCTGTATTCTCAGTAGTTCATATTTGTAAGCAGCTATGAGCATTCTTGCACACAGAGTTCTCTCGATATAATATTTTTATCTCTGTTGGAATTGTTTAAATCCACCAGAAAGTTTTTAAAGACTCTTATTTTTAATTACTTGTGTTTTGGTTCACTTAAGTTTTTATTCCGCATTGTGCTAATCAATACACTTATATTTATATTCGAGTTTGAACATTTTTATTTTAAAAAAACGGTTCAAGAATTCCATTCAACCTCCTTATGTAATTCTTGCTATATTGTTAAGGGACTAACAATTGGTATCAGAGCAAGCTCTTAACTTATAAAGAGTTTAAAGATCAAAACAATTCAGCAAGATGAACAAGAAGGATGTTGGAGTCAAGATTCATTTTCTAGATAAAGACAATTACCATCATTGGAAGGTAAAGATTCATCTTCATATGCTTTCTCAAGATGAGGCCTATGTGGACTGCATAGAAAGAGGCCCTCATGTTCCAATGAGAGCTACAACAGGAAACGAGCCATCAGTCCCCAAGCCAAGGCATGAATGGTCTGATCCTGACATTGAACAAGTCAGAAAGGATAAAAAGGCCATGAATATTCTGTTAAATGGAGTTGATGCAGACATGTTTGACAACATTATCAACTGCAAAACTGCCAAGGAAGTTTGGGATACTATACAGATAATCTGTGATGGCACTGAGCAAGTTAGAGAAAATAAGATGCAGCTCTTGATTCAGCAATATGAGCATTTTCATAATGAGGAAAGTGAGTCTCTCACTAACATTTTTAGTAGGTTTCAAAAACTATTAAATGCTCTCAAGTTGCAAGGAAGGGTCTATCAGAATAAAGACTCTAATCTGAAATTCCTTTGATCTCTTCCAAAGGAATGGAATCCAATGACAGTCTCATTAAGAAACTCACAAGATTATAAGGAGTTTACTTTAGAGAGACTGTATGGCATCCTGAAAACCTATGAGCTTGAAATAGAGCAGGATGAAAGGATGGAGAGAGGAAAGAAGAAAGGAGGATCCATTGCACTAGTTGCTGAGTTGGAAAAGGAGAAGGAAGTGAAGATGGAAGTTGTTGAATCAACTTCAAAGGTCTGTGAGAACAAGGGCAAGGGGCTTGCAGTAGAAAGTCAAGATTCATTGGGTCAAGATGACATGGAGGACATTGATGAGCACCTAGCATTTCTTTCCAGGAGATTTGCCAAGCTCAAGTTCAAGAAGAACTTTGGAGCAGCCAAGCCAAATAGAAACATGGTGGATAAGTCAAAGTTCAAATGTTTCAAATGTGGCTTGGCAGGGCATTTTTCCAGTGAGTGTAGGAAGTCAGATTCTAGTAAGAAAAAGTTTGAGTCTGTGGATTATAAGCAAAAATACTTTGATCTACTCAAGAAAAAGGAAAGGGCTTTTATTACACAAGAAAATGACTGGGCAGCAGATGGTCTGGATGAAGATGAAGATGTCAGTTATGTCAATCTAGCCCTAATGGCCAAGTCTGATGAGACAGAGACAAGTTCCTCAAGCAATCAGGTAATTACTACAAACCTTGCACATTTATCTAAAGCTGAGTGTAATGATGCCATAAATGACATGTCTACAGAATTATATCATTTGCGTGTTACACTTAAGTCTCTTACTAAAGAAAATGCTAAAATTAAAGAAAACAATTTATTTTTAAGTGAGAGGAATAATGTGCTTGAGTCTCAATTTATTGATTTTGAGAAATTAAGAATTTAGTGTAAGATTGCCAAGGAGGAATTAACTAAGTCCTTAAAAAAGGAAGAAATTTTAAAGAAGCAGCTCGAGCGTGAACAAGAGGTGATTAAAGCATGGAAAACATCCAGGGATGTCCATGCTCAAATCACCAAAGTTCAAGGAATTGAGTCTTTCTGTGATGAAGCCTGGAAAAAGAACAAAGAGAAACTAGAACCTAATTTGGTAGATGGACTGCTAACAGATGTAGACTCGACGGATGATGAGGATTATCCGTCGAATGATGAAAATCCTCATCCGTCGGCTGTGAGCAAGCCCATTAGTAAAGCCAAACTAGTTAAGCTGAATGAGAAGTATAGGTCTGTTTCCAAGAACTTTGTTTCAGGAGAGTCAAGTCAAGTTAAGAAAGAGAAAAAGGCTAATGTTGGTCACATGACTGTCAAACAGTTAAGTGACAGACTTGAGAAAATTGAGGTCAAAACAGAGACTAAAAGGAAAAACAATAGGAATGGTAAAGTACGAATTAACAAACACAGTAAATACACACCTGATAAATATGCTCCTAGAAAAATCTGTGTCAAGTGTGGTAGTGTAAATCATTTATCAGTTAATTGCAAATCTACCATGCCTGCTCCCATGTCTGCTCAGCCTCAATTTCCTAACATGAATGCTATGTCTCCCATGCCTGTTAATGTTATGCCTACACAGAACATGAATGCACAGTTTGCTAATATGCCATTTGCACCTAATCCTTATTATGCTGCATATAGTATGCCACAAATACCATTTAGCATGCCTTACTGGAATACCATGTTTACACCAAGCATGCCATTTCCTGTTAGTTATAATATGCATGATAAGTCTATTGCAATGAATGGTTTCAAAGGTCCAACTCAAATGACTAAGGATGAATCTGAAATTCCTAAGTCAAATGAAATAAGACCCAAGAAACAGAAAAAGAAAGCTAATAAGGAAGGACCCAAGGAAACTTGGGTACCAAAATCAATTTGATTGGATTTTGATGTGTGTAGGGAATCAGAAAGAATCTTTGGTACTTGTATAGTGGTTGTTCAAGACACATGACTGGTGATTCTACCCTGCTCACAGAGTTCAAGGAGAGAGCTGGCCCAAGTATCACTTTTGGAGATGACAACAAGGGTTATACTGTGGGATATGACTTGATTTCAAAGGACAATGTCATCATTGAGGAGGTTGCCTTAGTGGATAGTCTCAAACACAATCTGTTGAGTATCAGCCAGCTTTGTTATAAAGGCAATTCAGTAACCTTCAACTCAGAAGCCTGTGTTGTGACTAATAAAAGAAGCAACAAAGTGGTTCTCACTGGTGTGAGAAAAGGAAATGTGTACCTAGCTGATTTCAACTCATCCAATGTAGAATCTGTAACTTGTCTTCTTAGTAAAGCAAGTCAGGATGAAAGTTGGCTATGGCACAAGAAGCTATCCCATTTAAACTTCAAGACCATGAATGAGCTGGTAAAGAAAGAACTGGTCAGAGGCATTCCTCTAGTGGAGTTTTCAAAGGATGGACTGTGTGATGCCTGCCAAAAAGGGAAGCAGATTAAAGGATCATTCAGGAAGAAACTTGATTCAACAATTGAAGAGCCTTTGCAACTACTTCACATGGATTTGTTTGGACCAGTCAATGTATTGTCCATCTCAAGGAAAAGATTTTGTCTAGTAATTGTAGATGATTTCTCAAAGTTCTTTTGGACATATTTCCTAAAGTCTAAAGATGAGGCTAGTGAAATCATCATCAATCACATAAGGCAAGTCAATAATCATCCTGATTTCAAAGTGAGAAGAATCAGGAGTGACAATGGAACTGAGTTCAAGAATTCTGTCATGAGAGCATTTTGTGAGGAAAATGGGATTCTGCATGAGTTTTCAGCAGCAAGGACTCCACAACAGAATGGAGTAGTGGAAAGGAAGAACATATCACTCATTGAAGCTGCAAGGACAATGCTTGAAGAATCAAAATTGCCAACATATTTCTGGGCTGAGGCTGTAAATACTGCATGTACACTCAGAATATTTCTCTGGTTAATCAAGCAAGATGCATGACTCTCTATCAATTATTCAAGAACAAGAAGCCAACTCTAAAATTTCTTCATGTCTTTGGCTGTAAATGCTATATTCTGAGAAATCAAACTGATCAATATGGGAAGTTTGATGCTAAAGCAGATAAAGGAATTTTTGTTGGATATGCTGTTGGTAAAGCATATAGAGTCTACAATCTAAGAACCAACATTATTGTGGAATCAATACATGTTGTGTTTGATGATAAAACGATTGAAGGACTGAAAGATGGAGATTACCATGAGAGCCTCAATTTCGACAATATGGATATGGTTAGTGATGACAGTGATGATGAAAGTGATCAAGATACAGTGTCTAAGGATAATGCAGATAAATCTACTACCAATGAAGCACAAAACTCAACATCTGTCGAGTTGCATAATGCTTCATCCGTCGGAAGGCAATCTGCGTTATCCGTCGAGAGACAACCGGCTTCATCCGTCGGTACTTAAAATTCACCATCCGTCGGTTTATCAAAAGGAGCAGGAAATCATGATAGATCACCTATAGAAAGTTCCCCTTTCTCAAATCAAAGATCCACAAACTCAGGGGGAGTTTCTAACAATCAAAACTCAATCACACATTAAGACAACAATGAGGTTTCTTCATCTAGAGCTAATCTACCTCAACAAAGGAAATGGACAAAAGATCACCCCTTTGAGCTTATCATTGGTGATGTTTCTTCTAGAGTTCAAATAAGAAGAGCAACTCAGGAAGAATGTCTATAGAGAAGATTTCTTTCCAAGGAAGAACCAAAGAAGGTAGAAGAAGCTTTGTTGGATCCTGATTGGATTTTAGCTATACAGGAGGAGCTAAACCAATTTGAAAGGAACAATGTATGGAAGCTGGTACCCAAGCCTAAAGGAAAGAACCCAATAGACACTAAGTGGGTATTTAGAAACAAGATGGATGAAAATGGCATAGTAGTCAGGAACAAAGCTAGATTGGTTGCTAAGGGCTATTTTTAGCAAGAAGGAATAGATTTTGATAAAACATTTGCTCCTGTTGCAAGACTTGAAGCCATCAGAACCTTCTTAGCCTATGCAGCCCATGCCAATTTCAAGGTCTATCAAATGGATGTCAAAAGTGCCTTTCTGAATGGAGATTTGGAGGAAGAAGTTTATGTCAGTCAACCTCCTGGTTTTGAAGATCCAAATTTTCCAGAATATGCCTATTATCTTTTGAAAGAACTTTATGGACTGAAGCAAGCACCTAGAGCCTGGTATGACACTTTATCAAAGTTACTTTTGGAAAATCACTTCACAAGAGGTACTGTAGATAAAACTTTATTTTTCAGAAATGTTAATGGCTCTAGTATACTTGTTCAAATTTATGTAGATGATATTATTTTTGGCTCTACAGATGAGAAACTTTGCAAAAAGTTTGCCAAATTGATGCAAAGTAAGTATGAAATGAGTATGATGGGAGAACTAACTTACTTTCTTGGTTTACAAGTTAAGCAAGTTAGTGATGGAATATTCATTAGTCAAACTAAATATATTTTTGATCTTTTAAAGAAGTTTGATATAATGGATTGCACATCTGCAAAAACTCCCATGGCCACAGCAACTAAGCTTGAATTAAACACTACTAAAAAGTCTGTGGATATTTCAAGTTATAGAGGCATGGTTGGCTCACTTCTGTACTTAACAGCTAGTAGGCCAGATATAATGTTTGCTACATGTTTATGTTCTAGATTTCAAGCTGATCCTAGAGAATCTCACCTAATAGCTATTAAGAGAATTTTCAGATATCTCAAGGGAACACCAAACCTTGGCATTTGGTACCCTAGAGATTCTAGTTTTGATCTAACTGGTTATTCAGATGCAGATTATGCAGGTTGTAGAATTGATAGAAAGAGTACAACAGGAACTTGTCAATTTTTAGGAAACAAGCTTGTGTCCTGGTTCAGTAAAAAGCAAAATTCAGTCTCTACTTCCACAGCTGAAGCTGAATATATTGCTGCTGGCAGTTGCTGTGCACAGATTTTATGGATGAGAAATCAATTGCTAGACTATGGTTTGCAAGTTTAGAGGATTCCTATTTTCTGTGATAACACAAGTGCAATTTCTATCACTGAAAATCCATTACAACATTCAAGGACAAAGCACATAGATATCAAGTACCATTTCATAAGGGAACATGTAATGAATTGTACTGTGGAGCTACATTTTGTTCCAAGTGAGAAGCAACTTGCAGATATCTTTACCAAGCCACTGGATGAATCCACCTTTTCAAGGTTGGTAAGTGAGTTAGGTGTGCTTAATTACTCTTAAATCTATCTGAGTTATTTTGCAAGTTGATATGCAGCCAGAAATTTAATTGATTTTTCAGTCTTGGATGAAATTTTGGCTAAGTCAAAATTTACATCTCGACGGATGACCCTTATCCATCGAGTTTGGTCATCCGTTGATATACAATTTGCTAATAAAAATCAATTACTTTTCTGGAATATTTTATGTCTCGACGGATAACAGTTTATCCTCATCCGTCGAATTCTCTTAATCTCAGCCGTTAATTTCCTGTACATTATCCATCGAGTATACTTACAGTTTGTAAGCATTACACGACGGATAATGGGTGGAATTTTTACAGTTTGTTTTAAACGGCTATTTTAGGCAATTACTATTGGTTACTTTATTTTACTTTATCATTTTTATCAGTTATTTTTGAGATAGTATAAAAGCTTATTTCATTGTAATTATTTTTCTTTTATCATTCTCAAATTCAACTGCTCTTATTTCATTCTCTCTCAAGCACCTACTCTCCTTCTCTTCAAGCTCTTATTCTCTAACAATGGCACCTGTAGTAAAGATTATGTATCAAACTGGGTTCATTTATGAGAAGAACAATTTCACTGCATTAGTGAACAAGGGTATTCAGCAATCGGATGACTATCACAAGATGATGGACTTTGTGAAGGATTGCAAGCTCAATTATGCCATGCTGGAATCACCCACAATCTTCTGTGAAGTTGTTGAAGAAATGTGGACCACTGCTACCTACAACTCTACTGACAAGACCATCACTCTAACCATCAAAGGTAAAGAATTCTGTATCAATAGTGATGTGATAAAAGCATGTTTCAAAATTTATGATAACAATGTGACTTCACCACACAATGACACTGATATTATCAACATGCTTAATTCCATGCACTATGCACTTCCTACTTCTAAACTAAGTGATATTAGGAGAATGGGTCTTAGGAAGGAGTGGAGTTTCTTGTGTGATGTAGTTACAAAGGTTTTCTCTGGAAAGATCAGTAATTTTGATTCAGTGAATATTTCCATGCTTAACATGCTATATATGCTAGTTACAGATAAATTTTATAATTTCAGTGACCTTGTCATGTTTGAGTTAGGTTTTAAATTAGGTGAGTTAGCTAAAAGAGGTAAGAGTGTGTATTATGCTAGATTTCTTATGATATTGGCTAACCACCTCTGTGAAGAGATTGTGCTTGAGAACCCTAACAACAAACTGGATTGTTGGGTTCAAGAGAGAAGGCTCATTGCAGATCTGAACAGGGTCAATCATCACAAGGATGTGCCAATGTTCTACTTTCCTGTAATGCAAGCACTTCAGGTAAGTGAGGTAAGTTCATCCATCCCTACAACTATTCCAACCTCCATTATTTCTTTAAGTTCAGGAGTAGCTATGGCAACTATGCCAATGACCAAATAGTTGCCTACCAAAGCTGCCAGACCTACTACTATTTCCAAATCCAAATCAAAGAAAACCCCCTCTGGTATCTCTCAAAAGATGCCAGTTGAAGAATCCACAAAAGATAAAGAGGGGAGTGTGAAGGAGGGTAAGTCAGGTGAGGGAAGGGGTGAACATAAAAGAAACCCCAAGAATAAGGTTGGAGAGTTGAGTGAATCCTAGCCTAGCCACACTGCAGTTTCCCAACAAACTGCAGTGCTTAAAAAGGACAAAAGTTCACTTCTAGCTGCATCCTCCCAAAAGGATGTAGCTATTGAACAAAGCTCTCAACCAAGAGCACATGCCAAGAGGGTTAGGGACACAAGCTCACCCCAAACTTATGCCAGAAAGAAGAAATCAAAAACCTCCGGGGATGCACAGGGTACACACAGTGCAAACTGGTGCTAAAGACACAGTCACTGCACCTTCTCAAATTCAGTTTGATGTGGCTCCAATAAATGTGGAGTCACAGCCAAAATCTTTAGTTATAGAAGCACCTCAAACACCATACTCACCAACAAATTCTCTGGATATGGATATGATAAACACATCAATTCCTGATTCCCCTTCTTTAACTCTGTTGGGGAAGCCAAAATCTAGTGCAAGTGAGCATCATCTTTTAGATGATTTGTTGGCTCACTTGCCAATTCTTTCAGGAACTGTTATGTCATATGTGCCTAAAATATCTTCAATCAGCACAGAGTCAACAATAGTTTCTATTTCCACCTCATTCATTTCTACTATCTCGACGGATATTGCTCATCCGTCGAGTAGTGATTGTATCCCGACGGATAAGCCTAACAGCAGTTATCCGTCGGATAGCAAAACCACTCACTCGATGGATATCACTCATCCATCGAGTATCTCTGCACAACTTCAAACTTCAATTATTTCAAGTGCAGAAGATTTAGTGGTTGTACAGTCACTCTTAGGATTGAGAGAGCAGAGTGTTTTGAGTGTGAGGATGGGTTGCTCTCAGGCAAAAGGAGAGGAAATGAGTGAAAATCTGCAATCCATTTCTTCAGGATTGGTAAAAGGGAGTGAGAGGAGTCCCACCTTAGTAGGTGAAGGTGAGGGTGTGAGGGTGGGGAGCCAGGTTGAGACCCTGATGCAACAAAAGAGAGAACATGAGAGAAAAGCAGGTACAGAGGGTATAAGGGTAGATCCAGCCATTGCTCATGAGTCAATGATTGTGGATGATGCTGAAAAGGAAAGACAATTTCAGGAACATTACAAAGCTGTAATTGATAACATTTCCTTGGACGCTGACACTTTTACTCATCCTGTGTCAGCCTATCAACTATTGGCTGCTCAGGGCAATGAGGAGGTAGAGAAGAATTTAAATCTAGTACATACTTCAGAATCTCTACGAAGGGATAAAGCTGCTGTCAATTTGATGCCTCCTACAGCTAGTGAGCCATCTGAAGAATTTGGAGTAAATTTTAATGATGATGACTATGTTTCATTTGATGGAAGCATGAACTTAGGGGGAGATGAAGGCCAAAGTTCTATTCCAGATCTACCTGAATGGGCATTGACAAAGGAGTCTACACCAGGACAATTCAATGTATCCTTAGTCAAACAAATCATGTCTATCCAAAAGACCATCCAGAACACCTCAAATGCTGGTACCAAGGCTATTCTTCAAGCCCACCTAGATTTTCTACATCTCATGAAGCTACAGCAATTAAGACAGAATCTGAGTGTGGATGAACTCAAAAAGGATATAGCTGACTTGAAGACCTACAATTCTGAGAAGCTGGATTCAATCATGCCCTATGGTACCATGCAGGATCTGCTACTGAGACTGAGAAGAGAATCAGATGTTGAAAAGAAGCTGACCAAATTGGAGGACAGAGTTCAAGTTATTGAAAACTCTGTGGTCACCATTCTTCAAAATCAACAGTCTCAGACCAGTCTTCTAATGCAACTGGCTAAAGCACAAGGCTTGACCCCTCAACTTGATGATAACAAAAAGGGGGAGAAAGGATCAAGTGAGGGGGAGAAGCTTCAGATACAAATCAGTAAAGTAATTGTGCCTTCAATTACTGTCTTAAAGCCACCAGTTGCAGATGGTATAGATCTGATTCAAGCAGCAGCAGCTAACTTGACAGTTGCTGAGAAGGAAAAGTTGAGTTTGGTCAACTGGGAGAAGATTGATGAGGAGATACAGAAAAAGTTTGAACTTGTCAAGGAGCCAGTTAAGTTAGCCATCCATCACTCTCAAGTCAAGCAAATTAGTGTGAATGAGATGAGCATGAACTATCTGGAAAGAGGACAATCTTCCTGCATCAAGTCTCCAAAGGCTGAAATGATTCTTAAACCAAGGGCAAACTACTCAAAATCATCCTTGAAGAACCCCTTCGACACTGTGTATGAGACACCCAAGCCTGATGAAAAGAAGCTTCTGTCAAGATCAATTGTTTTCTATAAAGATCCAACTAATTCAGCTTCTAAAAAGAGGATTGCTATGATATTCAGAAATGGGAAGGAAATTTGTGTGATAGCTGGACATCCTCAATTTGCTCAAGCAAAGAGAGAAGAAAAAGCCAGATTGAAGCAGGAAAAGAAGCAAGCTGCTCTAGATGCAAAGAAGACTAAATAAAAGAAAGAGCATATTGCTATCCTGGCTAAGCTACAGGCTGTGAATTCATCTCAACAAATTCCCTCTCAACCATCTGAAGCTACTGAATCAAGGGAACAAGTTGAAGAACAGAAGAAATCTCCAAGAAAGAAAGAATTGGCTAAAAGAACTAAAAGGAAACTGGATATTATTGACAAGGAATTGGAAGATCAATTTCCTAAGGAATCCACACCAGCTACAACTCAAGCATTAAAGCCCTCTGTGGTATTTGAAGACATAAGGGTGGTGGATCCCTACAGGAATATTCATGGTGAACCTATTTTGCCCAAGGATAAGCCAATAGAATGGGAGAACATACCAATTCCAGACTTTAATCTACCAATCCTTAGCAAGCCAAAAAGGACAAAGTCAAGAGCAGTCAAGAAAGTGAAGCTGTCACCTCTAAAATCCACAGAATCTGATGAACTGGAATTCCACAGGCAGCTCCAAAATCAGATTGATGAAAACAACAGAAAGCTTGGAAGAAGATCCAGACCTTTAAGAAACTAGAAAAATCTGCTCAGGCTAGAGGAGCATCTTGAAAATGACTGTGAGCTAAACTTTGTACATTTTGATTAATTGAAGCACTTTTCAGTATTATCTACTTTTCTATAAAGCTGTATGTTTAGGGTGTTTTGTTATCATCAAGTATCTCTTAATTTATGGCTACAATTCCGGTGGACATAAATTGGGGGAGATTGTTGTGCATATGTTGTGTACTTGATGAAGACATAAATAAAATACCTAGGTAGATTTTACTTAGTGAAATAATGTAGCACTCGACGAATAAGAATTATAGTCCCGGCGGATAACTCATTATAGTCCCGACGGATGATGACTTATTATCCATCGAGTGAGTAGCTTATATAATAATGAGTCTGTAGCACATTTCTGCATACACCTTTGTATAAATTTTGTAGTAGCATATAAGTCATGTTGACTTTAACTAGATATGCATAATAGGTTGATTAATTGTACACAGATGATGTCTTGTAATTCTGTATAAATAAATTGAAGTCAAGTGCCAAAATAGCTACCGACGGATGATTAACAAAGCCATCGACGGATGATCAAATAGCTATCAACGGATGTTCAATATAGCAGTCGACGGATGATCAATGAAGCCATCAATGGATGATCATAAAGTCGACGGATGATCATGTACTCAACGGATAAAGAATTCAAATATCAATTGACAGTGACAGCATAGTCACATGGTCGAAGTGTATGCAAATGGAATGAGGAAGCCTATTAACTGGGTAATAGAGAACAAAGTAACAAAGCATTAGACCCGATAGTTTTTATAATGATCCTGTCTTTTGACTTTGTAATCTTGGTAATATATAAACCAAGAAGTAGCAAATGGAAACTAAGATCTGAGATACAAAAAGTGAGAAACATTTGTAATCAGAATTATTAGCATTTCTCTGTATTCTCAGTAGTTCATATTTGTAAGCAGCTGTGAGCATTCTTGCACACAGAGTTCTCTCGATATAATATATATATCTTTGGTGGAATTGTTTAAATCGACCAGAAAGTTTTTAAAGACTCTTGTTTTTAATTACTTGTGGTTTGGTTCACTTAAGTTTTTATTCCGCATTGTGCTAATCAATACACTTATATTTATATTCGAGTTTGAACATTTTTATTTTAAGAAAAAGGTTCAAGAATTCCTTTCAACACCCCTTTTGTAATACTTGTTATATTGTTAAGGGACTAACAAAAGTTATTTGAGGTACCTTCAATTCTGTAGTGTCAGTACTGCTATCAACATTTGCCATCAAGGCATAGTTCACCTCATTTTCAAAATCTGAAGTGTCTGTCCAGCTTTTCTTCTTTGTGACAAGTGCCTTGCCTTTTTCACTTTTTTCTTTCTTGCAGTCAGGAGATATGTGGCCTCTTTCACCATAATCGTAGCATTTGACATTTGAGTTGTCTCCTCTGTCAGACTTTCCTTCTTTGCCTTCAGACTTTCTGAACCCTTTCTTATCAGAACTTCCACCTTTCCTGGAAAACTTCTTACCCATTCTGAATTTCTTGTAGGCTATCTTTGTGATACCCTTCACCATAAGAGCACACAGTTGCATCATCTCTGCATCAACATCCACTTCAGGTAAACTTTCAGTTTCCGAATCATCATCATCAGAATCTGATGATTCTGAATCATACTTTATGATGAGAGCCTTTCCTTTTCCCCTCTTTGAGACAACAACTTTAGGAGATTCCTCCTCAGCTTTAAGAGCAAATGTCCTTGACTTTCTTCCATGCCTCTTACTCCTTTGATCCATCTCAAGTTCATGAGTCTTGAGCATACCATAAATTTCATCAAGAGTAGTTTCAGTAAGGTCAAAGTTGTCTCTTATGGTAGTAGACTTCAAATCCCAATTTTGAGGAAGAGCTAAAAGGAATTTTAGATTTGAATCTTCAAGATCATATTCCTTGTCCACCAGTGACAGATCATTCAAGAGTTTGGAAAACCTGTCATATAAATCAGATAATGACTCATCAGCTTTTGAGTCAAAGTGCCCATACTCTTGAGTGAGTATAGTCTTCCTGTTCTTTTTGATTGCATCAGTTCCCTGACATCTTGTCTCCAAAGCATCCCAAAACTCCTTTGTAGTCTTGCATCCAATTACCCTGTTTGACATGACATTATCAATTACACTATGCAGCAAATGCCTTACCCTTGCATCATTGGTAATAGATGAGACATCTTCAGGTGTTTATTCACCTTTCTCCTTTGGTATGGTCTTTGCTGGTTGATCAGCAACTACAACATAGCCATCTTTCTCCTTTGGTATTCACATTTCTCCTTCATTAATTCTATCAAGGTATTCTAGATCTGTAGCTTCCAGAAACATAGCCATCTTCACTTTCTATATAGGATACTCAGATGGTCTCAGTATGGGAACCCTAATAGTCTCATATCGACTGTGGGTTTGAGTGTTTTGAGTATCTTGAGTTTTGGTAGGCTTAGTTAGAATTTGTGTTTCTTCAGACATGATTGATTATTTGGATCTTACTGTATGGGTGTTAACAGAAAGGCTCTGATACCACTTGTTAGGTCACACAACACTATAGAAGGGGGTTGAATATAGTATTTATACAATCAATATCAATACAAGTATGTAACAGTAATCAAGTATATTCAATATAATAAATTCTGTTACAATAGAACAGTTGTTTTCTCTCAGTGATGAACAATATCACTAAGAGTTTCTAGGTTACAAATGTATAATGTTCTCGATAATTATAACACATATAGTGTAAACCCTAAGCTGTGTTTATATAGTACACAGTTACAATATATCTTCTAATTGATATGGAATATAATTCTGTCTCCTAAAATATATCAATCAGATATTATCTTCTACAAGTCTTCTAGTCTTCTAACTCTTCATGCATATCTTCTATTATTTTAGTCACGATCCTTTCCTGTAAATCAGCTGCTTTCCTTATCTGAAGTATCCGCACTTAATACCTGATATAAATTCTGACGGCCTTAAGTTCTGATATAAGTTCTGACTTCAGTAAGTTCTAATTTCCAATAAGTCCTGATATTAAGTTCTGAAAACTAAACACAACAGATTAGACATGACATCTCAAATATATCTAACAAAAACCAAATTTAAATGTTTCAAGTGTGGGTTGAGTGGTCATTTTACAAATGAGTGCAGAAAGCCTAATTCTGAAAAGAAAAGATTTGAGCATGTAGACTACAAAAAGAAATATTTTGAGTTGCTCAAACAGAAAGAAAATGCATTCATAACTCAAGAAAATGACCGGGCAGTTGATGGAGATAATGCAGATTAAGATATGAACTATGTCAACCTTGCTCTCATGGCCAAGTCAGATGAAACAGAGGTTAGCTCATCTAGAAATCAGGTAATCACTACTAATCTTTCACAGCTTTCTAAATTGAATACAATGATGTTATTAATGATATGTCTACTAAATTATATCATTTGCGTGTCACACTTAAATCACTCACAGAAGAGAACACTATAATTAAAGAGAATAATATATTTTTGAGTGATAGAAATGCTGCGTTAGAAACTCAATTAATGAGTTTGAGAAATTGAAAATTTAGTGTAAAATTGCTAAAGATGAGTTAACAGAGTCTTTGCATGTCTTGTAAAATAATCTCCCTAATTTGTGAGAAGATTATAGGTTACAAATTCATGCCTGATAACAAGACTAATCCGAAGCTAAAAATTTGAAAGACAAACATAAATACAAAGATACAGATTTTATACATAGATGTCACTTAACAGTTACAAAGAGATTTTAGTTTACAGAATTAGCTAAAGTCTTCATAACCAGGCTGAGACCCAATCAAGTCCTTGAGTCTTACAAGACATTCTAGTTCTTCAAGGATCTCAGTACCTCTGAGTGCTTCCACAAGTTTTAGTCATTCATTTACTGAGTAACTGTCAAGATACTTAACTTTTAACCTTGAGAATCTGTAAGTATTGATATTTAGAAATACACCATCTTCAGAAACTCTGCTTAATCCTTTGGCTTTTAGCTCATTTGATCTTTTCTCAAAATTTCCAACTCCTTAACCTTTTTAATATCATTCTCTTCTCTTTCAGCCTCATCCATTTTTTTTCTTCTCTGTCTCTTAACCTTATAGCCAGCTCTTCCTTTTCTTAACTTTGCGTGTGAGTCATTCTTATTCATCATAGTAATAACTCTTTCGAGTTTCACTATGTAATAATTTTCAATTATTTATTTGTTAAGAAGGTTGAATGAGCCATCTTTAAGTATATTTTTACCTCTCCCATATTATCCATAGAAACCTTACTTATAAATTCAGCTTGTTGCTCATTGTAATCGTCTTCTGAGATTTCTTCTGAGATTGGCAAAGTCATCTTGGTTAGAACTGTTCCACAATGCTCCTATTTCAACTTTGTTTTTGTTTAGTTTTTTTCCAATGGACTTGAAGTGTGTCTTGACTGGTGGTTTGAATGTTGGAGGCTTGGCCATTTTCTTCAGGGAATATTGATTGGCTACGACATGTACTTTAAGTAGAGAGTTGGATATGAGTTTGTACAGATGTTTAGGCTTGGAGGTTTCGATAGTTTGAGTTTTTATTTGTCTAGCGGATTGAGGTTTGTTGAGTTGTATATCTTTGTTGTGCAGGGGCTTTCTTTTTATCTTTCCCATCTTTTCCACTCTTCTTCTTCTTGTCTCCATCCTTATCTCCCCCTTTCTTCACATCCTTGCTACCATGTGCATTCTTATGACTCCAACTGCTCTTACTGAATTGACTTGAATTTGAGCTAAAAGATTTGTGTTCATCTTTATTTTTCCCATCATCATCCTTGTCATCTTCTTTTTCATTTATAGCATATTTTGGTAGCATGGTTTCAATATTTTGAATATACATCTCCAAGATATTGATCATCTCCAAGTCATCATCATGTTTTATCTTCTTCACCTTCAAGGCTGTCTTAATCACCATCATCAGCTTCTTGTTTTTCATGACACAATGCTTAGAAATTAAAAAATGTCTGCATTTCTTGGTTGTTGGATATATGCAAGCCCTTGCTAGGTTGGAGATAAATCTCAGGAAAAGCTCCCTCTTGGCCTGTTTTGAGTTCCCTTAGCAACTGAGTGTCTTCTGGAATTATCACCCTTACTTTATCGATGAAGATGTCCAGTTCTGAGGCTCTTCCAGATATAAGAAATGCTAGTGAGACCTGCATGCACCTGTCAACTCCAGTTTCCTTAATATTGACAATAATTCTCTTTTCCCTTAGCATATCCCTAGTGACTAGAAGCACTGTTAGGAATATGTTGTGAACTTGATGATAAGTTGAACAAAGCACCTTAGTAAATTTAACTTAGTGTTTTTATAGCTCTCGACGGATGTTCTAATATAGTCCCGACGGATGAACTTTATAGTCCCGACGGATGACAACTGAACATCCATCGAAAGTGTAGCTTACGTAACAATAAGTATTGTAGCAGCAAACAACAATGTTTTAGTTGAGTAGATGTTGTAGGATTCCTTGAGTCATGTTGACTACTAGATTGATATGCAGAATAGGTTGGCTAATTGTAAATATAAGATGTCTTGTAATTCTGTATAAGTGAAATAAAGTCAAGTGACAGAAAGACTCCCGATAGATGATCTACAAAGGCTCCCGACAGATAATCAACAAGGCCCCCGACAGATGACCAACATAGTCCCGAGGGATGATCATAATTCAAAAGAGTAGTTGATAGTGACAACACAGTCACATGCGTCGGTGTGGCAGCCTAATTGCAGGATTTAGAGAACAAAGATGCATTACCATTTCCATGAAATTATGAAGACATTCAAAGATGCTGGATAGAGTAATGTAGCAGCATGAAGTTAGACTAGATAAAGTTTGTCTTATTGTCTTGTCTTACTATCATGTAACTTGGTAATATATAAACCAAGTGAAGCAAATAGAACAAACTAACCAAGTAAGCATAATTTTCAGAGAGATAGATAAAGCTGTATCTGTTAAGCATCTCTCTGTAATTTTGTAAGTTCACTTGTAAGCAGCTGTGTGCTATTCAAGCATCACAGAGTTCTCAACTTTATATATATATCTCTGGTAGATAAGTTCAAATCCACCATAAAATTTTAAAGCTTTGTGTTTTATTACTTTGTGCTTTGATTTTTATTCTACTTTCATTCCGCACTTCTTGCAAAATCAAACACTGTTATATATTAAGTAAGAACATTCTTAAAATTAGAAAAAGAAGCCAGAATTACATCCAACCCCCACCCTTCTGTAATTCTTATTGCATTTTTTGGGAATAACAATTGGTATCAAAGCAAGCTCTTGAAGTATAAAGAGTGTAAAGATCACCACAATCAGCAAGATGATCAGAAAGGATGTTGGAGTGAAAATTCCATTTCTGGACAAAGACAATTATCACCACTAGAAGGTGAAGATGCACCTACATCTTCGATCTCAAGATAAAGCTTATGTGGAATGCATTGAGAAATGTCCTCATATTCCTATGAAAGCTGTTACAGGAAATGAACTATCAGTTCCAAAGCCCATACATCAATGGTCTGATCCAGACATTGAACAAGTCAGGAAAGATAAAAAGGCCATGAACATACTGTTTAATGGTGTTGATGGTGATATATTTGACAACATCATTAACTACAAAACAACAAAAGAGGTTTGGGACACAATTCAAATTATTTGTGATGGAACTGAGCAAGTAAGAGAGAACAAAATGCAGCTCTTGATTCAGCAATATGAGAATTTTCATTATAAAGAAAGTGAGTCACTCACTGACATATTTAGTAGATTTCAAAAGCTACTGAATGCTCTCAAGTTGCATGAAAGGGTCTATCAAACAAAAGACTCAAACCTTAAATTCCTTAGATCTCTACCAAAGGAATAGAAGCCCATGATAGTCTCTTTAAGAAACTCTCAAGATTACAAGGAATTCACCTTGGAAAGACTGTATGGAATTCTAAAAACCTATGAGCTTGAAATAGAGCAAGATGAAAAGATGGAGAAAGGGAGGAAGAAAGGAGAATCCATTGCACTAGTTGTTGAGCAAGAAAAGGAGAAGGAGATGAAGGTTGAAGCTGTTGAATCTACATCAAACTCAAGGGTCTGTGAAAGCAAGGGTAAAGGGCTGGTAGCTGAAAATAAAGAACGGTTGAGCCAAGATGACATGGATGATATAGATGGGCATCTAGCATTCTTATCCAGGAGATTTTCCAAGCTCAAATTCAAGAAGAATTTTGGAGCAGCTAAGCCAAACAAAAACATGGTTGATAAGTCTAAGTTCAAGTGTTTCAAATGTGGCTTGGCAGGTCATTTTGCCAATGAGTGTAGAAAGCCTGATTTTGGTAAAAAGAAGTTTGAGCCGGTTGATTACAAGAAAAAATATTTTGAGTTGCTCAAACAAAAGGAAAGGGCTTTCATCACATAAGAGAATGACTGGGCTGTAGATGGGTTGGATGAAGATGAAGATACAATCTATGTCAACCTAGCCCTAATGGCCAAGCCAGATGAAGCAGAAGTTAGTTCATCCAGCAATCAGATAATCACCACTAACCTAGCACATTTAACTAAATCTGAGTGCAATGATGCCATCAATGATATGTCTACTGAGCTATATCATTTGTGTGTAACTCTTAAATCCCTCACAAAGGAAAATGCTAAAATTAAAGAAAATAATTTATTTTTAAGTGAGACGAATAATGTGCTAAAGTCTCAATTTATTGAGTTTGAAAAATTGAGAATTGAATGTAAAAAGGATGAATTAACTGAATCTTTAAAGAAAGAAGAGATTTTAAGGAAGCAGCTTGAATGAGAACAGGAAGTAATTAAAGCATGGAAATCATCTAGAGATGTCCATGCTCAAATTACTAAAGTTCAAGGTATAGAATCATTTTGCGATGTAGCCTGGAAAAAGAGCAAGGAGAAGCTTGATTCCAATTTGATTGAAGGACTGTCAACGAATGTGGATTTGACGGATGATGAGTGTTATCCGTCGAAAGATCAAAAGGACTATCCGTCGAAAGACAAGGAACCACATCCGTCAACTGAGAAAAAGCCAGTTAGCAAAGCCAAGCTAGCCAAGTTAAATGAAAAATATGGTTTTTAAAAACTTTGTTCTAGGAGAATCAAGTCAAGTGAGAAAAGAAAAGAAACGAAAAGAGGGTTCATGTTGGGCATCTGTCCATTAAGAAATTGAATGACGGATTGGAAAAGATTGAGGTTAAAACAGAATCAAAAAGGAAAAATAATAGAAATGGGAAGGTAGGAATTAACAAACACAACAACTACATACCTGATAAGTATGCAACTAGAAAAATCTGTGTTAAGTGTTGTAGTGTTAATCATTTATCTGTTAATTGCAAACTTGCTATGCCTACTCCCATGTCTACACCTTCTTCTTTTCCCAACATGACTACCATGACTGCAATGCCTATGAATGTTTTGCCTACACATAATTTAAATGCATAATTTGCTAATATGCCATTTGCACCTAATCCTTATTATGCTGCATTTATATGCCTCAAATGCCATTTAGCATGCCTTACTGGAATAACATGTTTGCACATAGCATGCTTCTTCATGTTAACCAACATGTGCATGATAATTCTGCTACAATGAATGGTTTTAAAGGTCCAACTCAAATGACAAAGGATGAATCTAAAATACCCCAAGTCAAATGAGGCCAAACCCAAGAAACCAAAGAAAAAGGCTAACAAGGCAGGACCCAAGGAAACTTGGGTACCAAAATCAACTTGATTTGATTTTGATGTGTGCAGGGAAACAGAAAGAATCTTTGGTATCTGGATAGTGGTTGCTCAAGGAACATGACTGGAGATTCTATCCTGCTCACTGGTTTTAGAGAAAGAGCTGGCCCAAGTATAACTTTTGGAGATGACAACAAAGGTTATACTGTGGGATATGGCCTGATTTCAAAGGATAATGTCAACATTGAAGAAGTTTCCCTAGTGGATGGTCTGAAGCACAATCTGTTGAGCATCAGCCACTTTGTGATAGGGGCAACTCAGTTACTTTTAATGCAGAAGCCTGTGTTGTGACTGATAAGAAGAGCAACAAAGTGGTTCTCACTGGAGTGAGAAAAGGCAATGTATATCTAGATGACTTCAACTCAATAAATGCAGAATCTGTAACTTGTCTTCTCAGTAAAGCAAGTCAAGATAAAAGTTGGCTATGGCACAACAAGCTGTCCCATCTAAACTTCAAGACCATGAATGAGATAGTCAAGAAAGAATTAGTTAGAGGTATTCCTCAAGTGGAGTTTACAAAGGATGGATTATGTGATGCCTGCCAGAAAGGAAAGCAGATTAAAGCATCATTCAAGAAGAAGTTTGATTCAACAATTGAAGAACCTTTGCAACTGTTGCACATGGATTTATTTGAACCAGTCAATGTGTTGTCCATCTCTAGGAAAATATATTGCCTAGTAATTGTAGATGATTTCTCAAAGTTCTCTTGGAAATATTTTCTAAAATCCAAAGATGAAGATAGTGAAATCATCATCAATCACATAAGGCAAGTCAACAATTATCCTGATCTCAAAGTAAGAAGAATCAGGAGTGACAATGGAACTGAGTTCAAGAATTCTAGGATGAGACTATTTTGTGAAGAGAATGGGATTTTGCATGAGTTTTCTGCAGCTAGAACTCCACAACAAAATGGAGTGGTGGAAGGGAAAATCAGATCTCTTATTGAAGCTGCAAGAACAATGCTAGAAGAATCAAAGTTACCAACATATTTTTGGGCTGAAGTTGTGAACACTACATGCTACACTCAAAATATTTCTTTGGTCAATCAAGAAAAATGCATGACACCCTACCAATTGTTCAAGAATAGGAAGCCAAAATTAAACTTTCTACATGTCTTTGGATGTAAATGTTATATCTTAAGGAATCAAACCAATCAATATGGAAAGTTTGACGCCAAAGCAGATGAAGGAATTTTTGTTGGATATCCTGTTGGAAAAGCATATAGAGTCTACAATCTAAGAACCAACATTGTTATGGAATATGTACATGTTGTGTTTGATGATAAAAAAATTGAAGGATTGCAAGATGGAGATTTACATGAGAGCCTCAAATTTGATAATATTGAGATGATGCGTGAAGATAGTGATGATGATAGTGATCAAGAACCAATATCCAAGGATAATGCAGAAAAGTCTACAACTAATGAAGCACATAATTCAACATCCGTCGAAAGACCAAGTGCATCATCCGTCGAAAGATAATCTGTATCATTCGTCGACAGGCAAAGAACAACATCCGTCGATCCCTGAATAGGAGTTGAAAGTCAAATAAGATCACATTCAGAAAGAATCCCATCTTCAAGTCAAAGATCCATAAACTCAGGGGGAGTTTCTGATCATCAAAACTCTTCTAATCATCAAGACAGCAATGAGACCTCTTCATCTAGAGCTAATCTACCAAAATCGAGAAAATGGACTAGAGATCACCCTTTTGAGCTCATTATTGGTGATGCATCTTCTAGAGTTCAAACAAGGAAAACAACTAAAGAAAAATGTCTATATAGAAGCTTTCTCTCGAAGGAAGAACCAAAGAAGGTAGAAGAAGCTCTGTTGGATCCTAATTGGGTTCTAGCTATGCAGAAGGAGCTAAACCAATTTGAAAGGAGCAAGGTATGGAAGCTGGTACCCAAGCCTAAAGGAAAGAATCCAATTGACACCAAGTGGATATTCAGAAACAAGATGGATGAAAATGGCATAGTTGTTAGGAACAAAGCTAGATTGGTTGCTAAGGGCTATTGTCAACAAGAATGAATAGATTTTGATGAAACCTTTGTTCCTGTTGCAAGACTTGAAGTCATCAAAATTTTCTTAGACTATGCAGCCCATGCCAATATCAAAGCCTATCAAATGGATGTCAAAAGTGTCGTTCTGAATGGAGATTTGGAGGAGGAAGTCTATGTCAGTTAGCCTCCTGGTTTTGAAGATCCAAATTTTCCAGAATATGTCTACTATCTTTTGAAAGCACTTTATGGATTGAAGCAACTACCTAGAGCCTGGTATGATACTTTGTCAAAGTTACTCTTAGAAAATCACTTCATAAGAGGTACTGTTGAAAAAACTTTATTCTTTAGAAATGTTAATGGATCTAGTATACTTGTTCAAATTTATGTAGATGATATTATATTTGGCTCTACAAATAAAAAAGTTTGCAAAAAGTTTGTCAAATTGATGCAAAGTACGTATGAAATGAGCATGATGAGAGAACTAACTTACTTTCTTGGTTTACAAGTTAAGCAAGTTAGTGATGGAATATTCATTAGTCAAACCAAATAAATTTTTGATCTTTTAAAGAAGTTTGATCTAATGGATTGCACATCTGCAAAAACTCCCATGTCCACTGCAACTAAACTTGAACTAAACACTACGGAAAAGTCTGTGGATATTTCAAGTTATAGAGGCATGGTTGGCTCACTTTTGTACTTAACAGCTAGTAGGCCAGATATAATGTTTGCTACTTGTCTTTGTGCTAGATTTCAGGCTGATCCTAGAAAGTCTCATTTAATAGCTATAAAGAGAATTTTCAGATATCTCAAGGGAACACCAAAACTTGGCATTTGGTACCCTAGAGATTCTAGCTTCAATCTAACTGGTTATTCAGATGCAGACTATGCAGGGTGCAAAATTGAAAGAAAAAGCACTACAGGAACCTGTCAATTTCTAGGAAACAAGCTAGTATCCTGGTTCAGTAAAAAGCAAAATCCAGTTCTACTTCTACAGCTGAAGCTGAATATAATGCTGATGGCAGTTGCTGTGCACATATTTTATGGATGAAAAACCAATTATTGGACTATGGTCTACAAGTGGACATAATTCCTATTTTTTGTGATAACACAAGTGCAATTTCCATCACTAAAAATCCAGTACAGCATTCAAGAACAAAGCACATAGATATCAAGTACCATTTCATTAGGGAACATGTGATGAATGGTACTGTGGAACTTTATTTTGTTCCAAGTGAGAAACAGCTTGCAGATATCTTTACCAAGCCACTTGATGAATCCACCTTTACTAGGTTGGTAAGTGAGTTAGGTATGCTTAATTATTCTTAAATTATTTCTGATAATTTTGCAAGTTGTAATGCAGCCAGAAACTTAATTGATTTTTCTGTTTTAGATTAAATTTTGGCCAAGTCAAAAATTACATATCGACGGATGTTCATTATCCATCGAGTTTGATCATCCATCGAAATAGAAGAGCTTGGTAAAAATCAATTACTTTTCTGGATTATTTTATACCCGATAGATAATTACTTTATTCTCATCCGTCGAATTGTCTACATCTTAGTTGTTGAAGTTCTGAACATCATCCATCGGATATATTTACAGTCTGTAAGTATATCACGACGGATAATTGACAGAATTTTGACAGTTTAGTTTCACTTTTAAACGGCTATTTTGGGCAATTTTCATTGGGTCTTTAATTTTTACCTTTAATTTTTAACTCATTTTATCTGAGAATACATAAAAGCCTTATTTAATGTTCATTTTAGCTTTTATCTTTCTCTATTGCAATTAACTGCTCTCTTCTTACTCAAAGCAAAACCCCTTTCTTTCTGTAATTTTCTTTACTCAACAATGGCACCAGTAGTCAAGATCATGTCCTAGACATGATTCATTTATGAGAAGAACAATTTCATAGCTCTTGTGAACAAAGAAATTCCAACCTCTCAAGATTATCACAAAATGATGGAATTTGTGAAGGGATGCAAACTTAACTATGCCATGCTGGAATCACCCACAATCTACTGTGAAGTTATGGAGGAGATATGGACTACTACAGTCTATTAGGCAACTAACAAAACCATAACTTTCACCATTAAAGGTAGGGAATTCTGTATTAACAGTGATACTATTCAACCATGCTTTAAAATTCCTAAAAACACTACTACTAAACCACACACAGATGCTGATTTAGTTAACTTGCTTACTTCTATTGGCTATGCACTTCCTACCACTAAGTTAAGTGAGATTAGAAGGCTAGGTCTTGGAAAAAAGTGGATTTTTCTGTGTGATATAGTTACCAAGGTGTTCTCTGATAAAATAAGCAACTTTGATTCTGTCAATACTGCTATACTTAACATGCTCTACATGTTAGATACTGATAATTACTATAATTTTAGTGATGCTATCATGTTTGAGTTAGGTTACAAGTTAGGGGAGATTAAAAAGAGATCTAGGAGTATCTATTATATTAGATTCCTTATGATCATTTCTAACCATCTTTGTGAGGATCTTGTGATGAGAACCCAACCAATAAACTGGATTGTTGGGTTCAAGAAAGAAGAGTAAGTGCAGATTTAAACAGAGCCAATCACCACAAAGAGGTGCCTCTTGTCTATTTGCCTATCATGGAGGGCCCTTGGGTAAGTGAGGTAAACACTTCTCTCCCTACTCCTTCCACCTCTCAAATTTCTTTGTCATTGACTGTGGCTATGGCATCTATGTCAATGACCCAACAGATTTCTACCCAAGCCACAAAATCCAAAACTTCAAAAATCAAATCTAAGAAACCACACTCTAGTGTCTCTCAAAAGATGTCAGTTTCAAAATCCACCAAAACCAAATAGGGGAGTGTGAAGGGTGGTAAGGTTGGTGAGGGACAGGGTGAACATAAAAGAAACCCTAAGAATAAGGATGGAGAGATAAGTGTACCCAAATCTAGCCACACCATAATTTCCCAACAAACTGTGGTGATTAATAAGGAAATTAGCACATCTCTAGTTTCATCCTACCAAAAGGATGCTACTATTGAAATAAACTCCCTGTTAGGTCACACAACACTGTAGAATGGGGTTGAATACAGTGTTTATAAAATCAAATCGATTTAACACAAGTATGTAACAAAGATCAAGTATATTGAATAAACTCTGTTACAATAAGAACTGTTGTTCTCTCTCAGTGATGAACAAATATCACTAAGAGCAGCTAGGTTACAATGTATAATCTTCTCGATACTGATAACACGTATAGTGTAAACCCTAAGTCTGTGTTTATATAGTACACAGTTACAAGATATATTCTAATTGATATGGAATACAATTTTGTCTCCTAAAATATATCAATCAGATATCTTCTACAAGTCTTCCAGTCTTCTAACTCTTTCCATGCATATCTTCTTTTGTTTTAGTCTCGATCTTCTACTGTAAATCAGCTTCCTTCCTTATATGAAAGTCTTCACGCACTTAAGTTCTGATATGACCTTAAGTTCTGATATTAAGTTCTGACTTCCAGTAAGTCCTGATTTCAGTAAGTCCTGATTTCAGTAAGTCCTGATATGTCCTGTTTGTTAAGATCTGAAAACTAAACATGAATCATATTAGACATGACATCTCAAATATATCTAACAATCTCCCCCAACTTGTATATTATGCAAAATATACAAGTTAATAGATTTGATGATGTCAAAAAAATTTAAGTACAAATGCAAATAAGAGTTTAACTAGATAACTAACTACAACTTACAGTCCTTGTAGCTTTTACCAATCTCACTGAGTCAATCTGAGTCCAAAATGATTCTTGACAAAGCTTGATATCATCTTTTCTTCTTTACTCCTCAAGACTTGAGCCATTGCAGTCTTGACTTACTTCATCTCTTCATCTTGACTCTCAATCTGGTAGATTGCAGTCCTTAAAGCAAAGATATGGTTTCTTTCTAAACCATCATTCAGTCTTATTACCCTACGATGAGAAGAATCTTCATTGTAGCATAGACATTTCTCATTCAGTAACACTTCAAGCTTAGCAGAATCCTTCCTCATTGGAGTTTCAATTCCATCATCTTCAACAATATTAGGAATAAATTCTGTAACCCTTGAACCAGAAATTCTTGCTTTATCTCTGATGGTCTTCAATATAAAATTTGACCATCTCCTGGTAATATCAGACTTTACCTCTAAAAGTGTTAGTCCCTTAACAATATAGCAAGAATTACAGAAGGGGGTTGAATGGAATTCTTAACCTTTTTCTTGAAATAAAACTGTTCAACTCGATTATAGATATATCTGTTTTGATTAGCACAATGCGGAATATAAACTTTAATGAATCAAAACAAGAGTAATTAAAAACAAGAGTCTTTAAACACTTTCTGGTGGATTTAAACAATTCCACCAGAGATATATATTAATATATCGAGAGAACTCTGTGTGCAGAAACGCTCACAGCTGCTTTTATAAGATAGAATAACTAAGAACACAGGAAATGCTAAAGATAGTGCTTACAAAGATTTCTCTGTGTTTGATTCTAAGCTCACTTCGTTTTCTTAGTTATTTTTTTTTTGCTACTCTCTTGGTTTATATATATATTACCAAGATTACAAAGTCAAAAGAACTGAATAAATATAAAATCTAACCGTCTTAATCTTTACTGATTTTCGTCCTCTATTACCCAGTTAATGGGCTTCCACAGTGTTTGTATCCAATCTCGACGGCTGTGTCTCAGCTTTCACTGCCCAACTGATGTTTGAATCTTGATATTATCATCCGTCGACTTTCAGATCATCCGTCGATGACTTACTTGATCATCCGTCGACTGCTATTTTGAACATCCGTTGAAAGTCATTTGATCATCCGTCGAAGCTTTGTTAAGCATCCGTTGATAGCTATTTTGGCACTTGACTTCATTTCACTTATACAGAATTACAAGACATTGCTTATGTACAGTTAATCAACCTATTCTGCATATCTAGTTAAAGTCAACATGACTTATATGCTACTACAGATTCTATACAAAGGTGCATACAACACTGTGCCACAAACTTATCATTATATAAGCTACTCACTCGATGGATAATAAATTACTCATCCGTCGGTACTTAAACTGAGTTATCCATCGGGACTATAATTCTTATCCGTCGAGTGCTACATTATTTCACTAAGTAAAATCTACTTAGATGTTTTGTTTAGGTAATCATCAAGTGCACAACATATTCATAACAATCTCCCCCAATTTATGTCTACTGGAATTGTAGCCATAAATTAAGAGACACTTGATGATAACAAAACATCCTAAACATATATCTTTAAAGATAAGTAGATAAAACTGAAAGTGCTTCAATTTAAACAAGGTATACATGGTTTGGCTCACAGTCAATTCAAGATGCTCCTCTAGCCTGAGCAGATTTTTCTAGTTTCTTGAAGGTCTGGATCTTCTTCCAAGCTTTCTGTTGTTTTCTTCAATTTGATTCTGGAGCTGTCTGTGGAATTCTAATTCATCAGATTCTGAGAGATCTAACATTTCTTGAATTTCCAAAAGAGTCTCATTGCTAGAGATACTCAATTGGTCTTTTAGTCTGAAGAATCTTCTCACACCCTTGTCATCCATGAATTCCATCAGCCAGTAGGGCCTTAGATGCACTTTTCTCCCTGTGTATGGGATGATAAGAGTTTTGGGTAGTGCATCTTTGGCTCTAACACTCCTTAGCTCTTCAATCTTCTTCAATACTAATCTTCTTGCAGTTACATTAAACCCAAAGTTTTTCTTGAAGGATGAATAGACTTTGATCAACACAGCTTGGCTTTCTTGAAGTATCCTGTGAAAAGGCCACTGAATCTCCCTTCCTCCTTTGTACTTGAATACCAACCTTTCAGGTAGGTTTCTGTATGCATCAATTGCCCTTACCTCATCCAGCTCCTCCAGATAAAGGTTTAGGTCTGAAAATTCCTTGATGTCACACAAGTACAAGTAGTCTTCCTTGTTGATCTTGGGTTGAGCTTTGACTAATGCCTTGGATTTGAGAGGTGACAGCTTCACTTTCTTGACTGCCCTTGATTTTGTCCTTCTTGGCTTGGTGAGAATTGGCAAGTTGAAGTTAGGAATTGGTAATTTATCCCACTCTATTGGCTCATCCTTTTGCACAATAGGCTCTCCATGTATGTTCCTGTAGGGGTCTACCACCTTTATGTCTTCAAATACCACAGAGGGCTTTGATGCTTGAGTTTCAGCTTTAGTGGATTCCATTGGAAATTGATCTTCCAATTCCTTGTTAACAATATCCAACTTTCTTTTTGTTCTTTTAGCCAATTCTTTCTTTCTTGGAGATTTCTTCTGTTCTTCAATCTTCTTCTTTGATCCAGTAGCTTGAGTTAGTTGAGAGGGAATTTGTTGAGAAGAGTTCACAGCCTGTAGCTTGGTCAAGATAGCAAACTGTTCTTTCTTTTGTTTAGACTTCTTTGCATCTAGAGCAGCTTGCCTCTTTTCCTGCTTCAATCTGGCTTTTTCTTCTTCCTTTGCTTGAGCAAATTGTGGATGTCCAGCTACCACACAAATTTCCTTCCCATTTCTGAATATCTTTGCAATTCTCTCTCTTGAGGCTGAATCAGCTGGATCTTTGTAGAGAAGAATAGATCTTGACAGAAGCTTCTTTTTATCAGGCTTGGGTGTCTCATACACAGTATCCATAGGGTTCTTCAAAGATGACTTTGGATAGTTTGCCCTTGGTTTAAGAATCATCTCAGCCTTTGTAGTCTTGATGCAGGAAGATTGTCCTTTCTCCAGATAGTTCATGCTCATCTCATTCACATTGATTGGCTTGACATGAGAGTGATGGATTGCTGACTGATCTGGTTCCTTGACTAATTGAAACTTTCTCTGTATTTCCTCATCAATCTTTTTCCAGTTGATCAGAGTCAACTCTTCTTTATCAGCATCTTTCAAACTTGTTGCTGCTGCATTTATAAGATCTATACCATCTGCGACTGGTGGCTTGGAGATAGTAATTGAAGGTACAATTACTTTGCTGATTTGAACTACAATGTTCTCCCCCTTAGTTGGTCCTTTCTCCCCCTTACTTGATTCTCTCTCCCCCTTTTTGTTATCATCAAGTGAAGGAGTTAGGCCTTGTGCTTTAGCCAGTTGCATGAGAAGATTTGTCTGAGTCTGTTGATTTTGAAGAAGTAGGGCCACTGAATTCTCAATAACTTGAACTCTGGTCTCCAGCTTGGCTATCTTCTTTTCAGAATCTGATTCTCTTCTCAACCTTTGTAATAAATCATGCATGGTACCATATGGCATAATTGAATCCAGTTTCTCAGAGTTGTATGTCTTTAAGTCAGCTATCTCCTTTTTCAATTCATCCACACTGATATTATGTCTGGAGTGTTGGATCTTCATTAAGTGCAAGGAGTCTAGATGAGCTTTAAGAACAGCCTTGGTACCAGCATCTGAAACTTCCTGAAGGGCTTGCTGAATGGCTGTTACTTGTCTTACCAAAGACACCTCAAATTGTCCTGGTGTAAAGTCCTTTGCCCATGCCCATTCAGGTAAACTTAAAGCAGAACTTTGGCCTTCAGCTCCCCCTAAGTTCATGCTTCCATTCAAAGAACTAGAGTCATCATCATCAGAATTTACTCCAAATTCTTCAGATGGCTCTCCAGCTTGAGGAGGCATCCTGTTGACAGCAGCTTTATCTCTTTGAAGAGATTCTGTGGTGTGCACTAAGTGTAAAGTCTGCTCTGCCTCCATATTGCCCTGAGCAGCCAACAGTTGATAGGCTGAAACAAGGTGAGTAAAAGTGTCAGCATCCAAGGAAATGTTATCAATTACAGCTTTGTAATGTTGTTGAAATTGTCTTTCCTTTTCAGCATCATCCACAATCATTGACTCACTAGCAATGGCTGGCTCCATCCTTATTGCTCCAGTACCTGCTTTTCACTCATGTTCTCTCTTTTGTTGCATCAGGGTCTCACCCTGGCTCCCCACCCTCACACCCTCACCTTCACCTACTAAAGTGGGACTCCTCTCACTCACTTTTGCCAATCCTGAATGAATGGATTGCTGAGATTCACTCTTTTCCTCTCCTTTTGCCTGGGAGCAACCCAGCCTCTCACTCAATACACTCTCCTCTCTCAGTCCTAAGAGTGATTGTATTACCACCAAATCTTCTGCACTTGAAATTATTGAAGTTTGAAGTTGTGCAGAGACACTCGACGGATAAATGATATCCGTCGGGTGAGTGGTAAAGCTATCCGATGGATAACTGCTGTTAAGCTTATCCATCGGGATACAATCACTACTCGACGGATAAGCAATATCCATCGAGAGAGTAGAAATGAATGAGGTGGGAAGAGAAACTATTGTTGACTCTGTGTTGATTGAAGTTATTTGAGGCACAGATGTCACAATAGAATCAGAAAGAATTGGCAAGTGAGCCAACAAATCATCTAAAAGATGATGCTCACTTGTACTAGATTTTGGCTTCCCCAACAGAGTTAAAGAAGGGGAATCAGGAATTGAAGTGTTTATCATGTCCACTTCCAGTGAGTTGGTTGGTGAGTATTGTGCTTCAGTGGCTTCTATCAAGAGAGATTTTGGCTGTGACTCCACATTTATTGGAACCACATCAATCTGAATTTGAGAAGGTGCAGGGACTGTGTCTTTAGCACCAGTTTGCACTAAGTGTGTGTCCTGTGCATCCCCAGTGGTTTTGGATTTCTTCTTTCTAGTGTAAGTTTGGTGTAGGCTTGTGTCCCTAACCCTCTTGGTCTGTGCTCTTGGATGAGAGCTTTGTTCAATAGCCACATCCTTTTGGGAGGATGCAGCTAGAAGTGAGCTTCTGTCCTTTTTAAGCACTGCAGTTTGTTGGGAAACTGCAGTGTGGCTAGGTTGGGATTCACTTATCTCTCCAACCTTATCCTTGGGGTTTCTTTGATGTTCACCCCTTCCCTCACCTATCTTATCCTCCTTCACACTCCCCTCTTTGTGTTTGGTAGAATTTTCAACTGGTACCTTTTTAGAGATACCAGAGGGGGTTTTCTTTGATTTGGATTTAAGAATTGCAGTTGTTTTGGCAGCTTTGGTAGGCAACTGTTTGGTCATTGTCACAGTTGCCATAACTATACCTGAAGTCAAAGAAATAGAAGGGATTGGAATAGTTGAGAGTGTAGATGAACTTACCTCACTTACCTGAGGTGCCATCATTACAGGAAAATAGAACATTGGCACATCCTTGTGATGGTTGGCTCTGTTCAAATCTGCAATGATTCTTCTCTCTTGAACCCAACACGCTAATTTGTTGGTTGGGTTCTCAAGTACAATCTCTTCACAAAGATGGTTAGCCAAAAGCATAAAAAATCTAGCATAGTAAATATTCTTTCCTCTTTTGGCTAAGTCACCTAGTTTATAACCTAACTCATACACAACCAGATCACTTAAGTTGTAATATTTGTCTGTAACTAGCATGTATAGCATGTTAAGCATGGAAATGTTCACAGAATCAAAATTGCTGATTTTTCCAGAAAAGACCTTAGTTACTACATCACACAAGTAACTCCATTCCTTCCTAAGACCTAGTCTTCTAATTTCACTTAGTTTTGCAGTAGGAAGTGTATAATGAATGGAATTTAGCATATTGACAATATCAGTGTCAGTGTGCGGTACAGTAACATTGTCATCAAGAATCTTGAAACATGCTTTTATGACATCACTATTGATACAGAAAACATTACCTTTGATGGTGAGAGTGATGGTTTTGTGAGTAGAGTTGTAGATTGCTGTTGTCCACATCTCCTCAATAACTTCACAATAAATTGTGGGTGATTCCAGCATAGCAACACTTAACTTGCAGTTCTTCACGAAGTCCATTATCTTATGATAGTCTTCAGATTGCTGAATCCCCTTATTGACCAAGGCAGTGAAGTTGTTCTTCTCATAGATGAACCCAGTCTGTGACATGATCTTTACTACGGGTGCCATTGTTAGGGAAGAAAAGCTTGAAGAGAAAGAGGATTTTTGCTTGAGAGAGAATGAAATAAGACAGTTGAATTTGAGAATGATAAAAGAAAATGATTAGAATGAAATAGGCTTTTTTACTTTGCTCAAACTCAACGGATAAAAATAATAAAGAGAAATAAATTACCCAATAGAAACTGCCTAAAATTACCGTTTTAAAATAAACTTTAAAAATTCCACCCATTATCCATCGTGTAATGCTTATAAACTGTAAGTATACTCGATGGATAATGTTCAGGGAATTAACGATTAAGATTTAGACACTTCGACGGATGAGGATAAAATGTTATCCGTCGAGCTTTAAAATATTCCAGAAAAGTAATTGATTTTTATTTACAATTTGTATATCGACGGATGACTCAACCCGATGGATAATGGTCATCCGTCGAGAGACAAATTTTGACTTAGCCAAAATTTCATCCAAGACTAAAAAATCAACTAAATTTCTGGCTTCTTTTCAACTTGCAAGAATAATTCAGATAAATTCAAGAGTAATTAAGCATACCTAACTCACTTACCAACCTAGAAAAGGTGGATTCATCCAGTGGCTTGGTAAAAATATCTGCAAGTTGCTTCTCACTTGGAACAAAATGTAACTCTACAGTACCATTCATTACATGTTCCCTTATGTAATGGTATTTGATGTCTATATGCTTTGTTCTTGAATGTTGCACTGGATTTTCAGTGATGGCAATTGCACTTGTGTTGTCACAGAAAATAGGAATCCTTTCAACTTGCAAACCATAGTCTAGCAATTGATTTTTCATCCATAAAATTTGTGCACAGCAACTGCCAGCAGTAATATATTCAGCTTCAGCTGTAGAAGTAGAAACTGAATTTTGCTTTTTACTGAACCAGGACACAAGCTTGTCTCCTAGAAATTGACAGGTTCCTGTTGTGCTTTTTCTATCAATTCTGCAACCTGCATAATCTGCATCTGAATAACCAGTTAGATCAAAACCAGAATCTCTAGGATACCAAATGCCAAGGTTTGGTGTTCCTTTGAGATATCTGAAAATTCTTTTAATAGCTATCAAATAAGACTCTCTAGGATCAGCCTGAAATCTAGCACACAAACATGTAGCAAACATTATATCTGGCCTACTGGCTGTTAAGTACAGAAGTGAGCCAACCATGCCTCTATAACTTGAAATATCTACAGACTTTTCAGTAGTGTTTAGTTCAAGCTTAGTTGCAGTGGCCATGGGAGTTTTTGCAGATGTGCAATTCAATAGATCAAACTTCTTTAAAAGATCAAAAATATATTTAGTTTGACTAATGAATATTCCATCACTAACTTGCTTAACTTGTAAACCAAGAAAGTAAGTTAGTTCTCCCATCATACTCATTTCATACTTGCTTTTCATCAGTTTGGCAAACTTTTTACAAAGTTTCTCATCTGTAGAGCCAAAAATAATATCATCTACATAAATTTGAACAAGTATGCTAGAGCCATTCACATTTCTGAAAAATAAAGTTTTATCTACAGTACCTCTTGTGAAGTGATTTTCCAAAAGGAACTTTGATAAAGTGTCATACCAGGCTCTAGGTGCTTGCTTTAGTCCATAAAGTGCTTTCAATAGATAGTATACATACTCTGGGAAATTTGGATCTTCAAAGCCAGGAGGTTGACTTACATACACTTCTTCCTCCAAATCTCCATTCAGAAAGGCACTTTTGACATCCATTTGATAGACCTTGAAATTGGCATGGGCTGCATAGGCTAAGAAGATTCTGATGGCTTCAAGTCTTGCAACAGGAGCAAATGTTTCATCAAAATCTATCCCTTCTTGCTGACAATAGCCTTTAGCAACCAATCTTGCTTTGTTCCTTACTACTATGCCATTTTCATCCATCTTGTTTCTGAATACCCATTTGGTGTCTATTGGATTCTTTCCTTTAGGCTTGGGTACCAGCTTCCATACTTTATTCCTTTCAAATTGGTTTAGCTCCTCCTGCATAGCTAAAATCCAATCAGGATCTAATAAGGCTTCTTCTACCTTCTTTGGTTCTTCCTTAGACAGGAAGATGCTGTATAGACATTCTTCTTGAGTTGCTCTCCTGGTTTGAACTCGGGAAGAAACATCACCAATAATCAGTTCAAAGGGGTGATCTTTTGTCCATTTCCTTGGTTGAGGTAGATTAGCCCTAGATGAAGAGACCTCAATGTTGTCTTGATGTGTGATTGAGTTTTGATTGCTAGAAACTCCCCCTGAGTTTGTGGATCTTTGATTTGAAATTGGGGTGCTTTCTATGGGTGATCTGCCTTGACTTTCTGCTCCTTTTGATAACCCGACGGATGGTGAGTTTTGAGTACCGACGGATGAGGCAGGTTATCTTCCGACGGATAATACAGATTGCCTTCCGACGGATGAAGCATTATGTAACTCGACGGATGTTGAGTTTTGTGCTTCATTTGTAGTAAATTTGTTTGCATTATCCTTAGACACTGTTTCTTGATCACTTTCATCATCACTTTCTTCACTGACCATCTCAACATTGTCGAATTTGAGGCTCTCATGGTAATCTCCATCTTTTAGTCCTTCAATCTTTTTATCATCAAACACAACATGTATAGATTCAACAACAATATTGGTTCTTAGATTGTAGACTCTATATGCTTTACCAACAGCATATCCAACAAAAATTCCTTCATCTGCTTTAGCATCAAACTTCCCATTTTGATCAGTTTGATTTCTCAGAATATAGCATTTACAGCCAAAGACATGAAGAAAGTTCAGAGTTGGCTTCTTGTTCTTGAACAGTTGATAAGGTGTCTTGCATTTTGCTTGATTAATCAGAGAGATGTTCTGAGTGTAGCATGCAGTGTTGACAGCTTCAGCCCAGAAATATGTTGGTAATTTTGATTCTTCAAGCATTGTCCTTGCAGCTTCAATAAGAGATCTATTCTTTCTTTCCACTACTCCATTCTGTTGTGGAGTCCTTGCTGCTGAAAACTCAAGCAGGATCCCATTTTCCTCACAGAATGCTCTCAAGACATAGTTCTTAAACTCAGTTCCATTGTCACTCCTGATTCTTCTAACTTTGAAATCAGGATGATTGTTAACTTGCCTTATGTGATTGATGATGATTTCACTAGCTTCATCTTTGGACCTTAGGAAATAGGTCCAAGAGAACTTTGAGAAATCATCTACAATTACTAGGCAAAATCTTTTCTTTGACATTGATAATACATTGACTGGTCCAAACAAATCCATGTGAAGCAGTTGCAGAGGTTCTTCAATTGCTGAATCAAGTTTCTTCCTGAATGATGCTTTAATTTGCTTCCCTTTTTGGCAGGCATCACATAGTCCATCCTTTGTAAACTCCACCAGAGGAATGCCTCTAACTAGCTCTTTCTTTACCAGCTCATTCATGGTCTTGAAGTTCAAATGGGATAGCTTCTTGTGCCATAGCCAACTTTCATCTTGACTTGCTTTACTGAGAAGACAAGTTACAGATTCTGCTTTATTTGAGTTGAAGTTAGCTAGATACACATTTCCTCTTCTCACACCAGTAAGAACCACTTTGTTGTTTTGATTATTAATCACAACACAGGTTTCTTTGTTGAAGGTTACTGAGTTGCCTTTATCACAAAGCTAGCTGATACTTAACAGATTATGTTTGAGACCATCCACTAAGGAAACCTCTTCAATGATGACATTGTCCTTTGAAATCAAGCCATATCCCACAGTATAACCTTTGCTGTCATCTCCAAAAGTGATACTTGGGCCAGCTCTCTCTTCAAACTCTGTGAGGAGGGTAGAATCACCAGTCATGTGTCTTGAACAACCACTATCCAAGTACCAAAGATTCCTTCTGTTTCCCTGCACACATCAAAATCAAATCAAGTTAATTTTGGTACCCAAGTTTCCTTGGGTTCTGCCTTGTTAGCTTTCTTCTTCTGTTTCTTAGGTTTTAACTCATTTGACTTAGGAATTTCAGATTCTTCCTTAGTCATTTGGGTTGGGCCTTTGAAACCACTAGATGCTACAGAATTATTATGCATGTTATGGCTAACAGGAAATGGCATGCTTGGTGCAAACATGTTATTCCAGTAAGGCATGCTAAATGGCATTTAAGGCATATTGTATGCAGCATAATATGGATTAGGTGCAAATGGCATATTAGCAAACTGTGCATTCATGTTCTGTGTAGGCATAGCATTAACAGGCATAGGAGGCATGGCATTCATGTTAGAGAATTGAGGCTGAAAAGACATGGGAGTAGGCATGGCAGATTTGTAATTAACAGACAAATGATTTACACTACCACATTTGACACAGATTTTTCTAGGAGCATATTTGTTAGGTGTGTAGTTGTTATTTTGTTAATCCCTACTTTACCATTCCTATTGGTTTTCCTTTTAGTTTCTGTTTTTACCTCTATCTTCTCAAGTCTGTCACTCAACTGTTTGATAGTCATGTGACCAACATTAGCCTTCTTCCCTTTCTTGGCTTGACTTGACTCCCCTGAAACAAAGTTCTTGGAAACAGACCCATACTTTTCATTTAGCTTGGTTAATTTGGCTTTACTAATGGGTTTGTTCAAAGCCGACGGATGAGGATTTTTATCATTCGACGGATAACATATTTTGTTATCCGACGGATAGTCCTCATCATCCATCAAGTCTACATCTGTCAGCAATCCATCTACCAAAATAGGTTCTAGTTTCTCCTTATTCTTTTTCCAGGCTTCATCACAAAAGGACTCAATTCCTTGAACCTTGGTGATTTGAGCATGAACATCTCTGGATGTTTTCCATGCTTTAATCACCTCCTGTTCACGATCGAGCTGCTTCTTTAAAATTTCTTCCTTTTTCAAGGACTCAGTTAATTCCTCCTTAGCAATTCTACACTCAATTTTTAGTTTCCCAAACTCAACAAACTGAGACTCAAGCACATTATTCCTCTCACTTAAAAACAAGTTGTTTTCTTTGATTTTAGCATTTTCTTTAGTGAGGGACTTAAGTGTAACACGCAAATGATACAATTCTGTAGACATGTCATTTATTGCATCATTACACTCGGCTTTAGATAAATGTGCAAGGTTTGTAGTAATTACCTGATTGCTTGAGGAACTTGTCTCTGTTTCATCAGACTTGGCCATAAGGGCGAGATTGACATAGCTGATCTCCTCATCTTCATCCAAACCATCAGCTGCCCAGTCATTCTCTTGTGTAATAAAAGCCCTTTCCTTCTGTTTGAGTAGATCAAAGTATTTTTGCTTATAATCCACAGACTCAAATCTCTTCTTACTAGAATCTGACTTTCTACACTCATTTGCAAAATGCCCTGCCAAGCCACATTTAAAACACTTGAATTTTGACTTATCCACCATGTTTCTATTTGGCTTGGCAGCTCCAAAGTTCTTCTTGAACTTGAGCTTGGCAAATCTTCTTGAAAGGAATGCTAGGTGCTCATCAATGTCCTCCATATCATCTTGACTCAAAGAATCTTCACTTTCTGCAGCTAGCCCTTTACCCTTGCTTTCACAGGCCTTTGAAGTTGATTCCACAGCTTCCATCTTCACTTCCTTCTCCTTTTCCAGTTCAGCAACTAGTGCAATGGATCCTCCTTTCTTCTTTCCTCTCTCCATTCTTTCATCCTGCTCTATTTCAAGCTCATAGGTCTTTAGAATGCCATACAGTCTCTCCAAAGTAAACTCCTTATAATCTTGTGAGTTTCTCAATGAGACTGTCATTGGTTTCCATTCCTTTGGAAGAGATCTGAGAAATTTCAGATTGGAGTCTTTAGTCTGATAGACTCTTCCATGCAATTTAAGAGCATTTAGTAGCTTTTGGAATCTACTAAAAATGTCAGTGAGTGACTCACTTTCTTCATTGTGAAAATGCTCATATTGCTGAATCAGGAGCTGCATTTTATTTTCTCTTACTTGCTCAGTACCATCACAGATTATCTGTATTGTGTCCCAAACTTCCTTGGCAGTCTTGCAGTTGATGATGTTATCAAACATATATGCATCAACACCATTGAACAGAATGTTCATGGCCTTTTTATCTTTCCTGACTTGTTCAAGATCAGGATCAGACCATTCATGCCTTGGCTTTGGAACTGATGGTTCATTTCCTGTTGCAGCTCTCATTGGAACATGAGGGCCTCTTTCTATGCAGTCCACATAGGCCTCATCTTGAGAAAGCATATGAAGATGCATCTTTACCTTCCAATGATGGTAATTATCTTTATCCAGAAAAGGAATCTTGACTCCAACATCTTTCTTGTTCATCTTGCTGAATTGTTTTGATCTTTAAACTCTTTGTAGATTAAGAGCTTGCTCTGATACCAATTGTTAGTCCCTTAACAATATAGCAAGAATTACAGAAGGGGGGTTGAATGGAATTCTTAACCCTTTTCTTGAAATAAAACTGTTCAACTCGATTATAGATATATCTGTTTTGATTAGCATAATGCGGAATATAAACTTTAATGAATCAAAACAAGAGTAATTAAAAACAAGAGTCTTTAAACACTTTCTGGTGGATTTAAACAATTCCACCAGAGATATATATTAATATATCGAGAGAACTCTGTGTGCAGAAACGCTCACAGCTGCTTTTACAAGATAGAACAACTAAGAACACTGGGAAATGCTAAAGATAGTGCTTACAAAGATTTCTCTGTGTTTGATTCTAAGCTCACTTCATTTTCTTAGTTTTTTTTTTGATACTCTCTTGGTTTATATATATATTACCAAGATTACAAAGTCAAAAGAACTGAATAAATATAAAATCTAACCGTCTTAATCTTTACTGCTTTTCGTCCTCTATTACCCAGTTAATGGGCTTCCACAGTGTTTGTATCCAATCTCGACGGCTGTGTCTCAGCTTTCACTGCCCAACTGATGTTTGAATCTTGATATTATCATCCGTCGACTTTCAGATCATCCGTCGATGACTTACTTGATCATCCGTCGACTGCTATTTTGAACATCCGTTGAAAGTCATTTGATCATCCGTCGAAGCTTTGTTAAGCATCCGTTGATAGCTATTTTGGCACTTGACTTCATTTCACTTATACAGAATTACAAGACATTGCTTATGTATAGTTAATCAACCTATTCTGCATATCTAGTTAAAGTCAACATGACTTATATGCTACTACAGATTCTATACAAAGGTGCATACAACACTGTGCCACAAACTTATCATTATATAAGCTACTCATTCGATGGATAATAAATTACTCATCCGTCGGTACTTAAACTGAGTTATCCGTCGGGACTATAATTCTTATCCGTCGAGTGCTACATTATTTCACTAAGTAAAATCTACTTAGATGTTTTGTTTAGGTAATCATCAAGTGCACAACATATTCACAACAAAAAGGTAATGAAAAAATTGAAGTTCTTTTAGTGATTTGTTTAGCACATCTGATTCTAACATCTGATATGTCATTCCATCTTCAAGAAATAGAATCAAATTTTCTTTGACATTGTGCTTATTATGAACATACAGTACCACTTGAACAAAGATAACCTTATCAAGGTGTTTCTGTGTAACATCTTCAAGAGGTCTGTCAGTCAATAGAAATGGATCTCTAGTAGTAACTTCAACTCCTATCTTGATCTTTCCTTCATTAGAACCTAGTCCAGCCCTGTCTCTTGGTTCTCTAGCATTTAACCCAATAGTCATGAGAGTAGACAGCAATTGGCTTTTCTTTGGATCTGATGGTTTGACATTTTTCCACAGAAGTTTCTTTTTATCAGCTACTTCCATCTTGTCTAAATCAACTTGAGCACTGTCAGAGGTTGATGTCTTGATGACTTTATTAGAACTTGATGTTTCTTTTGTAGCTTGCAGTTCTTTACTCTGAACAACTTGAACTTTGTCAGAGATTGTCTTTGATTCTTCAGAAATCTTCTTTTTTTCAGAGTTTGAACATCTTCATTTTCAGCAAGAATATCATCAGTAACTTGAACCAGTTTGCACACAGGTTTTATCAGGATTTGATGAATTTTCATCTCCTGTGGCTTTATAGGTTCATCAACTTTTCCTTTCCCTTTGTCTTTGGGATCAATCTCAATCTATGATCTTGTTTTGGGCTTTGATGCCTCGGTATTTGATTTCTCCTAGATCATAATGCATTTTTCCTTAGGCCTTGGAGGTTTCTTTGCAACAGAAGCTTTTGGCTTTAGATTTTTCTTTTCAACTTTAAATCTAGTTTCTTCCTCCTTGAGATTTTCTAAGTCCATTCCTGGATTATGCTTCAGAAATAATCTTCTGGCAATTTCCTCATCAAGTGTCTGAATCTTGGGATCCTTGTAGTAGACAGTAGTCTGCTTTCCCTTAAGCTTCAGAGTTTGCATGAACTTTTGAGAATCTTGACTTCCACCTTGTATCAGAACATCAGGCTTTATCATCAAACTTTGCTCATTAGAACTTGATATCAGATTTTGAGTATCAGCACTTGCTATCAGATTTTGAACTTGACCTCTACCCTTGCTAGGGTTTCCTGGTCATCAGCTTCATCATCTTTCTTCTTCAGTACTTGATCATTAGAGCATTTGGACTTAACTATCTTCTCCCCCTTTTTAGCATCATCTGATAGTAGGAGTGAGAGAAGAAGTTCCACTAAAGATTGAATATCATTCAATTGAGCCTGTTGAGAAGCTTGATTAGCCAGGACCTCATAGATTTGGGCATGTTGCTTCTCTTAAATTTTCTCAATTGCTTCTATTTTCTCAAGTTTAGGTCTGATATACCTGTTCTTATCAAGCTTGATCTGCATATCTAGCTTATCAACATTTTCCTTTAGTGTATCAACCTTAGCATGAGTAATGGAATGCAGACCATGAAGACTTCTTGTACTCAGAGCTTTAACCTTGATTTTAGTCTTGAAATTAGAATTTGACAATAACTCATCAGCTTTTGACACATGCTCTGTCAGAATTTTGGTGCTTGGAATAAAATCTGATTCATTCCACTTCTTGGTCCACTCAACTCCCCTGTGAGTTTCTTCCCAAGGAACAGGTGCAGCTTGTTCAACAAATTTCTTAACCAATGCTTCTTTTCCAAGTACAGGTGTAATATCCGGGGTATACCGTTTAATTATTTTTGTTAATAAATAATTATTATATGTGTTCAGTATCTATTCTGTGAATTATGTGTTAAGTGTTAAATGTGTTTGGATGTTTAAAAATATTATTAATTGAGTATTTTAATTTTTATATGTCCAAAATAAAATATAGATAATTATCATATCTCAAAGGAATATGTCCTAAGTCCAATCATGTATTAGGATTTAGGAATAACTTTTTATGTAATCTGTTTTGATTTCATTGATTCTAATAAAAGACTTGTTTTGTTTTATTACTGGCTCTATCTATTTAAGTGTTTAAATAAGATATACCATAGTTTAGAGTAAAGCTTTTTATGGATTATGATGGGATCATAATAGTGAGACCTAAAAGATGATAACTCTATACTTAAATATTTCCTGATCATAGGATTACTAACTGGTAATTAATAATCCGCAAAGATCGGTACATATTATGTTTGCTTCATTATGAAGGATGTCTGCTCTCATAGACATTTGTGTGGTGACACTATAGCTAGTATGTAGGTGCTTATTATAGAATAAGTTCACTGAACATGACTCGCACAGCTGAACAACTGATGGAGTTCACTCACGTGTCAGCAGTTGTTCACATAGTGATAGTTGTACAAGTATCCTTAGACTTGAAGTCATCATAGTCATCTTGTGTACACTGAACTATGCTTTGGTTTAGTTCTTAGTCTCCAGGGACAATTATTAGGGCTCTACTGGGTATAGGAATTTATACACGAAGATAGTGTATGATCAATAAAGGATCTACCCCTTCCAGTGAAGGAAGCGAATGTTCAAGGCTGATCCACTTATGCTAGTTCAGGAATCTCTGGCCAGAGTGAATGAAATTAGAAAGGAGTTTCTAATTTGCATAGAACTAAGCATAGTAAATGGTAAGCAAGTGATTAAATTAGATAGGCTTGACACGAGATCCATGCCTTGTATTTAATCGGGACATTGTAGGGTAGAAGGAGTTTATTATACGGTAACTATTCACTGAATAGGTTCTTGGTATTCTAAGCAGTGAATTCGTATTATCCGGATAGTCGCGATATTCTGAGAAGTATCCCTCATGATGTAGAATAAATGTGATTAATTAATTAATCATATTTAATAAATTAGAGAATTTATATAAATAATGATAAAATAGTTTTATTATTATTTATTTCTACTACCGGCTTAATATTGAACCTACAGGGTCACACCATAAAAAGAGAATGATTTAATGGTGGAGGAATTAATTAATAATGGCTAATAATTATTTATTTGTGAAATAAATAATTAATTGGCAAATTTAATAATTGATTAAATGAGATTTAATTGATTATAAATTAATTAAGAAAAGTTCTTAATATTATTAATTAAGGATTTAATTTTTTGGAAATTAAATCAAGAGAGAGAATTATTTCTAAAGTGTTTAGAAAAATGATTAATAATTAAAAGGTGTTTTAATTATTAATGAGAATAATAAATGGGTTAATAATAATAATATTTTATGGGAAAATTTCAGCTGAAAATTTTACCTATAAATATACTATTATAAACCCTATTTTTATTGCAACCCCAATTTTTAGAAAAACCTAATTCTCTCCACCTCCTCCTCCTCCTTAACGTCATTTTCTTGGTGGATACCGGTGGAGTGCTTCACGTTTGAGGAGCAGCTGCTAAGGTTCTCCGATCGTTGCTCTTGGATCGCATATTAAAGGTTAGTAATCGATCCCTATGTTTTTACCAAGATTTATATGCTTTTATTTGGATTTTATATGTGTACAAGTGTTTTACCATGCCTCCGCTGCGATTAAAATCCAACAATGGTATCAGAGCATAGGTTGTATGCATATAGATCTGTGGTAAAAATTTCAGAATTTTATGTGCTTGTATGAATTAATTATGATTTTACAAGTTATATTATGGATTAATTATGTCTGATGAGAAATCATTTCTCAGAATAATTTTGAATGTTGATCTGGGTTCTACAAGTGTTGTAGATCGTCTGGGTATTTTTTTCATAATTTTATGATGTATAGATTTTTTATTATGAATTTTTGAAGTTGTTGCTATTAAAATTCGTAATTAAATAAGTAAATATATGTATATAAAGTATATATATATATATGTTTGTATCGGCTGCTGTTATCTGTTGTGGCTATCTGTGCTGCACGGAAAAGGTACAGAAAAAAGGAACAGGTACGGCAAAAGAGAAAGACACGGCACGGCGATCGAAAAAACGGCGACTGACGTAAATAGGCGAAGGACCGCGCGTCGACCACATGCGCGTGGGGCTCACGCGCTGGCGTGCCACGCGCGGCGCGTGGAAGACACGCGCTGATGATGTCATGCTGACATCATCAGATGACGTCATGCTGACGTCAGCATAGGGGGTTAGGCGCGTGACGCGCGTGTGCGCGTGGGGGCGCGTGGGAGACCTTCTTTCGGCGCGTGCGGGCGCGTGGCAGCTCAAAATTGGGAGATTTTGGTGCCGTTGGATTCGTCTTTTCGAGACGCTTCTAATGGTATATTATATGATATTTTATGAAATTATTTCGAACTGTTTATAGCTAACAGAAGTGTTTTTAAGCTATTTTTAACTGTTTTAATTGCTTTTAAATACTTCATGTGATACATAGAGATGTATAATGCTTAGACTAATATACTAGATGATATAACATGCCTACCTTGATGTTTATTCATGTTGATATATGTGATATATGCTTAGTTTATCATGCGATGATAGATTTTGGCGAACTTAAATGAACATAAGGCGTTTGTTAGACAACCTAGTATAGTGAAATTGTTTCATAACCTTAATAATAATATTATGAATACAATCATGAGATTCTTGTGTTTATGAAACACGTAATTGAATATGAATTTTCGATATGAGAGAAAGGATGATTCTGTCAACAACAGATTTTTATCTGTAAGAAAGGGTTCTTAAGTGACGCCTCTTGACAATGCTCCACCCGATCTGGGAATCATCTGATTATCGATTATTGATTTGAAATATTTAATTTAAAAGGAAGAATTTCTTTATAATATGATTATGATTTTAACGTAATATAATCCCTCTAAAATTAAATAATATCAAGTAGTAATTGGCCAATGACACAACGGGCTTGTGTCGGTCATAGCCTTCCAACATGATAGAAAGTAGTTCTTATTTTTAAATCATTGTCGTTCGTGCCACAGCCGAGGGCTTTGATTTCGAAATAAGAAATACTTGTCTATTACATAGAGATGTGTACATTGAATAAGAATCTAAAGGTCGTTATGTGCCACAGCCGTGGGCCTTTGGGGACTGATTCAATTGTACGGAATGTTGGGTTAGACTTGACTTAGAATATTGAGTTTGTCGTGCCACAACCGTGACTCAATTATTCAAGAGGCTAAAGTTTGATTAGGGAATAACATTAGATGTAATTGACAAGAGTTGTCTGCCTATTGAACATTACATGGCGTTTCGTGCCACAGCCGGGGTTGTGTAATGGAATGTAGGATCCCTAATCCCACTAGCATTATGAATGCTTAATTTTTCACGTAGGGGTTGAATAAATTAGGTAAACTAGTGGGAGCCACTTATGAATAAAGACCCGATTCATATAGTGTTTTAAAATGAAATCGAATATTTGCTAAGTGTTGTTATATGTTTATCATTTATAGATTTACTTTGTACGTTATGTCTTCTGCACTATCACTCAGGAGCATATTAGATGCTCACAAGTTGACTGGTCCTAATTATGCTGACTGGCTTCGAAACTTGAGAATTGTTCTCAGGATTGAGAAGCTGGAATACGTGATTGACTCACCTAAGCCTACTGAACCTGCTAGCGATGCGCATAATGATGAACATGTTGTGTATCGTAAGTGGATAGATGATGCAAATGTTGCTCAATGCATCATGCTAGCTTCCATGAACATTGAGCTACAGAAGCAACATGAGCATATGGATGCTCACACTATCCTCATGCATCTACAAGAGTTGTATGATGTGGCAGGGAGGACAGCTCGATATGAGATATCGAAGGAGTTGTTCGGTTGTAGGATGTCTGAGGGATCATCTGTGAATGACCATGTACTTAAGATGATCAATTTGATTGAACGTCTTGGACAACTTGGTTTTGCCATGGATGGGGAGCTGAGCCAAGACTTGGTCTTGCAATCGCTTCCGAGTTCGTTCTCGCAGTTTGTTGTGAACTTTCACATGAATAAGTTGGATGTCAGCCTGCCTGAACTCCACAACATGTTGTAGACTGCGGAATCGAATTTTCCCCCTAAGAAGAGTTCTGTTCTTCTAATTGGTGAAGGTTCCAATCCTAAGAAAAGAAAGAGGAACTCTTCCAAGAAGAAGAAAGTAGGTGAAGAAACGCCGGTTCCACCAAAAGCTGAAGACCCCAAGAGCAAAGTTGTTTGCTTTCACTATAACAAGCTGGGGCACTGGAAGAGGAACTGCAAGGTTTACCTTGCAGAATTGAAGAAGAAGAAGGGTAGTGAGACTGCCGCTTCTGATTCAGGTATGTTCATGATAAAAGTGAATATGTCATTAAACCAAATTTCTACTTGGGTATTAGATACCGCCTGTGGTTCTCAAATCTGCAATTTGTTGCAGGGACTAAGGAGAAGTAGGACTCTTGAGGAAGAGGAGGTGATTCTACTGATGGGAAATGGAGCAAGAGTTGCTGCTGAAGATGTAGAATCATTTCATTTACATATGCCTACGGGCAAGACCATTGTTTTAAATAATTGTTATTTTGTTCCCTCGATTGTGAGGAATATTATTTCTATTCCCATGTTAGACTTGGCTGGATTTTCATTTATTATTGAGAATAATGAATGTTCTATTCTTAGAGATAATATTCTTTACGGACGTGGTACTTTAAATAATGGTCTGTATAAATGTGACATAATTTACTTCAGATTGAACAAACTAATAAAAGAAAAGGGATGATGAAAATCTCACTTTGTTATGCCACTACAGTCTCCATTTAGTAGACATGGAGAGAGGGCTGCAAATTTGCTAGGAATGGTACACACAGATGTATGTGGACCAATGTCTACGCAAGCCATGGGTGGATTTTCATACTTTATTACTTTCATGGATAATAGATCTAGATTCGGATATGTGTTTGATGAAACACAAGTCTGAAGCCTTTGAAAAGTTCAAAGAGTATAAGTATGAAGTGGAGAAACAACCAAACATAGTATTATAACTCTTCGATCAGATCGAGGTGGTGAATACTTGAATGGAGAGTTTCTGGATTATCTCAAAGTAAATGGTATAGTCTCCCAGTGGACGCCTCCAGATTGGTATCTGAAAGGAGAAATCGAACTTTGTTAGACATAGTTCGGTCCATGATGAGCTATGCAAATCTTCCAATATTCCTATGGGGTTATGCATTGGAAACCTCAGCATATTTACTGAATAAGGTGCCTTCCAAATCTGTTCCTCAAACTCCGTATGAGATATGGAAAGTAAGGAAACCGGGTCTTAAACACGTTAAGATTTGGGGATGTCCAGCTTATGTCAAGTAAGTTGACCCAGATAAGCTGGAATATCGATCCATAAAATGTAGTTTTATGAGATATCCTAAAGAGACTTTAGGGTATTACTTTTACACCGATCATCGGGTGTTTGTCTCCAGACATGCTACCTTCTTAGAAAAGGAGTTTATCCTTGAAGGAAATAGTGGGAGAAAAATTGAACTTGATGAAGTTCAAGAAGCACAAACTACTACGGATCAAGTGGAAACACCTGTTCTGACTGAACAACCTTCTGTGGAACAACCCATTCGTAGGTCAGGGAGAGTGTCTCGCCAACCTGAGAGGTTATATGGCCTTGTCATTGAGAATGACAATGAGTTGTCGATCATTGATGATGACGACCCTGTGACCTATAATGAGGCTATGAGTAGTGTTGACTCAGAGAAATGGCATAGTGCCATGAAATCCGGAATGGAATCTATGTATACGGTATACAAAAGATAGATTATAGCAGATGGCCAGGTGGAGACCTATAAGGCCAGGCTTGTGGCAAAAGGATTCAAACAAAGGCAATGGATTGACTTTGATGAAAATTTTTACCTGTAGCCCTGTTAAAATCAGTTCGGATTTTGCTTGCGATTGCTGCTTACTACGACAATCAAAGAGTTTAATTTTATCAAAAACGTAGATGAACCATGCGTCTACAAAAGGGTTAGTGGGAGTGCGATAACATTTCTTGTATTGTATTGAAATAGAGTTGACACACATAATAACATAGCAGACCCACTCACAAAGCTACTTTCTGAAAGTCACTTTGATCGTCATAAAGACAAGATGGGTATTAGATACCAGAGTGATTGGCTTTAGTACAAGTGGGAGATTGAAAGGAATATGTCCTAAGTCCAATCATGTATTAGGATTTAGGAATAACTTTTTATGTAATCTGTTTTGATTTCATTGATTCTAATAAAAGACTTGTTTTGTTTTATTACGGGCTCTATCTATTTAATTGTTTAAATAAGATATACCATAGTTTAGAGTAAAGCTTTTTATGGATTATGATGAGATCATAATAGTGAGACCTAAAAGATGATAACTCTAAACTTAAATAGTTCCTGATCATAGGATTACTAACTGGTAATTAATAATCCGCAAAGATCGGTACATACTATGCTTGCTTCATTATGAAGGATGTCTGTTCTCATAGACATTTGTGTGGTGACACTATAGCTAGTATGTAGGTGCTTATTATAGAATAAGTTCACTGAACATGACTCGCACAGCTGAACAACTGATGGAGTTCACTCACGTGTCAGCAGTTGTTCACATAGTGATAGTTGTACAAGTATCCTTAGACTTGAGGTCATCATAGTCATCTTGTGTACACTGAACTATGCTTTGGTTTAGTTCTTAGTCTCCAGGGACAATTATTAGGGCTCTACTGGGTATAGGAATTTGTACACGAAGATAGTGTATGATCAATAAAGGATCTACCCCTTCCAGTGAAGGAAGCGAATGTTCAAGGCTGATCCACTTATGCTAGTTCAGGAATCTCTGGCCAGAGTGAATGAAATTAGAAAGGAGTTTCTAATTTGCATAGAACTAAGCATAGTAAATGGTAAGCAAGTGATTAAATTAGATAGGCTTGACACGAGATCCATGCCTTGTATTTAATCGGGACATTGTAGGGTAGAAGGAGTTTATTGTACGGTAACTATTCACTGAATAGGTTCTTGGTATTCTAAGCAGTGAATTCGTATTATCCGGATAGTCGCGATATGTTGAGAAGTATCCCTCATGATGTAGAATAAATGTGATTAATTAATTAATCATATTTAATAAATTAGAGAATTTATATAAATAATGATAAAATAGTTTTATTATTATTTATTTCTACTACCGGCTTAATATTGAACCTACAGGGTCACACCATAAAAAGAGAATGATTTAATGGTGGAGGAATTAATTAATAATGGCTAATAATTATTTCTTTGTGAAATAAATAATTAATTGGCAAATTTAATAATTGATTAAATGAGATTTAATTGATTATAAATTAATTAAGAAAAGTTCTTAATATTATTAATTAAGGATTTAAATTTTTGGAAATTAAATCAAGAGAGAGAATTATTTCTAAAGTGTTTAGAAAAATGATTAATAATTAAAAGGTGTTTTAATTATTAATGAGAATAATAAATGGGTTAATAATAATAATATTTTATGGGAAAATTTCAGCTGAAAATTTTACCTATAAATATACTATTATAAACCCTATTTTTATTGCAACCCCAATTTTTAGAAAAACCTAATTCTCTCCACCTCCTCCTCCTCCTTAACGTCGTTTTCTTGGTGGATACCGGTGGAGTGCTTCACGTTTGAGGAGCAGCTGCTAAGGATCTCCGATCGTTGCTCTTGGATCGCATATTAAAGGTTAGTAATCGATCCCTATGTTTTTACCACGATTTATATGCTTTTATTTGGATTTTATATGTGTACAAGTGTTTTACCATGCCTCCGCTGCGATTAAAATCCAACAATATCTTCCTAATTATTTTTATGTCGATTTATAAATTTATAAGGATCATATGAAATTTATAAAATCTTTTTCCGGGTATTTAAAATCTATTTTATAAAAACGGGAACCAACCAATGTCATCCGTTGTTACGTTTTTGGAACCCGAAACTCTTCCAAGAACTCCTTCCTAACCTAATTGTAATATTCCGAGCATATTCCATGTCTCAGCTTTTTCGATCTGTTGTACGGTTTGTCCTGCGCGGGTCCCGGCGCAACATTTTCGATACATTATTCGTTTCGGTAAATCAATAAAACTCATATTTTTGATAAACGTGAGCTTTTTATTAAACTATCCCAATTATCACCTCGTAGTACGTGTAACCAGGCGCTGAGACCAAGACCGCATTACAAATTGTACTGATTTGGATAATTATCCTGAAAACCGATACCGTTTGGATCAGTCTTTATAAATAAACGTACCGTTTTATATCCGGAAGGATCCAACAGGATACTAATTTTCCGTAATTATAAATAGCCTTTTACCGTATTTTATTTCGTATCAAAATCATTTGTAAACAGTTAATTATATAATTTTCCAGAGAAAAACCTTATATTCAGATAATCTTCCAGGAATCAAACAGCAAAATGAAGGTGTTATTAATCTCTGTTTTCAAAGCTCGAGTACTCAATCCAAAGGTCTTGAGGTGTTCGATCAGATTCTGTGTTCCAAATCACTACAGAAATCAAGGTTTATTTTCTGAAAAATTATTTATTTTCGAATTAATTTTATTAAAAATATGAATTTTTATTCGGATGATTGTTTGTATGATTTGATGCTTGCATGTTGTAGAGCTTGTTTTCCTGATGATTTTCATATGTCATACGTCTGATTTGGAGTTCAATAACATGCTCAAAAGTGGGTTTAATTCTCGAATTTTAAAATTAGGGTTTATAACCCGTATGAATGTTTTCAATTGAAATTTGGGGCTTTTTGATTTAGGGGTTATTAGTTGTTGATCTATAGTGGATTATGTTCCTTATGAAATTTGCAATCGATTGGTATATAGCTCGTTAACAGAGGATGTCTGAATTGAAAGGAGTTGTGTTTTGAAAATTTCCGAAGTTCGCCGGAAACCGGCGATGTTCTTGGCCAATTTTCGGCCAAGTCTGGGGTTATTAATATGTTTTGATTGCATGAATCGATTCCTGGTTGTCTGTAGAAGTGATCTGGAGCTTGTGGTGAGATGAGGGTGCCGGAATCGTGTTCTCCGGCCACCCATGTATTTTCCGGCGATGGGGGTTGCAAAATTGTAGTTTGGTACCTTATCTTTTGGGGAAGAAACAGTTAGGTCCCTGAAGTTTCCAGAACTTGCAAATTTTGGATTCCTGTTTTAAAAATATTTAAAAATCATATTTCCTATTTATTTTAATTATAAAAATTCGATTTTAATTTCTGAAAATTCCAAAAATTATTATTTTAATTCCGAAAATTATTTTTAATTCAAAAATAAATCTGAATTAATTAGTTAATTAATTTCAGTTAACTTTTAATTGATTAATTGGTCAATTAATTCGAAAATTGATTGATTAATTGATTTAATTAATTATTAATTGATTTTAATTAATTATTTAATTAGATTTAATTACTTAAAAATGATTTAAAAATTCCGAAAAATAGTTTCGAGCTTTAAAATATTATTTTAAATTGTTTTCAAGGCTCGATAATTATTATGAAATTGTTTTGAAGCCAGAATTGGCCAACCGAACCCTATTTATTACTTCGAAATTGATTCAACGATCTATTTTAATTCCGAAAAATGTTTTAAAAATCATTTTGAATATCCGAAAGCCTATTTATGACCCGAGACTTCTTTGTAAATGATATATCATTGATTATGTGACGTGTTATGTTTTATATGTGACTTGTCGGTTAACTGTCGGTCTATATATTCGATGTTTACTTGTTTATCGCATAACTTTAATCCGTTAATCGAATTTGGGTGAAACGAAGGGTAGATAGAAGTATGTGCTCAATAGAATCGTATGAGTTAAATATTGATAGATGCTTATGATATGTGAGCAGAAGAGGCAAGGCGTAGGAAACGGAAACAGATAGTCAAGGAGTAAGACAGTGGTGATTAAGAGCAAGTGCAGTGTAGTAAGCTAGTACCAGGCAAGTGTTCTGAACTTTCTCGAGATATTGTAGTGATTGATAATCCTGTTTTATGTTGCAAGTGCTTTGAAACACTGAACCCTAAACCTTGATTCCAATTATTTATTTTGAGCCGTAAACCTGATTCTTTCTAGACCATTGATTGTTATATACCCAAATACGAACCTCCAATATACGATACTACTCCACAAATACATACAAACTAAGTATTAAACACTGAACCAGATTGCTTACACATTCAAACCATTGTATCTTATGCTTTGAAAGACCAAATCCTTGGAACCCCGAAATGTTGATTCCTTTGTTATCCAATTCTTTCATTACCTAACAGCCAAGCTTTGGAAATGCCATATTGATCTTTATACAGATTGAAACCATTTTCATTATTGAACGTCCAATGTTGTTAATGATCCGTTTATTGTTTATTACTGCTTATTCCGTTATTATGGTAGAATTGGATTGTTTTATAAAATTGTGGACCAGATTCGTGGTCAGACCATATGATGGTCAAATTAGGCCAATGTGTGCCTTGGATCCAGTAGTTAGAGCAGTGATGTGTGCTTTGCTCGGGGTTAGTGCGTGACTGATCAGCAGCCTAACCTTGGTTTTTAAAATGAAAATATAATATCCAATTCTAAATCATAATCCATTGTTCACTTGATATCATAACCGTATTTAGCTGATGATCATTATTCTCAGTTTTGTCATTGTGACTTGCTGAGCTAGTTAGCTCACCTGTGCGATGTTATTTATGTTCTTTTCCAGTTAAGAAGGAACCGGTTGGTACCGAGGATCCCCAGTCCAGTGCGAGAGCTAGGGGTTCAGGTTGATCGAGCTAAGCTAGTAGGCTTCTTTTGGGATAATTTGAGTTTGTAAAAGTTTGTAATAATGTTTAATACTCAGTTCTGAGTTGAATAGTTGGGATTTGAACGGTTTGTAATATAAGTAAGTATGGTTGGCTTGTGTGCATACTTTAACCTGTTGGGGTCCGTGGTAGTTGGTAAGTAGGGTCACTGCATATCATTATTATTATCTTTACCATTGTTATAAGCAGGCTATTAATAAAGTATGTGTGTGTGTGTGGACCCCAAACTTCTGACCCGGGTTTGGAGGGCGCTACAGGTTTGGTATCAGAGCCACAGGTTATAAGTCATTGACATCAGCCTAGGTTGACGGGAATGGGTAGAGGGTTAGGATTAGAAGTAAGGAATAGAAAGATAGAACGTCGAGAGGTTGAGTGCTTCAGTATAACAGGTATTAGTATGATTCGCGTCGTGGTTCAAGATTCTTATATTGTGATATGATTTCAGATAGCAGCGATGGCCGACTCTTTTATCCCCGTATCAGCTAATCACTCAGAGCCTTCAGTTGGAGTACCGTCTTCAGATCCACGTCCTGTTGTTCCACCAGTGTTGGCTATATTACCTCCACCTGTGTTGCAGCCCGTACCATTACAAGCTATTCCACCTCCAGGCATGAGGCCACCTATCAGAGGACCCCCACCTGCTGATTCAGATTCCACTGGGCATTCAGTTGCGAGTGCCCCATTCCAGTCTACCTTACCCCCAGTTCCTTACTACTGGTATGAGGCTCTTCTATTGGAGCGTGATTCCTTGTTGAGCCAGATTAGAGAGCTACAGCATATCATTAGGACTACTAATGTTGATTGTAGTGTGAGAGAACTTTGAGAGGAGATTCATGTGACATGGAGGGTTCTTGAGGCTAGGCTACATGGAGCTACACTACCTGGCAGAGGCCCTGATGCACTGATGGGCGGGGCTACTGAGGTGATGGAGGACTTTGAGAGGCTGGCAGGGCCAGTGTTTCCCTGGAGTTGAGTTAGAGATCCAGAGATGCTGAGTAATATTGTGATGGTTATGTAGTATGTACAGTAGTGTGTAGTGTGTATCAGTAGACTTTTGAGTTATATTTATAGACTAGCTATGCTAACTAGTGAGTAGGTCGTTGTACCCTTTTGCTTTTACTTCCGAAGTGTCTTTACGCTTGTACTACCCAAAACTTTTGATCAATATATATCAGCACCTTTCCTTTCCAGTATTGTCATTTATTTTATTGCACCTGTTTTACTTTACCTTATTTATTGCACCAATTATACCCCTATGATACCATGTACCCTGTTTTCCATAACTGTTTATATTCTGTAAAGAAGCATGCAATTTACTTAGTTACAACAGTTTTCCAAAAAGAGATATTTCTGTTTTACAAAACTTTTCTTTTATGCAAAGAATTTGATTTAAAAACTAAATAAGTTGTTTGATTCTTTACAGAAAATGCCTCCCAGAAGAAATACTCGCACCAACACCCAGAATGAAGAAACCAACAACAACAATAACAACTAAGATGATACAAACCAGAATGCAAACCCAGGACCCATAGACCCAGCAATAGCCCATATTCTTCAAATCTTGGCCCAACAAACAGTTCACCCGGCACAACAACAACAAAGACAGACCAATCCCCAGGTAACTTTCAAAACTTTTCAGGCAGTAAACCCACCAGAATTCAAGGGTTCCTTAGAACCGATTGAAGCAAATGTTTGGTTGAAGGAAATAGAGAAGGCATTTGCCTTAGTGAGAGTAAAGGAAGAACACAAGGTTGAGTTTGCAAGTTACTATTTGAAGAATGAGGCCACCTATTGGTGGGAGATGGTGAAGACATTGGAAGGTACAGATGTTATTACTTAGGAAAGGTTTAAGGAATTGTTTTTAGAAAAGTATTTTCCTCAGTTTGTCCAGGATCAGATGGAGTTGAAGTTTATAGAACTAAAGCAAGGAAACATGTCGGTGATAGATTATGAGAGTAAGTTTGAGGAATTGTCAAGGTATGTGCCGTCGTATGTAGTTACTGACAGGAAGAAGGCTAAAAGATTCCAGCAAGGTTTGAAACCATGGAACAGAGGGAAGGTAGCCATTTTTGAAATGGATACCTATGCAGGAGTGGTACAGAAGGCTATGATCGCAGAGACAGAGAGTGAGATGTCACATAAGGAGAAGGAAAGCAAGAAAAGGAAATTTGAAGGGAATGAAGGTCAGTCACAACCAGGGAAGTTTCCAAATTTTAAGAAGGGCAAGTTTCAGCCAGGAAGAAATTTTAATTTCAAGAGACAAAATGCAGGCGACGGAAGCCAGGGCAACCGTCCAGTTAATGCGAATCAGCCAAATCAGTTGAGATTAACTTTTCCAGATTGTCAAGTATGTGGGAAGAAGCATGGGGGAGTCTGTAATAAGTTGAATGTAGTTTGTTTCAAGTGCAATCAGAAAGGGCACTATTCAAGGGAGTGCCGAAATCAGCCAGCAAGAGAGCCAGCAAATAAGGATCAGCCTATCCGAAATCCAGCAGTGAAGGTTCCAGCCATTGGATTTACGTGTTTTAAATGTGGGAAACCAGGACATATAGCCAGGGATTGCAAGACACCAGCCCCAGTCAGTAATGCATTGAGGATTATGGGATCTACCCCAGCAGTAAATGAGACTCCAAGGGCTAGAGTTTTTGACATGTCTGTGAAGGATGCTATCCAGGATACGGATATCGTGGCAGGTACATTTAATGTGAATTCTTTATGTGCCAAAGTGTTAATAGATTCGGGAGCAACTCGATCGTTTATTTCACAAGATTTTGTTAGTAAGTTAAATTATCCAATTGAGTGTTTAAATGAAATAATGACTGTGGAATTGGCAAATCAAGAACGAATATTTGTTAATCAAGTTTGTGGGAATTGTGAAATTGAGATTTTTGGTAGTTAGTTTTGTGTAGATTTGATACCATTTAAGTTAGGAGAATTTGACGTTATCTTAGGAATGGATTGGTTATCTAAGCACGATGCCCAGATAGATTGTCGAAATAAGAAGGTAATGGTGAAAACGCCAAACGAAAGAATAGTAACGTTCAAGGGTCAGAAACAAGTAAAGAAGTTCTTAACGATGATTCAAGCTAAGAAGTTATTACGACAAGGATGCGAGCATTTCGTGGCATATGTGATTGATAGGAGTCAGGAGCTAGCAAAACTTGAAGATATTCCAGTAGTGAATGAATTTCTAGACGTGTTTCCCGATAATTTATCAGGACTTCCTCCGGATAGAGAAATTGAGTTTGCGATCGATTTAGCACCTGGAACAAAATAGTATCCAAGGCCCCGTACAGAATGGCGCCCGTTGAAATGAAAGAGCTAGCGAAGCAATTGCAAGAATTATTAGAGAAAGGAGTAATCAGACCCAGTGTATCCCCGTGGGGAGCCCCGGTATTATTTGTCAAGAAGAAAGATGGAAGCATGAGACTGTGCATCGACTATAGGGAGCTCAACAAGCTTACAATCAAGAACAACTATCCGTTACCCAGAATTGACGATCTATTTGACCAATTGAAGGGAGCCAAGTTTTTCTCCAAAATTGATTTAAGATCGGGATATCATCAACTGAAGATCAAGCCAGAAGAAATACCAAAGACAGCTTTCAGAACAAGGTATGGACATTACGAATTTTTAGTAATGTCTTTTAGATTGACCAACGCCCCGACAGCGTTTATGGACCTGATGAACAGAATTTTCAAGGAATACTTGGACAAGTTCGTTATTGTGTTTATAGACGATATTTTGATTTATTCAAAGGCAGAAGGGGATCATGCGGAACATCTGAGAATAACTTTGGAGATTTTAAGGAAAAAGAAGTTATATGCTAAATTCTCGAAGTGTGAGTTTTGGCTACAGGAAGTTCAGTTCTTAGGACACATAGTCAGTAATGAAGGGATCAAAGTGGACCCAACAAAGATCGAGGCAATTACGAACTGGGAGAGACCAAGAACACCCACCGAGGTAAGAAGTTTCTTGGGATTAGCGGGATATTATCGTCGATTCGTTCAAAATTTTTCAAGGATTGCAATACCATTGACAAAGCTTACACGGAAGAATGAAAAGTTTATATGGAACGACAAGTGCGAAGAAAGTTTTCAGAAATTGAAGCAGCGATTAATCACAGCACCTGTTTTGTCACTCCCAGACAATCAAGGGAATTTCGTAATTTATAGTGATGCTTATCATAAAGGACTAGAATGCGTTCTTATGCAGCACGATAAAGTGATTGTGTATGCGTCAAGGCAATTGAAACTCCACGAACAGAAATATCCTACTCATGATTTGGAACTAGCAGCCATAGTTTTCACTTTGAAGATTTGGAGATATTATCTGTATGGAGAGAAGTGTGAGATTTTCACGGATCACAAAAGCTTAAAGTACATATTCAAACAAAATGAACTTAATATGAGGCAAAGGAGATGGTTAGAATTGATCAAGGATTACGATTGCTCGATTAATTATCATCCCGGTAAAGCGAACATTATAGTAGACGCGTTAAGTCGGAAGGAAAAGTTAAATGTGCTATCAGTACCCGAAGAGATATATAAAGAATTTCAGAAACTGGAATTGGAGATTAGGGTTTGCAAGCCTGATGAAGCAAAAATGTACAGTATGACTTTCCAACCGGAGTTGTTAGAGAAAATAAAGAAGTGTCAGGAAAATGTAATGGATCAAGATATAAATCGTTTGGTAGGTGAAGAATTGTGCACGCAAAAGGACGATCAAGGTATTCTTAGGTTTTCTTCAAGAATTTGGATTCCACCGGTGACGGAACTGAAGAATGAAATTTTACAGGAAGCACATAATTCAAGGTATTCAATCCATCCAGGGAGTACCAAAATGTACAGAGATTTAAAGGAAAATTATTGGTGGCCAGACATGAAGAGGAAAATTACGGAATGGGTTAGCAGATGTTATACATGTCAGAGAGTTAAAGCAGAGCATCAGAGACCAAGTGGATTGCTACAGCCATTGGAGATTCCAGAATGGAAGTGGGAACATATTGCTATGGATTTCATAGTTGGATTACCAAGGACAAGGGATAATCATGATGCCATTTGGGTTATAGTGGACAGACTTACCAAGTCAGCTCATTTTTTGTCTATAAATGAAAGATTTTGGCTCGATAAGTTAGTCCATATGTACCTAAAGGAAATCGTAGTTCGTCATGGAGTTCCAGTGTCTATTGTGTCTGATCGAGATCCAAGATTTAATTCAAGATTTTGGAAGAGTTTTTAAGAATGTTTGGGAACAAGATTGAATATGAGTACGGCTTATCACCCCCAGACGGACGACCAAAGTGAAAGAACGATTCAGACGATTGAGGACATGTTACGGGTTTGTGCTATTGATTTCAAAGGAAGTTGGGACGAGCATTTACCTCTGGAAGAGTTTGCCTATAACAACAGTTATCATGCCAGTATTGGGATGCCACCCTATGAAGCCCTTTATGGACGCAAATGCACATCTCCAGTGTATTGGGACGAAGTAGGAGAACGCAAGATACTTGGACCTGAATTAGTACAACAGACAAAAGAAGTGGTTGAAATTATCCAAAAGAGATTGATAGCCGCACAGGACCGTCAAAGGAAATATGCAGACCAGTCAAGGAAAGATATGGAATTCGAAGAAGGAAGCTTGGTATTACTGAAAGTATCACCGTGGAAGGGACTAACGAGGTTTGGAAAGAAAGGAAAGCTGAGCCCAAGATATGTCGGACCTTTTGAGATTCTAAAGCGCGTTGGCAAAGTAGCTTACGAATTGGCATTACCTCCGCACATGGAGCATATTCACAATGTTTTTCACGTATCGATGCTTAAGAAGTATAATTTAGACTCCAGGCATGTAATAGATGAGCCAATAGAGCTTCAGGCAGATTTGTCATATGTAGAGAGTCCGATAGAGATTCTAGAGGAAAGAGAGAAGGTATTGAGGAATAAAGTGGTAAAGCTAGTAAGAGTGTTATGGAGAAACCCAAAGGTTGAAGAGTCAACCTGGGAGTTAGAAAGTGATATGAAAGAAAAGTACCGTCATTTATTTTCTTAGGAGATTCTGAGGACAGAATCCTTTTAAGGGGGGAAGGATGTAATATCCGGGGTATATCGTGTAATTATTATTATTAATAAATAATTATTATATGTGTTCAGTATCTATTCTGTGAATTATGTGTTAAGTGTTAAATGTGTTTGGATGTTTAAAAATATTATTAATTGAGTATTTTAATTTTTATATGTCCAAAATAAAATATAGATAATTGTCATATCTTCCTAATTATTTTTATGTCGATTTATGAATTTATAAGGATCATATGAAATTTATAAAATCTTTTTCCGGGTATTTAAAATCTATTTTATAAAAATGGGAACCAACCGACGTCATCCGTTGTTACGTTTTTGGAACCCGAAACTCTTCCGAGAACTCCTACCTAACCTAATTGTAATATTCCGAGCATATTCCATGTTTCGGCTTTTTCGATCCGGTGTACGGTTTGTCCTGCGCGGGTCCCGGCGCAACATTTTCGATACAATATTCGTTTCGGTAAATCAATAAAATTCATATTTTCGATAAACGGGAGCTTTTTATTAAACTATCCCAATTATCACCTCTAGTACGTGTAACCAGGCGCTGAGACCAAGACCGCAGTACAAATTGTACTGATTTGGATAATTACCCGAAAACCGATACCGTTTGGATCAGTCTTTATAAATAAACGTACCGTTTATATCCGGAATGATCCAACAGGATACTAATTTTCCGTAATTATAAATAGCCTTTTACCGTATTTTATTTCGTATCAAAATCATTTGCAGACAGTTAATTATATAATTTTCCAGAGAAAAACCTTATATTCATATAATCTTCAAAGAATCAAAGAGCAAAACGAAGGTGTTATTGATCTCTGTTTTTAAAGCTCGAGTACTCAATCCAAAGGTCTTGAGGTGTTCTATCAGATTCTGTGTTCCAAATCACTGCAGAAATCAAGGTTTATTTTCTGAAAAATTATTTATTTTCGAATTAATTTTATTAAAAATATGAATTTTTGTTCGGATGATTGTTTGTATGATTTGATGTTTGCATTTGTAGAGCTTGTTTTCCTGATGATTTTCATATGTCATACGTCTGATTTGGAGTTCAATAACATGCTCAAAAGTGGGATTAATTCTCGAATTTTAAAATTAGGGTTTATAACCCGTATGAATGTTTTCAATTGAAATTTGGGGCTTTTTGATTTAGGGGTTATTAGCTGTTGATTTATAGTGGATTATGTTCCTTATGAAATTTGCAATCGATTGGTATATAGCTCGTTAACAGAGGATGTCTGAATCGAAGGGAGTTGTGTTTTGAAAATTTCTGAAGTTCGCCGGAAACCGGCGATGTTCTTGGCCAATTTCCGGCCAAGTCTGGGGTTATTAATATGTTTTGATTGCATGAATCGATTCCTGGTTGTCTGTAGATGTGATCTGGAGCTTGTGGTGAGATGAGGGTGCCGGAATCGTGTTCTCCGGCCACCCATGTATTTTCCGGCGACGGGGGTTGCAAAATTCCAGTTTGGTACCTTATCTTTTGGGGAAGAAACAGTTAGGTCCCTGAGGTTTTCAGAACTTGCAAATTTTGGATTCCTGTTTTAAAAATATTTAAAAATCATATTTCCTATTTATTTTAATTATAAAAATTCGATTTTAATTTCTGAAAATTCCAAAAATTATTATTTTAATTCTGAAAATTATTTTTAATTTTAAAAATAAATCTGAATTAATTAATTAATTTCAGTTAATTTTTAATTGATTAATTGGTCAATTAATTCGAAAATTGATTGATTAATTAATTTAATTAATTATTAATTGATTTTAATTAATTATTTAATTAGATTTAATTACTTGAAAATGATTTAAAAATTCCGAAAAATAGTTTCGAGCTTTAAAATATTATTTTAAATTGTTTTTAAGGCTCGATAATTATTATGAAATTGTTTTGAAGCCAGAATTGGCCAACCAAACCCTATTTATTACTTCGAAATTGATTCAACGATCTATTTTAATTCCGAAAAATGTTTTAAAAATCATTTTGAATATCCGAAAGCCTATTTATGACCCGAGACTTCTTTGTAAATGATATATCATTGATTATGTGATGTGTTATGTGTTATATGTGACTTGTCGGTTAACTGTCGGTCTATATATTCGATGTTTACTTGTTTATCGCATAACTTTCAATCCGTTAATCGGATTTGGGTGAAACGAAGGGTAGATATAAGTATGTACCGAATAGAATCGTATGAGTTAAATATTGATAGATGTTTATGATATGTGAGCAGAAGAGGCAAGGCGTAGGAAAGGGAAACAGATAGTCAAGGAGTAAGACAGTGGTGATTAAGAGCAAGTGCAGTGTAGTAAGCTAGTACCAGGCAAGTGTTCTGAACTTTCTCGAGATATTATAGTGATTGATAATCCTGTTTTATGTTGCAAGTGCTTTGAAACACTGAACCCTAAAACTTGATTCCAATTATTGATTTTGAGTCATAAACCTGATTCTTTCTAGACCATTGATTGTTATATACCCAAATACGAACCTCCAATATACGATACTACTCCACAAATACATACAAACTAAGTATTAAATACTGAACCAGATTGCTTACACATTCAAACCATTGTAACTTATGCTTTGAAAGACCAAATCCTTGGAACCCCGAAATGTTGATTCCTTTGTTATCCAATTCTTTCATTACCTAACAGCCAAGCTTTGGAAATGCCATATTGATCTTTATACAGATTGAAACCGTTTTCATTATTGAACGTCCAATGTTGTTAATGATCCGTTTATTGTTTATTACTGCTTATTCCGTTATTATGGTAGAATTGGATTGTTTTTATAAAATTGTGGACCAGATTCGTGGTCAGACCATATGATGGTCAAATTAGGCCAATGTGTGCCTTGGATCTAGTAGTTAGAGCAGTGATGTGTGCTTTGCTCGGGGTTAGTGCGTGACTGATCAGCAGCCTAACCTTGATTTTTAAAATGAAAATATAATATCCAATTCTAAATCATAATCCATTGTTCACTTGATATCATAACCGTATTTACCTGAAGATCATTATTCTCAGTTTTGTCATTGTGACTTGCTGAGCTAGTTAGCTCACCTGTGCGATGTTATTAATGTTCTTTTCCAGTTAAGAAGGAACCGGTTGGTACCGAGGATCCCCAGTCCAGTGCGAGAGCTAGGGGTTCAGGTTGATCGAGCTAAGCTAGTAGGCTTTTTTTGGGATAATTTGAGTTTGTAAAAGTTTGTATACTCAGTTCTAAGTTGAATAGTTGGGATTTGAACAGTTTGTAATATAAGTAAGTGTGGTTGGCTTGTGTGCATATTTAATCTGTTGGGGTCTGTGGTAGTTGGTAAATAGGGTCACTGCATATCATTATTATTATCTTTACCATTGTTATAAGCAGGCTATTAATAAGGTATGTGTGTGTGTGTGGACCCCAAACTTCTGACCCGGGTTTGGAGGGCGCCACAACAGGAGCTGGAGTATGTACTGAAACATTATCTCCAGAGCTTGAAGAAGACTCATTATCCTCTGATAACACAATAATGTGTGAGGCTATAGGAGTTTCTGATTCAACTTCATCTAAATTCTGATCTCCGGGTTCTTGAATCAGAATTGATGTAGATGTTATCTCAGCATCAGCATTTTAGATTGGAGAATGAGTTGGAGATGTCTGAGCTGTTGTAGGTGGAGCTTCCAGATAAAGAACATTTGGTATATTCAGATTGTGAATATCTATTTCAGAATTTGCAGCTTGTTCATCAGTATTATATGTAGCTTTAATTGGAGAGACAGGAGGTGTTAGCATAGTGTCTTGAGCTTGAGTAGGGGATGGCAGAGCTTTAATTACCACCGGTTCTGATGAGATCAGAGATTCCTGATCCCCTTCCTCAGCTTCAGTAGTATCCTCAGATTGACGCTTAGCCATGTGCCTTTTGGCCCTCATTTTCTTTAATCTTCTTGATAGAGAAAGAGTTTCTTTATCATTGGTACTTACTGTTCTTTTCCTCTTCAAAGTATCAGAACTTTGAGCTTTAGCATTTACCTGATGGGTTGACCCTTCAGCTTCTATTTCTTTCTGAAAAACCAGAGTTTCAGCTTCAATAGTCACAGGTTCTGATGCATGAACCTGTACTTGTTCCTCTTCACTGTCAGATTCATCCCTGTGAATCATCTTTCTTCTCTTTTGTAGAGGTTGAGGAACAGACTTTGTCCTCTTAGGCTTGGAAGATGAAGGTCTGATGGTATGTACTGATGGTTGTTATTGTGTGGATTGAGCTGATGGTTGAAAGTAAGTTCTGATTGTAGGTTGAGTTGGTTGTGGTTGAGAGGTGGTTGGTTGTGTAGTTGTTGGAGGTGCTGATGGAGGTTGGGTTGGTTGTACATCAGGATATATGGTGGAATATGTGTCTGGATCAGAATTTACCAAAAATTATTTGACAGATGTAGGAATTTGGAGGGGTGTTAGGTCACCCACACACTGTAGAGGGGGTGAATACAGTGTAAAGTACAATCAAATCGAACTTTAATAACTCAAGTAACAGAAAACAAACTTTATTGAAACAATAAACTCTGTTACAGTATGGAACTGTTACCTCTCAGTGATGAACAAATATCACGAGAACTACTAGGGTTTGGATGAATAATCTTCTCGAATATGATAACACTTATAGTGTAAACCCTATGTCTGTGTTTATATACTACACAGTTACAAGATAATTGCTAATTAATATGGAATATAATTCTGCTTCCTAAAATATATCAATCAGATATCTTTTCTTCCAAGTATTCTATTCTTCATAGAATTCCTTCTTCATGCATATCTCTTCTTATGTTTGTCTCGATCTTCTTCCTTTAATCAGCTGATGTCCTTATCTGAACGTCCTTCAGTACTTAAGTTCTGATATCCATCTTCTGATGATTATCTCCTGATAATATAAGTACTGATATCCTTAAGTCCTGCCTTCCAGTAAGTACTGATTTATCCTGTTTAAGTAAGATCTGAAAACTAAACATAAATCATATTAACCATGACATTATCAAATATATCTAACAATCTCCCCCAACTTGTAAATTAGCATAATATACAAGTTTAACAGATATTTGATGATGTCAAAAACATTAAGTACAAATGCATGAGAATTAGACTAGATAACTACAACTTACAGTCCTTAAAGCTTTACCAATCTTTAACTTCTGATAACAACTTCAGTCTGTACAAATATCAGAATTTGAGCAGTTGTAGATCTTGACTTGGCTTCATCTTCTGATCTCTCTGATATCAGGAGTTGTTCTGAGATAGTTCTTCAACAAACATTTCTCAGCATATCTGAGTTCGTCAATCATCCTCCTTTTAGCATCTTTAAGCTCTGCAGTATCTTCACCAATTTGAAAGATTGCAGCCCTGAGATCATTAATCTTAGCTTTTCTTATATCCTGATCCAGTCTGATCAAATATGCTTTATCAGACTCAAGATTGAATTCCACAGCCCTGTAACCCAGAAAGGTAGTTATAATCTTAGCAGTGTTGGGCTTCATTTCAACTATATCACCCTTGTGATCTCTGTACTTTAGAAGATATGTGATGTCAGACTTAACAGAATAAAGCCTTTTCTGTCTCTGAATCTGATCCTTCAAATAGTTTGCAGCACTTTCTGTTAATCTGTCATTCACTTGAAGTAAGAATAGTACATGCTCCAGTTCTTCAAAATACTTCAATGGAATGGCATTTTGCCTTATATGATAAATCCTACCATATGTCATGAAGTACAACAAGATGTGTTCTTTCAAGTAGGTATGGTAAACCATTTGTACAGATTCCAGTTGATTCAATCTCTCAGGAGTTGCTCCAATACCTGGTTCACTCAAGGAAGTTGGATCATTGGTAGTGTTCTGTATTCTTCTTTCATCAGCACTTCCCAATCCAGTTTTATCTCTTGCTTCCTTTCCAGTAACTACTCTTGCTTCAAAACCACTTGCAGAAGTCTTCAAAGGTTGAGTCTGTTTTGCTTTAGTGAATCCAGGTAGGAGTGTCTTTGATTTATCTTCTGATATCAAGTTAACTTGAGCTATGTCAGAGGTTACTTGCTTCTTCGGAATATCAGAACTTCCTGTCTCTTGACTCTGAACAACTTGAGCCATGTCAGAGGTTGTCTTAAAAACTTTTCTTGAAGTCAGAGCAAGATCATCCTTTTCATCAGTGATTTCTTTATTCTCGGGAGGCACATAAACCTTGATAGGTTCACCAACTTTTTCTTTACCCTTTGATCTTGGATCTATCTGCGGTTGTGATTTAGCCAATGTTGCTTCAGTATTTGTCCTTTCTTTTATCACAATGCCTTTGAGTTTTGGAAGTGTCTTTTTACCAGAAGCTTCAGATTTAGATGTGACTTTTTCTGATTTAAGTCTGGCTTCTTCTTCCATTAAACTCTCCAAGTCCATTCCTGGATTTTCCTGAAGAAATAACTGTCTTGACATTTCTTCATCAAGATCTAAAAGTTCATCAGAACTTATCCTTTTACCAGTAGCAGAACTAATTCTTTTTCCAGTATCAGAACTTGTCCTGTGACTTGTGATTTCAGTTTTTCTTGATGAGAAACCTCTACCTTGATTATGACCTCTACCCATTCCAGAGTTTCCTTGGTCATCCTTTTCATCATCCTTCCCCTTTAGTGTCTTATCAGTTTTGATTTGGACTTAATTACTTTCTCCCCCTTTTTGGCATCAGCAGGTAATAGAAGAGAGACAAGCAATTCCACCGAGGCTTGGATTTCATTAAGTTGAGACTGCTGAGAAGCTTGATTTTTCAGAATATCATCAATCTGAGCTTGTTGGTTCTCTTGAGTCTTCTCAATATAAGCAACTCTATCAAAGGTAGGTTGGAAGAACTTTTTCTTATCAATCTTCTGAACTTGTTCTTGCTTCATGAGTTCTTCTCTAAGATGATGTAACTCTGCATGAGTAGTTGAATGGAGACCTTGTAAATGTTTAGTACTCAATGCAGTGACTCGAAGCTGTGTTTTGAAATCATCAGTATTTAACATTTCATCAGCTTTTGTCAAGTGCTCAGCAAGATGCTGTGCAGATGGAGCACAGGTAACTGAGTTCCATTCCTTAGTCCACTCCTGTCCTGCAGGAGTTTCAGTCCAAGGCATTGGTGCTTCTCTTGTAACAAACTTCTTAACAAGTTCAGAATTAAGAACAGTTTGTTGAGGAGCATGTCCTGAAGGACCTGCTTCATCAGTATCTTCTTTGGAGCAGCATTACCAGTATCTCCAGCATTTGCAGCATCAGAACTTACAGAATCAGTATCTTCTGATAAAATAACAGTATGAGTAGCAATGGAGGCTTCAGCATTATCCTCTAATTTCTGATCTGGTTCCAAGTTCTGATCAACAGCCATATCCTGATGCTCACCTATATTATGATCATTAGCATCTAGATGCAGAGAAGGTGTAGTAGATAATTCTGGAGTTTGAGCAGCATCAGTAACAGGTGTTATTGATGGATTAGTTGTTGTTGGAGCTTCTAAGTAAAGTACTTCAGGCACGACCAAGTTCTGGATATCAATATCAGCACTTGTGCCTGAATGAACAGGAGATACAGTCTTAGGAGACATAGAAGGTGTGTTGGCCTTTTCAGTAACAGCTTCCTTAGTTGAAGTTAATGGAGAAGTAGTGGCCTTAGCAGATTCTGGTTCTTGTGAGATCAGAGATTCCTGATCTCCTTCCTTAGCTGCTGCTTCCGCATCATCTGAAACTGGCCTTTTTGCCCTCTGTTTCTTGTATCTCTTTGAAGATATGGATTCCTTGGGAGTTTCATCAACAGTCATTCTTCTAAGCCTTTTGAGAAGCCTAGATCCCCCAATTGTAGAATCCTTCTGAGAAGGAACTTTCTCAGCTTCTTTATTAACAGGTTCTGAAGTAGAAACCTGTTCCTCACTATCAGATTCATCTCTTAAAATAATCCTCCTTCTCTTCTGAGGTGTTTGAGAAACAGTCTTTGTCCTCTTAACCTTGGAAGATGAAGGCTTCACAGTAGGTGCTGAGGATGAAGGTCGAACTGTCTGTGAAGTGGAGAGATATGATTTGAGATATTGTCTGAGGGTAGGTTGAGTAGTATGAGTGGTATGTTATGATGGTTGCTGTGGTGTTTGGGATGTGGTGGTTGGTTGGATATCAGTATAAACAGATCTATAGGTTTCAGGATCAGCATTTACCAAGATCTGTTTTACAGACTGAGGAATTTGTAAAGGTCAAACCACCCTTTTCTTAAGATCAACATTTACCAAATCATTAAAGGCTCATTTTGCAATTTTCAAAGATGGAGTTAAGTCAGTGGTAGGTTGGGGGTTATCAGCACAACAATGGTTAAAAATAAGCTGACAAAATCTAGCAAAGTAGACAACATTCCTATCTTCTATCATCCTATCCCCAATAAAACCTATCACAGCAGTTGCAAAATCAAAATGAGTTTGGTTAATGATAGCATACCCGATGTCACTGTGTGCAAGAAGATCTTGCACAAAATGCAACTCAGATGGAGCTTCAGCATTATCAAGAATCGCAGCATAGTTATTTGGAATAAATTTAGCTCCATCAATGATCAAATCCTTAGGTGCCATGAAAATAATCGAGATTTAAGAGTGCCTGTTAGGTGTTTGATAGAGTGTCTATATGAAAAACCAACGTCAGGAGAAGAAAGAGAGTAAAAGCAAAGAGAGATAAAGTATAAAAGTGAATAAAAGATTAAAAAATCCTCTCTCTGTCTTACTTATACTTTGAAAAAAAAATGTAACCGTTAGACACCTGTCAGACATGCAGTAATAATGAATAGTTAATGGGCACGGGAAAACAGTAATCATTACTTACCCACTTGCAGTTTTTCAAGGAAAAACCGTTCCACTTACCCAGTAATTCCATTAATCAAGGTAAATCAGTTTTAATTCAAAATTGAAACTGTTTCCACTTATTCAATTATTTTTCACTGCAACACCATATTCTGAAAAAAAATCGGGTGAGAATGACCAAAATAAATCAAGGGAACAAGTACTGATAATGTAAAATCAGAACTTAATTTAAATTAAAATTCAAATGGTCATCAGAATATGAATATTTATCAGGATTTGTCAATGCATTACAAAACATCTCGGAGACAAGAACTTGCAAAAAAAAAGGAATTTCATTAATATATTAAGAGAATACATTCATGAAATTTAAATTACATCAGAACTTTTACAAGATCGACCTAAGCTGCTAAACCTAACATCAACAGCCTTTGTCCTAGCTCAAGAAGCAGGGCAAGGCTGACGATGAAGAAAAACAGGAAGAAGAAAATAAATCATTTCTTCTTCCTACTCTCGACAAACAGAATAGCGAGTTTGATGATTCGCTCTTGCTGGCGGAGAGCTTCCAGCCTTTCCTCCTCCAATCGCTCCAAATGGCGATGGTAATTCATGTAGAAGAACAGGAGGTGGGTGAGTACCTCCTGAGGAATTGAGTCACATATCTCATCAGGAATGGCAGTGACGTGCCATTCCTGCTACCAGGCTTCACAGCTCAACTCCATGTTTTTCATAGTTCAAAAACATATTGTAATTGACCATGGTGTTTTTGATATAAAGAGTATGAAGATGAGTTTGTGATAAAAGAGGTGATGTGAAGGCTGATGTGAAGTGGTTGTTTATATAGGCAAAAGAATGCCAGGAGACGCAAAGAATTTTAATGCTGGCATGTAGAATTAATTCTACCTCATCTCCCTAGACTGGGAAGACGAAAAACAATCATTGGAAGTGTAAGTCAGGGTTAATGCGCACAAGTAACAAGTAAAAATTACTGTACGTGTACATGAACCACTATCCCTTATGATATTGACTGTTAATATTCTACCCAAACATGTTCTAATTTAAAATGAAACTGTTTTTAGATTTTAACCACAAATAATTCAAGTAAAGGATCAGATTTTAATATCAGAACTTAGACTTATATCAGAACTTAACAGTTATCAGAACATGATTTCTTAACTCGAAAAATGAATGCCTATCTTAGTAAGTCCTCACACAAATGCTGATATAGATTCTTCAGAACTTAATCATCAGAACGTGCAATCAGAACTTGTCCTCAGAATTTGTGCAATGTGACACAGAAACTGTTCATCTAAAATAACATAGATCACCACAGTAAGTTTCATCATTCATATGGAGTGTTTAGTGTGTGCATTAAGCTAAATAACAGACAAAGAGTAAAGTCTGATTCACTTCAGTATATCTTAGAAATAAGGCATAACTAAAACTTTACTAAAAACATGTCATTATTCTGAAACCTACTATTGAATGAGTTCATGCTTGAGTCCACCTCAACTATTTTGTGCTAATTTTGTGCATCTTTTGAAATTCCATTTTACAGTGGCTTCTCAGTGTAAGTGAGTCACGACTGCTTATCAGAATTTATGCTATTATCAGAGTATTTCTCCAGTAATCATAGAGTGTGAAAAGTCACCAAGAAAATATTTTACTTTTCTGATGCATATTTACTTAATACCAGCAATGCACTTGGGTCGTCCCTTCCACATTTGTACTCTAGATCTCAAAGGAGTACCTGAATTTTAATCCTTGATTCTTTTCTTTTTCTTTTGATAAGAGAGGTTTATCAGCACTTAGTACATTCAACAGATTTACTAGCATCAGAACTTAACAGATGAGAAGCATTATTTTAGTTTGTGACTTAGTAATAAGATAGACAAAGTAAACTCAACTAAGCTCAATATCAGAATTTGCTTGTGTCAATAGATTTCCACAGAAATAATTACTTCTTACATGGGATCCCTAGTTTATTGAAGACGGCTAGGTCAGCATCTAGCACAGGTATCCTCATAGGATTGAATAGTTACATAAATATACATATCATTTTCAGAGTTTAGAAACTTACATCAGACAACAGTCAGTACTTAAGCAAATTTTCAATTAAGCACAGAATACACAAAGAGAGTAATTTCTGTAAATACTGATCATAAAGTCTGATGCATCAGAACAAAACTAAGCAGATTTAGAGAAAGAACCTGAAACCATTCCAAGTTCATTTACCAATCTTGTAAAAGTAGCTTCACACAGTGGTTTTGTGAAGATATCTGCTAATTGTTGATCTGTTGGAACAAAGTGCAATTCCACTGTACCTTCATCTACATGTTCCCTTATGAAGTGGTACCTGATGCTGATGTGCTTTGTCATAGAGTGTTGAACTGGATTACCTGTCATAGCAATAGCACTTTGATTATCACAGTAAATAGGGATGTTGAAATATGTTAACTCATAATCCAGTAACTGATTCTTCATCCAAAGAATCTATGCACAACAGCTTCCTGCAGCATTGTACTCTGCTTCTGCAGTTGATGTGGAAATTGACTTTTGTTTCTTGCTAAACCAAGAAACCAATATGCCTCCAAGAAATTGGCAGCTTCCACTTGTGCTTTTCCTGTCAATTTTGCAACCTGCAAAATCTGCATCTGAGTAACCTATTAGTTTAAAATTTGATTCTCTGGGATACCACAATCCCAGATCAGCTGTTCCCTTAAGATATTTGAAAATTCTTTTCACAGCTGTTAAGTGAGGTTCTCTTGGATCTGCTTGAAATCTTGCACAAAGACAGGTAGCATACATGATATCAGGTCTACTAGCAGTTAGATAGAGTAGAGTGCCAACTATACCTCTATAATCAGTAATATCTACTGATTTACCAGTATCCTTGTCCAGTTTTGTTGCAGTGGCCATGGGAGTGGATGCACTTGAACAATCTTGCATTCCAAATTTCTTCAGCAAGTTTTTGGTGTACTTAGTTTGACAAATAAAAGTGCCTTCTTCATTCTGCTTGACTTGAAGGCCCAGAAAATAGCTAAGTTCCCCCATCATACTCATCTGATACCTTGACTACATCAGTTTGAAAAACTTTTTGCAAAGTCTGTCATTTGTAGACCCAAAAATGATATCATCAACATAAATCTGGATCAGAAGTAAGTCTTTTCCATGGTTGAGGTAGAACAGTGTTTTGTCTATAGTTCCTCTGTTAAATCCACTTTCCAGAAGAAACTGAGCTAAAGTCTCATACCATGCTCTAAGAGCTTGCTTAAGTCCATAAAGTGCTTTATCAAGCCTGTAGACATAATCTGGATATTTGGAATCTACAAAGCCTGGAGGTTGTTCAACATATACTTCTTCCTCCAATTCTCCATTGAGAAAAGCACTTTTCACATCCATTTGAAAGACAGTAAACTTTTTGTGAGCAGCATAAACCAAAAATATCCTTATGGCTTCTAATCTAGCAACTGGTGCAAATGTTTCATTATAATCAATTCCCTCCTGTTGAGAATATCCTTTTGCAACCAGCCTTGCCTTATTCCTTGTAATTATGCCATCACTATCAGTTTTGTTTCTGAATACCCACTTTGTACCAACAACAGATCTATTCTTTCGTCTTGGCACTAGGGTCCAGACTTTGTTTCTTTCAAATTCATTTAACTCTTCCTGCATTGCTTGCACCCAATTAGCATCTTGAAGAGATTCTTCCACTTTCTTTGGCTCAGTCTGAGAAAGAAAAGAATTGTAAAGACATTCATTTGAAGTACCTGTTCTAATTCTGACACCTGTATCAGGATTTCCAATTATCAAATCAGGTGTATGTGATTTAGTCCACTTCCTTGCAGATGGAAGGTTTTCTTTAGAACTGGATGCTCCCCCATGATCCATGCTGTCTTCATTTTCATTTTCTGATGCTCCCCCTAAAACTATACTCTCTGAGTTAGATTCTTCAGAATTTAGATTTTCAGAACTATCAGAACTTGGCTTATCAGAACTTGACGAATCAGAACTTGAAGAGCCAGATGTATGTTCTGATGCTTCATGAGATGTGGTAAGATCTTGAGTATGCTCCCCCTGCATAGGTGCATCTTCCTTTGGCGTAGTCACCACAGTATCAATAACGTCAGAGTTTAATCCATCAGAGTTTGCAGTATCAGGACTTAGATTGTCAGGATTATCAGTATCAGAATTTGAGTCTTCATTTTCAAATCTCAGCTGATCATGATCAATAAAATCTTCAAGTCCAGTAATCTTCTTATCATCAAAAGAGACATTGATAGACTCCATGACCACTCTTGTTCTCAAGTTATAGACTCTGAAGGCTTTTGTGGAAAGTGGATATCCAACAAAGATTCCTTCATCAGCTTTTAGATCAAATTTGGATAGCTGTTCAGGATGAGTCTTAAGAACAAAACACTTGCATCCAAATACATGAAAATACTTTAGATTTGGCTTCTTTTTCTTTACCATCTCATATGGTGTATTTCCTTGCTTGTTAATGAGTGTTGCATTTTGAGTAAAACAAGCAGTCTACACAGCTTCAGCCCAGAAATAGGTTGGAAGCTTTGCTTCTTCAAGCATTGTATGTGCAGCTTCAATGAGAGTTCTATTCTTCCTTTCAACAACTCCATTTTGTTGTGGAGTTCCAGGAGCAGAGAATTCCTGCTTGATTCCATGGTTTTTGCAGAACTCTTCCATTATCAAATTCTTGAACTCAGTGCCATTATCACTCCTTATTGTCTTCACAGAATCTTTGACCAATTTATCCAGTTGTTTGACATGATCAATCAAGATAGATGCAGTTTCACTTTTTGTGTGCAAAAAATACACCCATGTGTATCTGGTGAACTCATCTACTATGACCAAGGCATATTTCTTCTTTGCAATAGACATGACATTCACTGGACCAAATAGATCAACATGTAGTAGGTGATAAGGATCCAGAATTGATGATTCAGTCTTGCTCTTGAATGAGGATTTTCTTTGTTTGGCCTTCTGACAAGAATCACACAGGCCATCAGGAGCAAATACTGACTTTGGCAGTCCTCTCACAAGATCTTTCTTGACCAACTCATTTATATTGTTGAAATTTAAATGAGAGAGTTTCTTGTGCCAATTCCATCTTTCTTCAATTGATGCTCTACTCATCAGACAGATTGCAGAACCATCAGTACTTGTTGAAAGCTTAGCTTCATAAATGTTACCACGCCTGTATCCTTTCAGAACAACTTTGCCTGTAGATTTACTCATAACTTCACAGTGTTCTTCAAAGAAATCAACATGATAACCTCTGTCACAGATTTGACTTATACTCAGCAGATTGTGTTTAAGTCCTGAGACCAGAGCTACTTCTTTAATGATGACATTCCCAAGATTGATATTGCCATATCCCAATATTTTTCCAATGTTTCCATCTTCATAAGAAACACTTGGGTCAGCTTTCTCCACAAAGTCTGATAGCAGGGCTTTATATCCAGTCATATGTCCTGAACATCCACTGTCCAGAACTAGGATGTTTTTCCTGTTGCCCTGCAATCACAAAGACCACTAATGATTAGTTTTAAGGACCCAGACTTGCTTGGATCCTTTGGCCTTATCAAGTTTGTTAACATTTGCAGCAGATTTAGCATCAGAGTTTATGTTAACATTTTTCTTATCAGAATTTACACTATCAGACTTTGAATCAGAATTTACACTAGAAGGAACAATGGAAACTTTCTTTAAAGAAGGTTTTATTTGATAATAATCATAGTACAAACTATGATATTCCTTACAAGTATAAATGGAATGCCATAAACTACCATAATGAAAACAAGTATTTTGTGGCTTATATCTAACAGACTGACTCTTAACTCCTGACCTTGAAGGTAAGGAGTTTATGTTCTTATTCTTCCTGCAAAAAGAAGCCAGATGGTTAGAACTTCTACAGTTATGACATGTTTTCCTAGGAGCATCAGGAACAGGCTTATAATCATTTCTTTTATTCACACTTTCCTTTCCATTCCTATTTTTCCTAGGTGATTTTACCTTGTTTGCGTTCTTAACATCTTTCAGCTTATGCTTAAGCTGCTTCTTAGTCATTAAGCTTATGTTTACTTGAGCTGTCTTTTCCTGTTTTAGTTTATCAGAAGTTAATCCCTTTTTAACTTCTGATTTCTCATTATCAGACTTTACAGTTACAAACTTAACAGGTTTTAACTTTGGCTTTTACTTAACAACAGGCTTAATTTCTACAGTTCCTTTATCATTCTTATCATCTCCATAACCTAAGCCCTCTTTCCAGTTTTCACTACTTAGCAAATTTTGAGTTGTTCTGTCAGAGTTAGTCCAAGTCCTGATAACCTCTCTTTCCTTTTCTAACTCAGTTTTTAGAGATTCATTCATTTTTAGCACTTCATCCCTAACATAAAAAGCATCATCTCTATCTTTCTGAGTTTGATGGAACATAACTAACTATTTTTCTAAGAAATCATTTCTTTTCTTAAAAGCAAGATTTTCAGAAGTTAATCTTTCACATGTTAAGGTTTGATCTCTATAACTAACAAACATGGTTTTAAGATATCTTCTCAACTCATTAATATCATCAGTATGAAAATCATAAGTAGTCTGAGGTACCTTTGATTCAGTAGCTTCAGAACTGCTTTCAGCACTTGCTTTATCAGCATTTTCCATCAAAGCATAATTCTCCTCACTTTCAGAGTCTGAGGTGTCTGTCCAGCTTTTCTTCTTTGTGACAAGAGCCTTGCCTTTGTCACTCTTCACTTTCTTGCAACCAGGAGATATGTGGTCTTTCTCACCACAGTTATAGCATTTGACATTGGTATAATCTCCTCTGTCAGACTTTCCTCCTCTGCCCTCAGATCTTCTGAAATTCTTCTTATCAGCCTTGTGCCTTTCCTGGAAAACTTCTTTCCCTTCCTGAACTTCCTGTATGCAATCTTTGTGATCCCTTTCACCATAAGAGCACACAGCTTCATCATCTCCTCATCAATATCAGTCTCAGGCAAGCTTTCAGATTCTGAGTCATCATCACTTTCAGAACTTGATGACTCAGTATCAGACTTTGTGAAAAGAGCTTTACCCTTATCTTTCCTTGAGGTAGCTGCCTTGGGGGATTCTTCTTCAGCCTTAAGAGCAACTGTCCTTGACTTTCCTCCTTTCCTCTTGCTTCTTTGTTCCATCTCAAGTTCATGAGTCTTGAGCATTCCATAAATTTCATCAAGAGTTGTTTCATCAAGATTGTAGTTGTCTCTTATTGTTGTTGCCTTCAAATCCCAGCATTCAGGAAGAGCTAACAGGAATTTAAGGTTTGAATCTTCAAGATCATACTCCTTATTAACCAGTGACAAATCATTCAAGAGTTTGACAAATCTATCATATAAATCAGTCAATGACTCATTAGCCTTTGAGTCAATGTGTTCATACTCTTGAGTGAGTATTGTCTTCCTGTTCTTCTTAATTGTATCAGTTCCCTGACACCTTGTTTCCAGAGCATCCCATATCTCCTTTGCAGTCTTGCAGTTAATTACCCTGTTTGACATTACATTATCAATGGCACTATGCAGTAAGTGTCGTACCTTAGTATCCTTAGCAATTGATGCGATATCTTCAACAGTGTAATCACTCTTCTCCTTTGGTACAGTCTTTGCTGCTTCACCTGCAACTGCAACTGCGAGCTTGGTTAGTTTGTGAGGTCCTTCCTTGATTCTATCAAGATATTCTGGATCTGTAGTTTCCAGAAACATGGTCATCCTCACCTTCCATATGGCATATTCAGATGGTCTCAGTATGGGAACTCTGATGGTCTCATACCGACTTTGAATTTATGTCTTTGGAGGTTCTTCAGTTTTGGTAGGCTTAGTTGGAGTTTATGTGTCAGACATGATTGTGTTTGGATCTTAAACTGTTTGTGCGTTAACAGATAGGCTCTGATACCACTTGTTAGGTCACACACACACTGTAGAGGGGGTGAATACAGTGTAAAGTACAATCAATTCGAACTTTAATAACTCAAGTAACAGAAAATAAAAACTTTATTGAAACAATAAACTCTGTTACAGTATGGAACTGTTACCTCTCAGTGATGAACAAATATCACGAGAGCTACTAGGGTTTGGATGAATAATCTTATCGAATATGATAACACTTATAGTGTAAACCCTATCTCTGTGTTTATATACTACACATTTACAAGATAATCGCTAATTGATATGGAATATAATTCTGCTTCTTAAAATATATCAATCAGATATCTTTTCTTCCAAGTATTCTATTCTTCATAGAATTCCTTCTTCATGCATACATCTTCTTATGTTTGTCTCGATCTTCTTTCCTTTAATCAGCTGTTGTCCTTATCTGAACGTCCTTCAGTACTTAAGTTCTGATATCCATCTTCTGATGATTATCTCCTAATAATATAAGTACTGATATCCTTAAGTCCTGACTTCCAGTAAGTACTGATTTATCCTGTTTAAGTAAGATCTGAAAACTAAACATAAATCATATTAACCATGACATTATCAAATATATCTAACAAGGGGTCTCGAAACAGTTTTCTTATTATCAGTAGATAATAAGTCAGTAAAGGCTCTCTTAGAAAGCTTAAATGGTTCAATTAACTCACTTGCTAATTGGGGTGCATCAGAACAACAAAAACTATAAATAAGCTGACAAAATCTAGCAAAGTAAATTGTATTTCTATCTTCTGTCATCCTATACCCAATAAAACATATTATAGTACTTGCATAATCAAAATTAGTATGATTAATGAGAGCATACCCGATTTGTTGACTGAGAATTGGGATTGCATCAAAATTAAAACATTTGTTGGCGAAGGCCTTTGTGATAAAGTCAAAGAAGAAACTCCATTCCCTTCTTATGTGAAGTCTCTTCAATTGACCCAGCTGTTAGTCCCTTACCAATATAGCAAGAATTACAGAAGGGGGGTTGAATGGAATTCTTGAACCTTTTTCTTGAAATAAAAATGTTCAACTCGATTAAAGATATATTTATTTTGATTAGCACAATGCGGAATGTGAACTTAATTGAATCAAAACATAAGTAATTAAAAATAAGAGTCTTTAAAAATTTTCTGGTGGATTTAAACAATTCCACCAGAGATATATATAATATATCGAGAGGACTCTGTGTGCAGAAATGCTCACAGCTGCTTACAAATGGAACTACTGAGAATACAGTAAATGTTAAGGATTCTGCTTATAAAGATTTCTCTGTTTTTTTGTGTTTCTCAGCTATCTCAGTTCTTTTTCTATTTGCTACTCTCTTGGTTTATATAATACCAAGATTAAAAAGTCAAAAAGATTGAACAAATATAAAATCTAACAGTCTTAAGCTTTGCTGCTTTTCATCCTCTATTACCCAGTTAATGGGCTTCCACAGTGTTTGTATACATCTCGACGGCTGTGTGTCAGCTTTCACTGTTCAACTGCTGTTTGAATTCTTCATATGATCATCCATCGACTTTCAGAACATCCGTTGATGATTTAATTGATCATCCGTCGACTGTTATATTAAACATCCGTTGATAGTCATTTGATCATCCGTCGATGGCTTTGTTTATCATCCGTCGGTAGCTATTTTGGCACTTGACTCTATATCACTTATGCAGAATTACAAGACATCATTTATGTACAATTAATCAACCTATTCTGCATATCTAGTTAAAATCAACATGACTTATATGCTATTACAGATTCTATACAAAGGTGCATACATAACTATGCTACAAACTTATTATTACATAAGCTACTCACTCGATGAATAATAAGTTAATCATCCGTCGGGACTATAATGAGTTATCCGTCGGGACTATAATTCTTATCCGTCGAGTGCTACATAATTTCACTAAGTAAAATCTACTTAGATGTTTTGTTTATGAAATCATCAAGTACACAACATATGCACAACAATCTCCCCCAATTTATGTCTACTGGAATTGTAGCCATAAATTAAGAGATACTTGATGATAACAAAACATCCTGAACATATATCTTTAAAGATAAGTAGATAAAACTGAAAGTGCTTCAATTAATTAAAATGAACAAGGTTTGGCTCACAGTCAATTCAAGATGCTCCTCTAGCCTGAGCAGATTTTTCTAGTTCCTTGAAGGTCCGGATCTTCTTCCAAGATTTCTGTTATTTTCTTCAATTTGATTCTGGAGCTGCCTGTGGAATTCTAGTTCATCAGATTCTGAGATATCTAGCTTTTCTTGCATTTCCAAGAGAGTCTCATTGCTAGAGATACTCAATTGGTCTTCTAATCTGAAGAATCTTCTTACACCCTTGTCATCCATGAATTCCATCATCCAGTAGGGCCTTAGATGCACTCTTCTCCCTGTGTATGGGATGATTAGAGTCTTTGGGAGTGCATCTTTAGCTCTAACACTCCTCAGCTCTTCAATCTTCTTCAATACTAGTCTTCTTGCAGTTACATTGAACCCAAAGTTTTTCTTGAAGGATGAATAGACTTTAATCAGCACAGCTTGGCTTTCTTGAAGAATCCTGTGAAGTGGCCATTGAATCTCCCTTCCTCCTTTGTACTTGAACACCAACCTTTCAGGTAGGTTTCTGTATGCATCAATTACCCTTACTTCATCCAGTTCATCCAGATAAAGATTTAGATCTGAAAATTCTTTGATGTCACACAAGTACAAGTAGTCTCCCCTATTGACCTTGGGTTGAGCTTTAACTACTGACTTGGATTTGAGAGGTGACAGCTTCACTTTCTTGACTGCCCTTGACTTTGTCCTTTTTGGCTTGCTAAGGATTGGTAAGTTGAAGTCAGGAATTGGTATTTTATCCCACTCTATTGGCTCATCCTTTGGCACAATAGGTTCACCATGTATGTTCCTGTAGGGATCCACCACCCTTATGTCTTCAAATACCACAGAGGGCTTTGATACTTGAGTTGTAGCTGGAGTGGATTCCTTAGGAAATTGATCTTCCAATTCCTTGTCAACAACATCCAGTTTCCTTTTTATTCTTCTAGCCAATTCTTTCTTCCTTGGGGATTTCTTCTGTTCTTCAATTTTCTTCTTTGATTCAGCAGCTTCATATGGTTGAGAGGGAATTTGTTGAGAAGAGTTTACAGCCTGTAGCTTGGCCAAGATAGCAATCTATTCTTTCTTTTGTTTAGACTTCTTTGCATCTAGAGCAGCTTGTCTCTTTTCCTGCTTTAATCTGGCTTTTTCTTCTTTCTTTGCTTGAGCAAATTATGGATGTCCAGCTACCACACAAATTTCCTTTCCATTTCTGAATATCTTAGCAATTCTCCTTTTTGAAGCTGAATCAGCTGGATCTTTATAGAAGACAATAGATCTTGATAGAAGCTTCTTTTCATCAGGCTTGGGTGTCTCATACACAGTGTCCATAGGGTTCTTCCAAGATGATTTTGGATAATTTTCCCTTGGTTTGAGAACTGTTTCAGCCTTTGTAGACTTGATGCAGGAAGATTGTCCTTTTTCCAGATAGTTCATGCTCATCTCATTCACACTAATTGGCTTGACATGAGAGTGATGGATGGCTGACTGAACTGGCTCCTTGACTAGTTCAAACTTTTTATGTATCTCCTCATCAATCTTATTCCAGTTGATCAAACTCAACTTTCCTTTTTTTTAGCAACTTTCAAATTTGTTGTTGTTGCTTTAATTAGATCTATACCATCTGCAACTGTTGGCTTGGAGACTGTAATTGAAGGTACAATTACTTTGCTGATTTGTACTTGAAGTTTCCCCCCCTCAGTTGGTCCTTTCTCCCCCTTACTTGATTCTCTCTCCCCCTTTTTGTTATCATCAAGTTGAGGAGTTAGGCCTTGTGCTTTAGCCAGTTGCATGAGAAGATTTTTCTGAGTCTATTGATTTTGAATAAGGATAGCCACTGAATTCTCAATAACTTGAACTCTGTTTTCCAGCTTGGCTAGCTTCTTTTCAGAATCTGATTCTCTCCTCAATCTTAGTAATAGATCTTGCATGGTACCATATGGCATTACTGAATCCAGCTTATCAGAATTGTATATCTTCAAGTCAACTATATCTCTTTTTAGTTCATCCACACTCATATTCTGTCTTAAGTGTTGGATCTTCATGAGATGTAGAGAGTCTAGGTGAGCTTGAAGAATAGCCTTGGTACCTGCATCTGAAGTTTCTTAAAGGGCCTTTTGAATAGCCATCACTTGCTTGACCAAAGACACATCAAATTGTCCTGGTGTAAATTCCTTTGTCCATGCCCATCCAGGTAAATTTAAAACAGAACTTGGGCCTTCATCTCCCCCTATGTTCATGCTTCCATCCAAAGAAACAGAGTCATCTTCATTAGAATTTACTCCAAATTCTTCAGATGGCTCACCAGCTTGAGAAGGCATCCTATTGACAGCAGCTTTATCTCTTTTAAGAGATTCTGAGGTGTGTACTAGATTCAAGGTCTGTTCTGCCTCCACATTGCCCTGAGCAGCCAATAATTGATAGGCTGACACAGGATGAGTAAAAGTGTCAGCATCCAAGGAAATGTTATCAATTTCAGCTTTGTAATGTTGCTGAAATTGTCTTCCCTTTTCAACATCATCCACAATCATTGACTCACTAGCAATGGTTGGATCCACCCTTATTTCTCCTATACCTGCCTTTCTCTCATAATCTCTCTTTTGTTGCATCAGGGTCTCACCCTGGCTCCCCACCCTCACACCCTCACCTTCACCTACTAAGGTGGGACTCCTCTCACTTACTTTTGCCAATCCTGAATAAATGGATTGTTGAGATTCACTCTTTTTCTCTCCTTTTGCCTGGGAGCAACCCAGCCTCTATTATAAGAGATTTTGTTGGTGAGTATGGTATTTCAGAGGCTTCTATTATAAGGGGAATCAGGAATTGAAGTGTTTATCATATCCACTTCCAGAGAGTTTGTTGGTGAGTATGGTATTTCAGAGGCTTCCATTATAAGAGATTTTGGCTGTGACTCCATATTTATTGGAGCCACATCAATCTGAATTTGAGAAAGTGCAGGGACTGTGTCTTTAGCACCAGTTTGCACTGTGTGTGTGCCCTGTGCATCCCCAGTTGTTTTGGATTTCTTCTTTCTTGTGTAAGTTTGGGGTGAGCTTGTGTCCCTAACCCTTTTGGCCTGAGCTCTTGGCTGAGAGCTTTGTTCAATAGCCACATCCTTTTGGGAGGATGCAGCTAGAAGTGAGCTTTTGTCCTTTTTAAGCACTACAGTTTGTTGGGAAACTGTAGTGTGGCTAGGCTGGGATTCACTCAACTCTCCAACCTTATCCTTGGGGTTTCTTTGATGTTCACCCCTTCCCTCACCTAACTGACCCTCCTTCACACTCCCCTCTTTGGCTTTGGTAGATTTTTTAACTGGTACCTTTTGAGAGATACCAGAGGGGGTTTTCTTTGACTTGGATTTGGAAATTACAGTTGTTTTGGCAGCTTTGGTAGGCAACTGTTTGGTCATTGTCACAGTTTCCATAGCTACTCCTGAACTCAAAGAAATTGAGGAGATTGGAATAGTTTAGGGTATGGATGAACTTACCTCACTTACCTGAGGTGTCTGCATTACAGGAAAGTAGAACATTGGCACATCCTTATGATGGTTGGCTCTGTTCAAATCTGCAATGATTCTTCTCTCTTGAACCCAACAAGCTAATTTGTTGTTTGGGTTCTCAAGTACAATCTCTTGACAAAGATGGTTAGCCAATAACATAAAAAATCTAGCATAATATACATTCTTCCCCTTTTGGCTAACTCACCTAGTTTAAAACCTAACTCATACAAGACAAGGTCACTGAAATTGTAAAATTTATCTGTAACTAGCATGTATAGCATGTTAAGCATGGAAATGTTCACATAATCAAAATTACTGATTTTTCCAGAGAAAACTTTAGTCACAACATCACACATGAAACTCCATTCCTTCCTAAGACCTAATCTTCTAATATCACTTAGCTTAGTAGTAGGAAGTGCATAATGCATGGAATTAAGCATATTGATAATATCAGTGTCAGTGTGTGGTGAAGTTACATTATCATCAGGAATTTTGAAACATGCTTTTATCACATCACTATTGATACAGAACTCATTACCTTTGATAGTTAGAGTGATGGTTTTGTCAGTAGAGTTGTAGATTGCAGAGGTCCACATCTCTTCAACAACTTCACAGAAAATTGTGGGTGATTCAAGCATGGCATAACTTAACTTGCAGTTCTTCACGAAGTCCATCATCTTGTGATAGTCTTCTGATTGCTGAATACCCTTATTGACCAAAGCAGTGAAGTTGTTCTTCTCATAAATGAACCCAGTCTGAGACATAATCTTTAATACAGATGCAATTGTTAGAGAGTGAAAGCTTGAAGATAAAGAGGATATTTGCTTGAGAGATAATAAAATAAAAGCAGTTGAATTTGAGAATGATAAAAGAAAATAATTGGAATGAAATAAACTTTTATACTATCTCAAAAACAACGGATGAAAATAATGAAGAAAAGTAAATTACCCAATAGAAATTGCTTAAAATAGCCGTTTAAAAATAAACTGTAAAAATTCCACCCATTATCCGTCATGTAATACTTACAAACTGTAAGTATACTCGATGAATAATGTTCAGGGAATTAACGGTTAAGATTTAGACACTTCGACGGATGAGAATAAACTGTTATCCGTCGAATTTTAAAAGGTTCCAGAAAAGTAATTGATTTTTATTTGCAAGTAGTATAATCGACAGATGACTCAACTCGATGGATAATGGTCATCCGTCGAGATGCAAATTTTGACTTAGCCAAAATTTAATCCATTACTAAAAATCAGCTAAATTTCTGGCTACTTTTCAACTTGCAAAATAACTCAGATAAATTCAAGAGTAATTAAGCATACCTAACTCACTTACCAACCTAGAAAAGGTGGATTCATCCAGTGGCTTAGTAAAGATATCTGCAAGTTGCTTCTCACTTGGAACAAAATGTAACTCTACAGTACCATTCATTACATGTTCCCTTATGAAATGGTACTTGATGTCTATGTGCTTTGTCCTTGAATGTTGCATTGGATTTTCAGTGATGGAAATTGCACTTGTGTTATCACAGAAAATAGGAATTCTCTCAACTTGCAAACCATAGTCTAGCAATTGATTTTTCATCCATAAAATCTGTGCACAACAACTGCCAGCAGCAATATATTCAGCTTCAGCTGTAGAAGTAGAAACTGAATTTTGCTTTTTACTGAACCAGGACAGAAACTTGTTTCCTAGAAATTGACAAGTTCTTGTTGTGCCTTTTATGTCAATTCTGCAACCTGCATAATCTGCATCTGAATAACCAGTTAGATCAAAACCAGAATCTCTACGATACCAAATGCTAAGTTTTGATGTTCCCTTGAGATATCTGAAAATTCTCTTAATAGCTATCAAGTGAGACTCTCTAGGATCAGCCTGAAATCTAGCACATAAACATGTAGCAAACATTATATCTGGCCTACTAGTTGTTAAGTACAGAAGTGAGCCAACCATGCCTCTATATCTTGAAATATCCACAGACTTTTCAGTAGTGTTTGGTTCAAGTTTAGTTGCAGTGGCCATGGGAGTTTATACAGATGTGCAATCCATTATATCAAACTTCTTTAAAAGATCAAAAATATAATTAGTTTGACTAATGAATATTCCATCACTAACTTGCTTAACTTGTAAACCAAGAAAGTAAGTTAGTTCTCCCATCATACTCATTTCATACTTACTTTGCATTAGTTTGGCAAACTTTTTACAAAGTTTCTCATCTGTAGAGCCAAAAATAATATCATCTACATAAATTTGAACAAGTATTCTAGAGCCATTAACATTTCTGAAAAATAAAGTTTTATCTACAGTACCTCTTGTGAAGTGAATTTCCAAAAGGAACTTTGATAAAGTGTCATACCAGGCTCTAGGTGCTTGCTTCAGTCCATAAAGTTCTTTCAGTAGATAATAGACATACTCAGGAAAATTTGGATCTTCAAAGCCAGGAGGTTGACTAATATACACTTCTTCCTCCAAATCTCCATTGAGAAAGGCACTTTTGACATCCATTTGATAGACCTTGAAATTGGCATGGGCTGCATAGGCTAAGAAGATTCTGATGGCTTCAAGTCTTGCAACAGGAGCAAATGTTTCATCAAAATCTATTCCTTCTTGCTGGCAATAGCCTTTAGCAACCAATCTGGCTTTGTTCCTTACTACTATGCCATTTTCATCCATCTTATTTCTGAATACCCATTTGGTGTCTATTGGATTCTTTCCTTTAGGCTTGGGTACCAGCTTCCAAACTTTATTCCTTTCAAATTGGTTTAGCTCCTCCTGTATAGCTAAAATCTAATCAGGATCTAACAATGCTTCTTCTACCTTCTTTGGTTCTTCCTTTGACAGAAAGCTGCTGTATAGACATTCTTCCTGAGTTGCTCTTCTTGTTTGAACTCTAGAAGAAACATCACCAATAATCAGTTCAAAAGGGTGACCTTTTGTCCATTTCCTTGGTTGAGGTAGATTAGCTCTAGATGAAGAGACCTCAATGATGTCTTGATGTGTGATTGAGTTTTGATTGCTAGAAACTCCCCCTGAGTTTGTGGATCTTTGATTTGAGAAAGGGGTACTTTTTATGGGTGATCTGTCTTGACTTCCTGCTCCTTTTGATAACCCGACAGATGGTGAATTTTGAGTACCGACGGATGAGGCAGATTATCTACCGACGGATAACACAGATTGCCTGTAACACCCCCAAATCCGGGGTCGGGGATCCGGGTTGTCACGAGTTCCATTTCCCTTAATAACACCCAATCTTAATACACAATCAACTACTCTGTACTGTGACCCCACAATAAACACACACACCACAAGTTATAGTCTCAGAGATGAATATCCAAAAAAATAATCACAAGTCGTTTTATTCCACAATTATATGTCAATACACCTTAAAAAGGTTTCTGAATAGATTTATATTTCTTTGCCATTATTACAATTGATAAAGATACATAAGTCTGGTACATCAAAAGTTGAAAGCCTAGCCTATTGGTAGTTCCTACCTCAGCTACAGCGACATCAACGCCTATAGGAAACTGCGGAACGTTTCCTAATCGCTTGCGAATCGGGAGCTTGGTCCTGTTCATCTTTTCTATCTGTTGTTGTGTGATGAAACAAGAAAGCAAGGGTGAGCAGCAAGCCCACCAAAATAATATGTATAATGATTAATAATATATGAGCCTTCTCATAGTACTCATGAAAGTCTTGGTCAAAAGAAATGAACCAAGTTGATATCTTAATGCGATGAAGTCGCAAAATATTCAGTATATATATATACATATATACTTTTCAAAATATTGGAAGTCCTCTTCCATGCATAATATACACAGAGTTCCAGTTTATAACTGTATAAAAATATCGTTACAAGGTGATCACATATATCTACCCTTGTCTCAACGTTTTTCTGAAAATCTTTGATATGCATAAGATAATCATTTACTAGATATAAGTTTAAAAGATGAAGTTACAAGATACTCCAATATACTTATATCTTTTCCAAATACTACTTGAACTACCACCGTTCAAGTTATAATTAGTTTCAAAAGTTCATCACACTGATGAGACTACAAGATAAGACTTGAATAGATTCAATCTTTGAAATATTTTGAAGGAAATGAAGTTATGATATACTTCATTAAGTCCCGATATATATATATACACCTATATATATACATACGTTTCCTGAAAACCTCTGTCATGTAAAGTATGAACAGAATTGCAATATCCAATAAATTTGGAAAGGAAAGAATTTTGGTATAAACTTGATATCTTGCTGATTAGGCAAAGATACCAATAAGTAACCTTTTCTACTAGTAGATGGATGAATTCCCCACTGGTCATCACCCTGGTCATAATAGGACCTTATGCTGGACTGCCACTCAGCCACTTATGCATTTGATGGACTCCCACTGAGCCACTTACACTATCATGGACGCCCACTGAGCCCATGTTGCTTATGCCGACTCGATAGATGGACTTACTTCCCGAGTGTTGGGTAAGTAATCAATTCATTTACCAAAACTGCAACCTTGTTGCGAATATAAAATACACCATAGAGCCGGATCCCTTAGATTTTTGAGCGAGTATTCAAGTCCCCTTAAAATGGAAGATCTTGAATTTGAAAACAAGTTTTGGGATCCGCTCTACCCTTTTTAAATTCATTTTGAAGACTCGAAAACATTTTTAAGAATGTTTGGAGTAATGCTGATTTATGAAATAAATCAGTCCCAATATGAAAGAAATATCTGAATATTATTATTTAAATAATATTCCCATAAAGAATAATGGAGGTAGAAGTTGGAAAACTTATACTCGAATGAATAGCAAATAATCAAAGATATACTTATACGAAAGTAATATCTTTATTTGAATAATCAAAAATAAGTTTGATTATCGACACCTTATTCTTTAATACAATAAAGAATATTATTAAGTAATAAGCGGAGTCATAATACCTCGAATGAATACTATAAATAATATTCATAAAATAAAGGAGTCATACATCCTCAAATTAATATCCAAGTAATATTCAATAATAATATAAACTGAGTCATAAGCCCTCGAATGAATATTCAAATAATATTCAAATAATAAAATAAACTGAGTCATAAGCCCTCGAATGAATATTCAAATAATATTCAAATAATAAAATAAACTGAGTCATAAGCCCTCGTATTAATATTCAAATAATATTCAAATAATAAAATAAACTGAGTCATAAGCCCTCGAATGAATACTCGAATTAATATTCAATTAAGTAAAATAAAGGTATCAAATAAACCTTATTCGATCAATATTTTTAAAACTATATCCATATATATATATATAAATATATATATATAATATACTCGGGAACATCGACTCCCGGTTTAGGAATATGTTCACCTTTTGATCCCCTATACTAAGGGTAAATTCAAATACCGCTTATCTCTAGCATAGGTATTATGCAACTGTAAGCATTTTAACCAACAGATATATAATCCAAGAATATGAAACATGCATGCATATATACCATATCACATGCTACAATATATCGCAAGAATTTGCTAATAACAAATATGCATTTATCGCAAGATCATGCATATACACATATACATCACAACAACAGTATAACGGGTAGAAAACTTGCCTGAGCGACTGGGGGTTATAAATGGCTCGGGACAAGTCTGGTAACCTATAAGCAACAGGTAAGTTGGAATTAAACCAAAGTCACTTGTAAATCTATACTTTAACTAACTTAGACTCTAACGCTTGTTTTGCACTTACTGATTCTCTTAAGTCACTCGAGTATCCTCGGCTCCACCATTTTTAATAATTTAACCTTTACGAGTTTTAAGGTGATTCCTTTGCGAGTGTCTTACCAACTGCCTAACACACTTACCATAAATGTTTCATACATTAATTAACCCCTTTTTGGTCTTTAACCTATGTTTCAAAGTAAGGCGAGGGGAAAAGTTTCGTTCGCGAAACGCCGTTACTTGAAACGGTCGTTTCTCCTAAACCGTGCATCAGAATCGAACGAACTATATATCAAAACGAAGCTCGTAACACGAGCTATCTAGACATGGCAATGGTCATAATCTAGCAGGGGGTTCTCGGGTCCTAATGTTATGTACAAAAACAGTCTAAAGAAAATCGGACGTTACGACGGCTATGTTTACGCGATTTCCCAAATTTAAACCAATTCAAACAACCACAATTTCAACTCCAATTCATAACCCAATCAAACCTCCATCTAAACTACATTACAACAGCCCCAAATCAACTCAATATTACCAATTTATACTTATTCCCCACATGAACTAGAAGCTTTACTTAGGTTCATTAACTAATAACTAAGATTTCCAACTCCAAAAATATCACAAAATCAACCCATCTCTAAACACACAATAATCATGCCTCTCACCAACTAAACTACTCATAACAAGCTTTAAAAATGATTACAAACCCATTACACTAACCCATCATCTCAACATTAGGAAATCTAAACAACGAACTTAAAACTAAGATCATGAAGGGTTATACCTTCCTTGAACCTTTAAACCATGAAAGATCCTTGGAATGCCCATGGAAGCCTTAATCTAACCTCCTACAAGCTTGCTCTTTCAAAGAAATCAAGAACACAAAAATTAATTTCAAGAAAGTACTATTCACCATCTTCTTCCTTGATTTATAGAAAAAGATTGGCTTGGAATTAGAAGCTTAAACTTATAGGAAGTATGTAACTTAACTAGGAGAAGCTAGGATAATTACCTTGCTAAATAGTAAGTGGTGGAGCTTGGATCTTCAATTTCCTAAGAAAGAAGCCGAGAACTTCAATGGAAAAAAGAGGGTTTTGTGTTTTGTTTGGTGAAATGAAATGTTTTGGCTTGGTTGGTTGCTTTTTGATTTGTTTTAGGTTAATTACCTAATTAACCTTGATTTTGTGTGGTTATAATTCAACCACACTTCCTTCCCTCCTATGTCATGCTTGTGTCATGCTATGATGTCATTTTTCCCTCCTTGTCCTCTTCTCATTGGTTGGGTGACATCATCCTCTCTAATCCCTTTGATTAATTTCCTAATTGTTTGTCTAATGACCGCTGATCTGTTATACGGTTCGCTTAACTTTCGTTTTTGTTTATCGTTTGAGGGATCATACCCGGGATCTTATTTCTTATATTCCTTTTATGATCCTCTCTTATAATCCTTTAATTTAAATCATTTTTATCCTGTTGCCTTATACTCAATTCTTTCCGTATCTAGTGGATTTCCGGGAAAAATCAAAGTGTTCGGAATTGGATTCTGACGATCTTTGCATACACTTATATACCCTATAGAGTACTAATAAAATCTCAGCATATCCATATCAGAACCCCTACATAGTGTGGCATGAAAAGTTTTCTCATTCAGCAAAAACACTATTCATAAGGGTTTCAAAAAAATTCCAAAAATTGGGGTTATTACATTGCCTTCCAACGGATGAAGCATTTCGTAACTCGACGGATGTTAAGTTTTGTGCTTCATTGGTGGTAGATTTGTCTGCATTATCCTTAGACACTGTTTCTTGATCACTCTCATCATCACTTCCATCACTGACCATCTCAACATTGTCGAATTTGAGGCACTCATGGTAATCTCCATCTTTCAGTCCTTCAATCTTTTTATCATCAAACACAACATGTATAGATTCCACAACAATGTTGGTTCTTAGATTGTAGACTCTATATGCTTTACCAACAGCATATCCAACAAAAATTCCTTCATCTGCTTTAGCATCAAACTTCCCATTTTGATCAGTTTGATTTCTCAGAATATAGCATTTACAGCCAAAGACATGAAGAAAGTTTAGAGTTGGCTTCTTGTTCTTGAACAATTGATAAGGAGTCATGCCTCTTGCTTGATTAATCAGAGAGATGTTATGAGTGTAGCATGCAGTGTTTACAGCTTCAGCCCAGAAATATGTTGGTAATTTTGATTCTTCAAGCATTATCCTTGCAGCTTCAATAAGAGATCTGTTCTTTCTTTCCACTACTCCATTCTATTGTGGAGTCCTTGCCGCTGAAAACTCATGCAAGATCCCATTTTCCTCACAAAATGCTCTCATGACATAGTTCTTGAACTCAGTTCCATTGTCACTCCTGATTCTTCTAACTTTGAAATCAGGATGATTGTTAACTTGCCTTATGTGATTGATGATGATTTCACTAGCCTCATCTTTAGACTTTAGGAAATATGTCCAAGAGAACTTTGAGAAATCATCTACAATTACTAGGCAAAATCTTTTCTTTGAAATTAACAATACATTGACTGGTCCAAACAAATCCATGTGAAGCAGTTGCAGAGGCTCTTCAATTGCTGAATCAAGTTTCTTCCTGAATGATGCTTTGATCTGCTTCCCTTTTTGGCAGGCATCACACAGTCCATCCTTTGTAAACTCCACTAGAGGAATGCCTCTTACTAGTTCTTTCTTTACCAGCTCATTCATGGTCTTGAAGTTTAAATGGGATAGCTTCTTGTGCCATAACCAACTTTCATCTTGACTTGCTTTACTGAGAAGACAAGTTACAGATTCTGCTTTAGTTGAGTTGAAGTCAGCTAGGTACACATTTCCTCTTCTCACACCAGTGAGAACCACTTTGTTGTTTTGATTGTTAGTCACAACACAGGCTTCTTTGTTGAAGGTTACTGAGTTGCCTTTGTCACAAAGCTGGCTGATACTCAATAGATTATATTTGAGACCATCCACTAAGGCAACCTCTTCAATGATGACATTATCCTTTGAAATCAAGCCATATCCCACAGTATAACCTTTGATGTCATCTCCAAAAGTAATACTTGAGCTAGCTCTCTCCTTAAACTCTGTGAGCAGGGTAGAATCACCAGTCATGTGTCTTGAACAGCCACTATCCAAGTACCAAAGATTCTTTCTGTTTCCCTGCACACATCAAAATCAAATCAAGTTGATTTTGGTACCCAAGTTTCCTTGGGTCCTGCCTTGTTAGCTTTCTTCTTCTGTTTCTTAGGTCTTAACTTATTTGACTTAGGAATTTCAGATTCTTCCATAGTCATTTGGGTTGGGCCTTTGAAACCATTTAATGCAACAGAATTATCATGCATATTATGGCTAACAAGAAATGACATGCTTGGTGCAAACATGTTATTCCAGTAAGGCATGCTAAATGGCATTTGAGGCATATTGTATGCAGCATAATATGGATTAGGTGCAAATGGCATATTAGCAAACTGTGCATTCATGTTCTGTGTAGGCATAGCATTAACAGGCATGGGAGGCATGGCATTCATGTTAGGAAATTGAGGCTGAATAGACATGGGAGTAGGCATGGCAGATTTGCAATTAACAGACAAATGATTTACACTACCACACTTGACACAGATTTTTCTAGGGGCATATTTATCAGGTGTGTAGTTATTTTGTTTGTTAATCCCTACTTTACCATTCCTATTGTTTTTCTTTTTAGTATCTGTTTTTACCTCTATTTTCTCAAGTCTGTCACTTAACTGTTTGACAGTCATGTGACCAACATTAGCCTTTTTCCCTTTCTCAGCTTGACTTGACTCTCCTAAAACAAAGTTCTTGGAAACAGACCCATACTTATCATTTAGCTTGATTAATTTGGCTTTACTAATGGGTTTGCTTACAGCCGACGGATGAGGATTTTTATCATTCGACGGATAACACTTTTTGTTATCCGACGGATAGTCCTCATCATCCGTCGAGTCTACATCTATCAGCAACCCATCTACCAAAATAGGTTCTAGTTTCTCTTTATTCTTTTTCCAGGCTTCATCACAAAAAGACTCAATTCCTTGAACTTTGGTGATTTGAGCATGAACATCCCTGGATGTTTTCCATGCTTTAATCACCTCTTGTTCATGCTCGAGCTGCTTCTTCAAAATTTCTTCCTTTTTCAAGAACTCAGTTAATTCCTCCTTGGCAATCTTACACTCAATTTTTAGTTTCTCAAACTCAACAAACTGAGACTCATGCACATTATTCCTCTCACTTAAAAACAAGTTGTTTTCTTTGATTTTAGCATTTTCTTTAGTGAGAGACTTAAGTGTAACACGCAAATGATACAATTCTGTAGACATGTCATTTATTACATCATTACACTCAGCTTTAGATAAATGTGCAAGGTTTGTAGTGATTACCTGATTGCTTGAGGAACTTGTCTCTGTTTCATCAGACTTGGCCATTAGGGCTAGATTGACATAGCTGACATCTTCATTTTCATCCAAACCATCAGCTGCCCAGTCATTCTCTTGTGTAATAAAATCCCTTTCCTTTTGTTTGAGTAGATCAAAGTATTTTTGCTTATAATCCACAGACTCAAACCTTTTCTTACTGGAATCTGACTTTGTACACTCATTTGCAAAATGCCCTGCCAAGCCACATTTGAAACATTTGAATTTTGACTTATCCACCATGTTTCTATTTGGCTTGGCTGCTCTAAAGTTCTTCTTGAACTTGAGCTTAGAAAATCTTCTTAAAAGAAATGCTAGGTGCTCATCAATGACCTCCATGTCATCTTGGCTCAATGAATCTTCACTTTCTGCAGCTAGCCCCTTATCCTTATTCTCACAAACCTTTGAAGTTGATTCTATAGCTTCCATCTTCACTTCCTTCTCCTTTTCCAGATCAGCAACTAGTGCAATGGATCCTCCTTTCTTCTTTCCTCTCTCCATTCTTTCATCCTGCTATATCTCAAGCTCATAGGTCTTCAGAATGCCATACAGTCTCTCCAAAGTAAATTCCTTATAATCTTGTGAGTTTCTCAATGAGACTGTCATTGGTTTCCATTCCTTTGGAAGAGATCTGAGAAATTTCAGATTGGAGTCTTTAGTCTGATAGACTCTTCCATGCAACTTAAGAGCATTTAGTAGTTTTTGGAATCTACTAAAAATGTCAGTGAGTGACTCACTTTCTTCATTGTGAAAATGCTCATATTGCTGAATCAGGAGCTGCATTTTATTTTCTCTTACTAGCTCAGTGCCATCACAAATTATCTGTATTGTGTCCCAAACTTCCTTGGCAGTTTTGCAGTTGATAATATTATCAAACATGTCTGCATCGACTCCATTGAACAGAATGTTCATGGCCTTTTTATCCTTCCTGACTTGTTCAATATCAGGGTCAGACCATTCATGCCTTGGCTTTGGAACAGATGGCTCGTTTCCTGTTGCAGCTCTCATTAGAACATGAGGGCCTCTTTCTATGCAGTCCACATAGGCCTCATCTTGAGAAAGCATATGAAGATGCATCTTTACCTTCCAATGATGGTAATTATCTTTATCAAGAAAAGGAATCTTGACTCCAACATCTTTCTTGTTCATCTTGCTGAATTGTTTTGATCTTTAAACTCTTTGTAGATTAAGAGCTTGCTCTGATACCAATTGTTAGTCCCTTAATAATATAGCAAGAACTACCTAAGGGGGGTTGAATGGAATTTTTAAACCTTTTTCTTGAAATAAAAATGTTCAACTCAATTATAGATATATTTGTTTTCATTAGCACAATGCGGAATGTGAACTTAATTGAATCAAAACATAAGTAATTAAAAACAAGAGTCTTTAAAAACTTTCTGGTGGATTTAAACAATTCCACCAGAGATATATATAATATATCGAGAGGACTCTGTGTGCAGAAATGCTCACAGCTGCTTACAAATGGAACTACTGAGAATACAGGAAATGCTAAGGATTCTGCTTACAAAGATTTCTCTGTTTTTTTGTGTTTCTCAGCTATCTCAGTTCTTTTTCTATTTGCTACTCTCTTGGTTTATATAATACCAAGATTACAAAGTCAAAAAGACTGAACAAATATAAAATCTAACAGTCTTAAGCTTTGCTGCTTTTCGTCCTCTATTACCCAGTTAATGGGCTTCCACAGTGTGTTTGTATACATCTCGACGGCTGTGTGTCAGCTTTCACTGTTCAACTGCTGTTTGAATTCTTCATATGATCATCCGTCGACTTTCAGAACATCCGTTGATGATTTAATTGATCATCCGTCGACTGCTATATTAAACATCCGTTGATAGTCATTTGATCATCCGTCGATGGCTTTGTTAATCATCCGTCGGTAGCTATTTTGGCACTTGACTCTATATCACTTATGCAGAATTGCAAGACATCATTTATGTACAATTAATCAACCTATTCTGAATATTTAGTTAAAATCAACATGACTTATATGCTACTACAGATTCTATACAAAGGTGCATACATAACTGTGCTACAAACTTATTATTACATAAGCTACTCACTCGATGGATAATAAGTTAATCATCCATCGGGACTATAATGAGTTATCCGTCGGGACTATAATTCTTATCCGTCGAGTGCTACATAATTACACTAAGTAATATCTACTTAGATTTTTTGTTTATGAAATCATCAAGTACACAACATATGCACAACACCAGCTTTGCCAATGTCTTTTCATAGCCCAAACTAGCCATCATCTGCTGAAGATCTGGCTCCTCAACTGTTGAACTGAAGACACAGTTGTCTGGAAAATGTAAAGCCTGTCGAACTGTAGCCAGAGTCACTACATGTTCATCCTCCCCTGTTGAAAAGATAATACTTGGGGACCCATGAGCACCACCATCATCATACATGCCACTTCTCCAAAACTCCAGCACTTGAGTTCTAGAGATGGCTTCTGGTTGGGTCAAAGCATACCCAATCTCAGAGTTAGCAAGGAAGTCCTGAATAAAGTGAAGTTCTGATGGAGCTTCACCCTTGCTAAGAATAGCCAAGTAATTGTTGGGAACAAACTTGGCTCCATTGAAAACAATATCTTTTGGTGCCATTTCTGTGAAAAATCAAATGAGAAAAAGAGTGTTTGCAAGGTGTTTGACGAAATGCCTGTATGAAAAACAGCTTCAGAGAATATTAGTGGGTGAGAGAAAATAAGAGAGATAAGAAAATGAGAGAAGTAGGTAAAAGATTGTAAAATATTTTAACTTTCTTATTTATACAACCCACGTGAAGTATGGCAGATAGTTTACACCTGGAAATATGTGAACAGTCAATAGTTAAAGCAGGAGTTAATGGGCACGGGAAATAAGTAATAATTACTGTGCACATACAGTTTTTCAAGACAAACACGTTTACCACTAACCCAAATGATTATGACTGTTTTTATCTTACTTAAATATATTCAGATTAAATATGACCATTTCATTATTTACCACAAATAAGTCAAGTATATAAATAATGCCACGTAAGCATCAGAGTTTCCATCAGAATTTAATATCAGAACTTGACTATTATCAGATTTTAACGGTCATCAGAACATGGCTTCTGTACTCATAAAGTGAATGTTTGTTACTGTGATTCTTTATACAAATACTGACTTGTTTCTTTAGAGTTTAATCATCAGAACTTCCATCAGAATTTGTCCTCAGAATTTATACACATGACACTTGACTATTTGTCAAAAACAACTTAATCACCACATTAATTTTCATCATTCATATGGAGTGAAGTGTGTGCATTAGCAATATATCAGATAAAGGTTAAAGTCTGATCAACTTCAGTACATCTTAGAAATAAGGCATAACTAAGAAAAGTGCTTAAAATTTCTCATTAATAATGAAGTCTACTATAGAATAAATTTATGCAAGAATCCACCTCAACTGTTTGTGCTCATTTTATGCATCTTTTAACATTCTTTTTCACAGTGGCTTCTCAGTGTAAGTGTGTCACAACTGCTATCATAATTTATGCTATTATCAGAGTATTTCTCCAGTAATCAGAGAATGTGAAAAATCACCAAGAAAAATTTATTTGATTTTCTAATGCATATTACTTAATACCAGCAATGCACTTGGGTCTTCCCTTCCACATATTTACTCTAGATCTCAAAGGATTACCTGACTTCAATTTTCTTTTCTTTTCTTTTGATAAGTGAGGCTTATCAAGCATGTGATTCATCCTTAAGATTTACTGACATCAAAATTTGACAGATAAGAAGCAAGAATCTAAATTGTGACTTAGAAATAAGATACACAAAGTAAATTTGACTAAGCTCAAAATCAGAATTTGCTTGTGTTAATGAGTTTCCACATAAACAACTAATTCAAATATGGGATTTCCAGTATGTTAAAGACTACTAGGTCAGCATCTAACACAATTATCCTTATTGGGTTGAATAGTCACAGAACATTCAAATCACTATCAGAGTATTTAAATCCACATCATATAACAATTAGCATTTAATGTATTTACAATTTAAGCACAGATTACATGAAGATAAGACAATCCGTAAATACTGATCATAAAGTCTGATGCATGAGAACAAAAACTAAGCAGATTTTGAGAAAGAACCTGAAACCATTCCAAGTTCATTTACCAGTCTTGTAAAAGTAGCTTCACGTAGTGGTTTTGTGAAGATATATGCTAGTTCTTGATCTGTTGGAACAAAATGCAATTCCATTGTACCTTCCATCACATGTTCCCTTATGAAATGGTACCTAATGCTGATATGCTTTGTCATTGAGTGTTGAACTGGACCACCTGTCATAGCAATTGCACTTTGATTATCACAGTAAATAGGTATTTTAGAAAATTCTAACCCATAATCCAGTAATTGATTCTTCATCCAAAGAATCTGTGCACAACAGCTTCCTGCAGCAATATATTCTGCTTCTGCAGTTGCTGTGGAAATTGATTTTTGTTTCTTGCTAAACCAAGAAACCAATCTGCCTCCAAGAAATTGGGAGCTTCCACTAGTGCTTTTCCTGTCTATTTTACATCCTGCAAAATCTGCATCTGAGTAACCTATTAGCTTAAAATCTGATTCTCTAGGATACCACAATCCTAGATCAGTTGTACCCTTGAGGTACTTGAAAATTCTTTTCACAGCTATTAGATGAGGTTCTCTTGGATCAGCCTGAAATCTTGCACAAAGACAGGTAGCATACATGATATCAGGTCTACTTGTAGTTAAATAGAGTAAAGAGCCAATCATACCTCTGTAGTTAGTAATATCTACTGATGAACAAGTATATTTATCTAACTTGGTTGCAGTGGCCATGAGAGTGGATGCAGTTGAACAATCTTGCATTCCAAATTTCTTCAATAAATTTCTGGTGTACTTAGATTGACAGATAAAAGTACCTTCTTCATTTTGCTTGACTTGAAGTCCCAGAAAATAGCTAAGTTCTCTCATCATACTCATTTGAAATCTTGACTGCATCAGTTTTGCAAACCTTTCACAAAGTTTGGCATTAGTAGAACCAAATATGATATCATCAACATATGTCTGTACCAAAAGTAAGTCCTTTCCATGGTTGAGGTAGAACAGTGTTTTATCAATTCTGCCTCTGAGAAATCCACTTTCCAAAAGGAATTGAGCTAATGTCTCATACCATGCCCTTGGAGCTTGCTTAAGGCTATAAAGTGCTTTGTCTAATCTGTAGACATGATTTGGAAATTTTGAATCTTCAAATCCTGGAGGTTGTTCAACATATACTTCTTCTTCCAATTATTAAGTCAAGTTTATGTGATTTGGTCCACTTCCTTCTAGATGGAAGTTGATTTCTAGAACTGGATCCTCCCCCATGATCCATGTTATCTCCATCAGCATTTTCTGATGCTCCCCCTGTAGTTATGCTCTCTGAGACTTCAGAATTTGAGTTAGATTCTTCAGGATTTAAAGAATCAGAGTTTCCAGAATTATCAGAATTTGGCTCATCAGAACTTGATGAATCAGAACTTAAAGAGCCAGTGACAGGTTCTGTTGCTTCTTGAGAGTCTTGAGTTATGGCGGGATCTTCAGCTTGCTCCCCCTGGACAGGTGCATTTTCCTTTGGAGTTGTTACCACAGTTTCAATGACATCAGAACTTAACCCGTCAGAATTTACAGGAACATAGTTTAAGTCATTAGAATTTACAGTATCAGAGTTTAAATCTTCATTTTCGAATCTCAGCTAATCATGATCATTGAAATCTTCAAGTCTAATAATCTTCTTATCATCAAAAGATACATTGATAGATTCCATAACAACCATTGTTCTTAAATTGTAGACTCTAAAGGCTTTTGTGGAAAGTGGATATCCAACAAAAATTCCTTCATCAGCTTTTAGATCAAATTTTGACAGCTATTCAGGATGAGTCTTAAGAACAAAACACTTACAACCAAATACATGAAAGTATTTCAGATTTGGCTTCTTTTTCTTCACCATCTCATATGATGTTTTTCAATGCTTGTTTATGAGTGTAGCATTCTGTGTAAAATAAGCAGTCTGCACAGCTTCATCCCAAAAGTAGGTTGGTAGCTTTGCTTCATCAAGCATAGTTCATACAGCTTCAATGAGAGTCCTGTTCTTTCTTTCTATAACTTCATTTTGTTGTGGAGTTCCAGGTGCAGAAAATTCTTGTTTGATTCCATGCTCTTTGCAGAACTCTTCCATGATTGAATTCTTGAACTCAGTGCCATTATCGCTTCTTATTATTTTAACAGAATCTTTGACCAATTTATCCAGCTGTTTGACATGATCAGTTAGAGTAGATGCAGTTCCAATCTTCTTGTGCAATAATTACACCCAAGTGTATCTTGTGAACTCATCTACTATAACCATAGCATATTTCTTCTTTGCAATAGACATGACATTGACTGGATCCAAATAGATCAACATGCAGTAGATGATAAGGCTCAAGAATTGAAGATTCAGTTTTGCTCTTGAATGAAGATTTTCTTTGTTTTGTCTTTTGACATAAATCACAAGGGCCATCAGGAGCAAAAAATGATTTTGGCAGTCCTCTCACAAGATCTTTCTTTACAAGCTCATTTATGTTGTTGAAATTTAAATAAGAGAGTCTTTTGTGCCAATTCCAGCTTTCTTCAATTGATGCTCTACTCAACAGACAGATTGCAGAACCATAAGAACTTGTTGAAAGTCTGGCTTCATAAATGTTACCATGCCTGTAACCTTTCAAAACCACTTTTCCTGTAGAATTACTTACAACTTCACAGTGTTCTTCAAAGAAATCCACATGATAACCTCTGTCACAGATTTGACTCACACTTAGCAGATTGTGTTTAAGTCCTGAGACAAGAGCTACTGTTTCAATGATGACATTTCCAAGATTGATATTGCCATATCCCAGAGTTTTTCCCATGTTTCCATCTCCATAAGAAACTCTTGGGCCAGCTTTCTTCACAAAGTTTGATAGCAGGGCTTTATTTCCAATCATATGTCCTGAACATCCACTGTCCAAAACTAGGATGTTTTTCCTGTTGCCCTGCAATCACAAAGACCACTATTGGTTAGTTTTAAGGACCCAGACTTGCTTGGATCCTTTGGCCTTTTTAAGTTTGTTAGCATTTGCAGCGGATTTAGTTTCAGAGTTTATGCTAACATGTTGTTTATCAGAGTTCATAATAGACTTTGCATCAGACTTTACACTAGAAGGAACAATACTAACTTTCTTTGAAGAAGGTTTTATTTGATAATAATCATAGTACAAACTATGATATTCCTTACAAGTATAAAAGGAATGCCATAAACTACCACAATGAAAACAAGGATTTTGTGGTTTAAACCTAACAGACTGACTCTTACCTCCTGATTTAGGAGGTAAAGAGTTTATATTTTTATTTTTCCTGCAAAAAGAAGCAAGATAGTTAGAATTTCCACAGTTATAACATTTCTTTCTAGGAGCATTAGGAATAGGCATATAATTATTGCTTTTATTCACACCTTCCTTTCCATTCCTATTTTTCCTAGCTTCTTTTACCTTGTTCACATTTCTAATCTCTTTCAGCTTATGCTTAACCTGCTTGTTTTTCATTAAGCCTATGTTTACTTAATTTGTTAGAAGTTGACTTATCTTTGACTTCCGTTACAAACTCTTTCATCTTTTCAGAATCAGACTTTACAGTTTTTGCTACAAACTTAATAGGATTTACCTTTGGCTTAGCAGTCTGTTTAACAACAATTGGCTCAATTTGTTCAGTTACTTTCTCACTTTTATCATCTCCATAACCTAATCCCTCTTTCTAGTTTCCACTACTTAATAAATTTTGAGTTGATCTGCCAGAGTTAGTCCAAGTTCTGATAATCTCTCTTTCCTTTTCTAAGTCAGCTTTTAGAGATTAATTTAATTTTAGCACTTCATCTCTAACATACAAAGCATCATCTTTTTTTTCTTAGTTTGATGAAGAAAAACTAACTCCTTTTCTAAATAATCATTTCTCTTTTTATAAGCAAGATTTTCAGATGTTAATCTTTCACATGTTTAAGTCTGATCTCTATAACTAATAAACATGGTTTTAAGATATAATCTCAACTCAGTAATATCATCAGTATAAAAAACATAAATTGTTTGAGGTACCTTTAATTCAGCAGTTTCAGGACGGCCATCAGCATTTGCCATCAAGGCATAGTTTACCTCATGTTCAGAATCTGAAGTGTCTGTCCAGCTTTTTTTCTTTGTGACAAGTGCCTTGCCTTTGTCACTTTTTCCTTTCTTGCAGTTAGGAGATATGTGGCCTTTTTCACCACAATTGTAGCATTTGACACTTGAGTTGTCTCCTCTGTCAGACTTTCCTCCTTTGCCTTCAGACTTTCTGAACCCTTTCTTATCAGAACTTCCACTTTTCCTGGAAAGCTTCTTGCCTTTTCTGAATTTTCTGTAGGCTATACTTGTGATACCCTTCACCATAAGAGCACAAAATTTCATCATCTCTTCATCAACATCTATTTCAGGTAAACTTTCAGTTTCTGAATCATCATCAGAATATGATGACTCTGAATCAGACTTTATGATGAAATCCTTTCCTTTGCCCCTCTTTGAGGAAACAACTTTAGGAGATTCCTCTTTAGCTTTAAGAGCAACTGTCCTTGACTTTCTTCCATGCCTCTTGCTCCTTTGATCCATCTCAAGTTCATAAGTCTTGAGCACACCATAAATTTCATCAAGAGTAGTTTCAGTAAGATCATAGTTGTCTCTTATGGTAGTAGACTTCAAATCCCAATTTTCAGGAATAGCTAAAAGGAATTTTAGATTTGAATCTTCAAGATCATATTCCTTGTCCACCAGTGACAAATCATTCAAGAGTTTGACAAACCTGTCATATAAGTCAGTTAATGACTCATCAGCTTTTGAGTCAAAGTGCTCATACTCTTGAGTGAGTATGCCTTAACCTTGCATCCTTGGCAATAGATGAGATGTCTTTAGCTATGTACTCACCTTTCTCCTTTGGTATGGTCTTTGCTGGTTGATCAGCAACTACAATAGAGAGCTTGGTAGGCTTATGTGGTCATTCATTAATTCTGTCAAGGTATTCTGGATCTATAGCTTCCAGAAACATAGCCATCTTCAATTTTCATATGGGATACGCAGAAGGTCTCAGTATGGGAACCCTAATAGTCTCATATCGACTGTAGGTTTGAGTCTTTTGAGTTTCTTCAGATTTGATGGGCTTGGTTGGAGTTTGTGCTTCTTCAGACATGATTGTTTGGATTTTTACTGTATGTGTGTTAACAAATAAGCTCTGATACCAATTGTTAGGTCACACAACACTGTAGAAGGGGGTTAAATACAGTGTTTATACAATCAAATCGATTTAACACAAGTATGTAACAAAGATCAAGTATATTGAATAAACTCTGTTACAATAAGAACTGTTGTTCTCTCTCAGTGATGAACAAATATCACTAAGAGCAGCTAGGTTACAATGTATAATCTTCTCGATAATGATAACACATATAGTGTAAATCATAGTCTGTGTTTATATAGTACACAGTTACAAGATATTCTCTAATTGATATGGAATACAATTTTGTCTCCTAAAATATATCAATCAAATATCTTCTACAAGTCTTCCAGTCTTCTAACTCTTTCCATGTATATCTTCTTTTGTTTTAGTCTCGATCTTCTACTGTAAATCAGCTTCCTTCCTTATATGAAAGTCATCCCGCACTTAAGTTTTGATATGACCTTAAGTTCTGATATTAAGTTCTGACTTCCAGTAAGTCCTGATTTCAGTAAGTCCTGATATGTCCTGTTTGTTAAGATCTGAAAACTAAACATGAATCATATTAGACATGACATCTCAAATATATCTAACACTCCCAACCAGGAGTACAGGCCAAAAGGGTTAGGGACACAAATTCACCCCAAGATTATACAAGAAAGAAGAAATCTTAAAAACTTTGGGATGCACAGGTATCACACACAGTGCAAACTGAAGCTAAAGATTCAGTCACTGCACCATCTCAAATTTATTTTGATGTGGCTCCAATAAATGTAGAGTCACAGTCAAAATCTTTAACAATAGAAGCACCAAACACACAAAACTCTCCCACCAATTCTCTGGATATGGATATGATTCACACATCAATCCCTGATTCTCCTTCTTTAACTCTGTTGGAGAAGCCAAAATTCAGTGCAAGTGAGCATCATCTTCTAGATGATTTGTTGGCTCACTTGCTAATTTTTTCAGAAACTGTTGAGACTTATGTGCCTAAATTATCATCAATCTGCACAGAGTCCACAATAGTTTCAACTCCAAACTCTATCATTTCCTCTATTCCGGTGGATATTATTCATCCGTCGGCCAGTGATTGTATCTCGACAGATGTGTCTAACTGCAGTCATCCGTCGGCTATCTTAACTACTACGCCGATGGATGTTCCTCATCCGTCGGTACTCACTACACAAGCTGATTTTTCAACAATTGTTACAAGTGTAGATGAGTTAGTAGTTGTACAATCACTTCTAGGATTGAGGGAAGGGAGTGAACAGAGTGAGAGGCTGAGTTGCTCTCAAGCAAAAGGAGAGGAAAAGAGAGAAATTATGTATGCTATTTCTTCCAGCCGGGAAAAAGTGAGTGAGGGGAGTTCCACCTTAGTAGGTGAAGGTGAGGGTGTGGGGGTGATGAGCTAAGGGGAGCCCTTGATGCAAGAATAGAGAGAAATTGAGAGAAAAGCAGGTACAACTGAATGGGAAGAGCCCATTGTAAATGAGTTAATGGATGAGGCTAACAAGAAACAGTTATTTCAGCAAGAATATCAAGCTATTTTAGACTCCGTTTCTAATGAAGCTGAGGCATTTACTCACCCTATGTCATCATATCAAGTATTAGCTGAACAGGATAATGTGGTTACTGAAAGGATGCTAAACTTAGTGCACACCACCGCTTCAATGCAAAGGGAAAAGGATGTCATCACAACCTTGCCATCTACAACTGGTGATGACATTGATTAGGGAACTGGTGGTTCTGAGGACTTCTTTGGGGATGAAGATGATGATGAAGAAGAACTAATGGACATAGGGGGAGAAGCAGGCCCTAGCTCAAGATCAAGCATGCCATCTTGGGCATTTTCCAAGACATGTGATGAGCATCACTTCAAATATACTCTATCTCACATTATTCATCAAACTCGGACAGCTCTTCAGACCACCATAAATGCCAACACAAAGAAACTTCTACAAGCACACCTCAATTCTCTCCAACTACATCAAATACAGTCTCTCAAACAGTCTATGGATGTCACTGAGTTGAAGACAGAAATTGATCAAGTCAAAAAGGATGTTACTAATAGGCTAGATGCTAAGTTTCCCAACACCACCATGCTTGACATTAACAGACAACCCAGAAAAAATTCTGATATGGCCAGCAAAGTGGACTCTTTGGACACAAGACTCAAGACATTGGAAGCTTCCATCACTGCAATTCACTTACATCAAGCCCAACAAACTCAATTGCTTCAAAAGTTAGTGGTTGCACAAACTTCTACCTCCACTCAACTTGATGCTAACAAAAAGGGGGAGAAAGATTCACTTGTCCCAGTTAGTCAAGTAGAGCCAATCAGTGAGGGGGAGAATGTGCTAAACATACAAGTTAGTGAAGTAATTATTCCAGAAATTACTTTTCCTAAGCCACCAGTCTTGGACAGCATTGATCTGATCCAGATAGCAGCTACTAAGTTGAATTCAAAGACAAATTTCAAGAAGCTTAATGTTGCAGCAGTTGAGAAGGAATTGGATGATAAATGGAGTTAGATTAATGAAGAAATCTCAAAGAAATTTGGTCCAATTGAGAAAACAAACAATACCTTTTATCACTTCTCTCAAGTCAAGCAAATTTCTGTGAATGACATGAGTCTAAGTAATCTGGAAAAGGGCCAACCTTCATGCATAAAGTCTCCAAAAGCCAACTTGGTTTTGAAGCCCAAAAGGAATTATCCAAAGTCATTAGAAAAAAATCCCTTGGATCTTATGTTTGAGACTCCAAGGCCAGATCAAAAGAAGTTGTTGGCAAGGTCCATTGCATTCTTCAAAGATCCAACTGACTCAGTGCTAAAAAGAAGAATTGCTAAGATATACAGAAATGGGAAAGAAATCTGTGTGGTGGATGGACACTCTCAGTTTGCAGAAGCTAAGAAGGAAGAAAAAGAGAGAATCAAGCAAAAAAAAAGTAGGCTGCTTTAGATGCTAAAAAGCTCAAACAGAAGAAGAAGCAAGCTGCTATAGTAGCCAAGCTTCAAGCTGTGAAAACTGCAACTGAGATTTCTGAGAAGCAACTTGTGATAGCTGAAGCTCAGGATCAGAAAATACAAAATGAACCTCAACAGAGAAGGAAGTTCAGATACAAAATACTTCCCAAAAGAAGATTGGACTTCAATAATGATAAGATGGAAGATTACATTCCCATCCAGTCTACAACTATAACTCAAACATCCAAGCCCTCGATGGTGCAGGAAGAATTTAAGGTGGATCCCACAAGGAACTTTCATGGTGAGCCAATAGTTTCCAAGGATGAGCCAGTAGACTGGGATAGTTTGCCACTTCCTGAACTCAATTTACCAATCTTCAACAAGTCAAAGAAGACAAAGATAAGAGCAATCAAGAAGGTCAAACTTGTGAGTCTCAGAACCAAAACCTTAACCAAAGCTCAACCAACTGTCAACAAGGGAGATCTTCTATATATCTGTGACATCAAGGAGTTTTCAGATATAAATCTTTACATGGATGAACTAGAAGAAGTAAGAGCAATTGATGCTCACAGAAATCTCCCTGAAAGACTGGTGTTCAAATACAAGGGTGAGAAAGAGATCATATGGCCCCTTCATAGAATTCTTCAAGAAAGTTGTTCTATTTTGATAAGAACCTTCTCATCTTTCAAGAAAAAATTTGAATTCAATGTGACTGCCAAGAAATTGGTTCTAAAGAAGATAGAAGAACTCAGGAGCAGAAAAGCCTCAAATGCACTTCCAAGAACTCTATCCATTCTCTTTACCGGAAGTACAGTGCACTTGAGGCCTTACTGGTTGATGGAATTCATGGATGACAAAGGTGTTAGAAGATTCTTCAGATTGGATGACCAATTGAGCATTCAAGCAATGAGACTCTATTGGAAATGTGAGAAAAGTTGGATCTATCAAATGTTGAAGAATTTGAATTTCACAGACAACTCCAAAATCAAATAGAAAAAAACAACTGGAAGCTTGGGAAGAAATCAAGATAATCAAGGAAATAGAAATCATCTGCTCAGACTAGGGGAGCACATCAAAAATTATCGTGAGAACTCTTTGTACACTTTACTTTGTTCAATCTTCAAATAAACTGTAGCATTTAGTAGTTTTATCTACCATTATTAATCTGTTCATTTAAGGTGTTTTATTATCATCAAGTTTTTCTTAATTTATGGCTACAATTCCAGTAGACATAAATTGGGGGAGATTGTTAGGAATATGTTGTGAACTTGATGATAAGTTGAAAAAAGCACCTTAGTAGATTTAACTTAGTGTTTTTGTAGCTCTCGACAAATGTTCTAATATAGTCCCGACGGATGACAACTGAACATCCATCGAGAGTGTAGCTTATGTAACAATAAGTATTGTAGCAGCAAACAACAATGTTTTAGTTGAGTAGATGTTGTAGGATTCTTTGAGTCATGTTGACTACTAGATTGATATGCAGAATAGGTTGGCTAATTGTAAATATAAGATGTCTTGTAATGTTGTATAAGTGAAATAGAGTCAAGTGATAGAAAGACTCTCGATGGATGATCTACAAAGGCTCCCGACGGATGACCAACATAGTCCCAACAGATGATCATAATTCAAAATAGCAGTTGACAGTGACAACACAGTCACATGCGTCGGGTGTTTGCAAATGGAATATGGCAGCTTAATTGCAGGATTTAGAGAACAAAGATGTATTACCATTTCCATGCAATTATGAAGACATTCAAAGATGCTGGATAGAGTAATGAAAAGACATTCAAAGATGCTGGATAGAGTAATGAAGTAGCATATAGTTAGACTACATACAGTTTGTCTTATTGTCTTGTCTTACTATCATGTAACTTGGTAATATATAAACCAAGGGTAGCAAGTAGAACAAACTAACCAAGTAAGCATAATTTTCAGAGAGATAGATAAAGGTGTATCTGTTAAGCATCTCTTTGTAATTTTATAAGTTCACTTGTAAGCAGTTGTGTGCTATTCAAGCATCACAGAGTTCTCAACCTTATATATATATATCTGGTGGATAAGTTCAAATCCACCAGAAAATTTTAAAGGTTTGTGTTTTATTACTTTGTGCTTTGATTTCTATTCTACTTTCATTCTGCACTTCTTGCAAAATCAAACACTTTTATATATTAAGTAAGAACATTCTTAAAATCAGAAAAAGAAGCCAGAATAACATTCAACCCCCCTTCTGTAATTCTTGTTGCATTGTTTGGGAATAACAAGCACCCTCAAAAAGTTTATATTCCTGTTAATAGCTCTCTTGTATGTGTGATGGTTGTGGTTCACTGAGACTCTCAGGCATTCTAAAAACTTACCAAATTCCTTGTCAAAACAGAGACCTTCAGCTGCCATTTTGAGTCTCTCTTCCATACCAACTTCTACTTGATGTAAGGATTTGAGCTTGACTTCCATATCCCCCTTAGTATTGTTATCAGGTTGACTAGGGTTCTATGGGATTTGGTGCCTGACAGTTTATGGAGTTTCTTGTAGAGGGACCTTTAGTGCACTCATGATAGCTCCCAAAGATACATTGGTCTGTATTTGAAAATTATTTAGAGAGTTTATCAGGGATTTGATGTCATGCTACTGACTTTGCACTTGTATTGTGAGTTGGTTGACTTGAGCAGCAAGATTGGAGTTCAAAGCTTGAAGTTCAACTACTTGAGCTTGGAGAGATTGGATTTGTTGAGTTAAAGATGTGGATGGTGTAAATGTAGCGCTCCCAATTCCAAAAGTGTCAATGTATAACTCTCTTTATTTCCTCCATCATCAATGCAGAAGGCTCATATCTAGCCTTGTGGAGTTGATCCAATTTGAACTTAGTGTCATTGATGTAATAACCCCAAAATTTTTAACTTTTTGTAACCCTTATGAATAGTGTTTTTGCTGATTATGCTGAATAAGAAAACTTTTCATGCCACACTTTGTAGAGGTTCTTTTATTGTTATTCTGAGATCTTATTAGTACTCTATATGGTATATAAGTATATGTAAAGATCGTCAGAATCCAAATTCAAAACACTTTGATTTTTCCCAAAAATCCACCAGATACCGAAAGAATTGAGTATAAGGTAACGGGATAAAAAGGATTTAAATTCAAGGAGTATAAGAGAGGATCATAAAAGGAATATAATATATTGAGAAAGGTTAAGGAGACCCAAGTAATAAGATCCCGGGTATGATCCCTCAAACGATAAACGAGAACGAAAGTTAAGCGAACCGTATAACAGATCAGCAGTCATTAGCCAAGTAATTAGGAGCTAATCAAAGAGGTTAGTGATGATGATGTCATCACACCAACAACAAGAGGACAAGTGTGGGAAGATGTCATAGGAGGATGATATGAGCATGACCAAAAGGGAAGGAAGTGTTGGTTGATTATAAACCACACAAAATTTACCATGGTTAAAAGGTTAATTAATCAAAACAAAAACAAAACAACCAAGCCAAGGCAAAACAAATCACAAAATACAAAGTGACTTCACCTTTCCATCAAGAAGCTCTCGGCTTCATCTCTTTTTCAAAGAAAGAAAAACTCAAATTCAAGTTCCAAGCCTTGTTAATTAGTGAGGTAATTATCTAAGGTTCCTTGTACATAGATATAGATATCCTAAAAGTCTAAGCTTCAAATTCCTTCACAATCTCTTCCTATAATTCATGTAAGAAGAGAGTGAATAGTGTTTTTCAAGAACTTGAAATTTTGATCTTGTGTTTTTGATTAGATAAAGCTTTAGTAAGGATTTTCCAAGGTTGTTTCAAGCTCATTAGTTACTCCTACTCACAAGGAAGGTATAATCTCTTAACCTAGCATAATTATTGAATGTTAAGAGCTTGTTATGAGTAGTATAGTTCATGAGAGACATGATTATTGTGTATTTAGAGATTGGTTGGTTTTGTGATGTTTTTGGAGTTATAAATCTTGATTAGTAGTTAATGAACTTAAGTAAGCTCTTAGTTCATGATTGAGAAGTAGTATAAATTGGAAATCTTGAGATGTTGGGGTTGTTGTAGTAGTGTATGGATGGAGTTTGGTTGTAGTAATGATTGTGGATTGATTGTGGATTGATTTGGAGTAGTATAAAATTTGGTAATCGCGTAAACATAGTCGTCGTAATGCCCGATTTACTTTAGACTATTTTTGTTCTTAACATCAGGACCCGTGAACTCACAGTAAGGTTTTTACCATTGCCATTATTAGATATTTCATGTTACGAGCTTCGTTTTGATATGTGGTTCGCTTGAATCCGATGTACGGTTTAGGAGAAACGACCGTTTTAAGTAACGGCGTTTCGCGAACGAACCATTACCCCTCGCCTTACTTTGAAACCTTGGTTAAGACCCTTAAATGACTAATTGGAATATGAAACAATTATGTAAAGTGTATTAGGCAGTTAGTAGAGTACTCGCAAAAGAATCGCCTTAAAACTCTTAATGGTTAATTTATTAAAAATAGTGGAGCCGAGGGTACTCGAGCGACTTAAGTGAATCGTTAAGCGCAAAAGCGAACGTTAGGGTCTAATTGGTTAAAGTATAGATTCATAAGCGACTTTGGTTTAAATCCAACTTATATGATGTTTATAGGTTACCAGACTCGTCCCAGGCCTTTTATCACCCCCAGTCACTCAAGCAAGTTTTCTACCCGTTATACTGTTGTTGTGATGTATATATGTATATGCATTATCTTGTGATAGATGCATGATGGTTAATTAGCAAATCTTGCGATATATTGGAGCATGCTGATATGAGATATATGCATGTCTGTTTCGTAATCTTGATATCTATCTGTTTATTCCAATGCTTATAATTGCATAATACCTATGCTAGAGATAAGCAGTAGTTGCGTATACCCTTAGTATAGGGGACCCAAAGGCGAACATTTTCTAAAACCGGGAGTCGATGTTCCCGAGTATATTATATATATTTATATATATAGATATAGTTTTCAAAACTATTAATCGAATAAGGTTTATTCGATAACTTTATTTTTATTAATGAATATTACTTTGAATATTCATTCGAGGACTTATGACTCGGTTTATTTTATTTAATGAATATTATCTTGAATATTCATTCAAGGACTTATGACTCTGTTTATTCTATTTAATGAATATTATTTTGAATATTCATTCGAGGACTTATGACTCCGCTTATTTACTAAATAATATTATTTATTTTATTAAAGAATAATGTTTCGATAATCAAACTTATTTTCGATTATTCAAATAAAGATCGTACTTCGTATAAGTATACCTTTGGTTATTTATTATTCATTTCAAGTATGAGTTTTAAAAATTCTACTTCAAATTATTTATATAGAGATTATCCTTATTGGAATATTATTTAAATAATAATATTCAGATATTTTCTAATATATCGGGATTGATTTATTTCATTAAATCAGCATTACTCCAAACATTCTTAAAAGTGTTTTCGAGTCTTCAAAATGATTTTAAAAGTTAGAGCGGATCCCGAAACCCATTTTTATATTTAAGATCTTCCTTTCAAAGGGGATTTAAATACTCGCTCAAAACCTGAGGGATCCGGCTCTGTGGTGTATTTTATATTTGCAACAAGGTTGCTGTTTTGATAAATGAATTGATTACTTACCCAACGTTCGGGAAGTAAGTCCATCTATTGAGTCGGCATAAGCAACATGGGCTCAGTGGGCGTCCATGAAAGTGTAAGTGGCTCAGTGGGAGTCCATCAAATGCGTAAGTGGCTGAGTGGCAGTCCAGCATAAGGTCCTATTGCGGCCAGGGTGATGACCAGTGGGGAATTCGTCCATCTACTAGTAGAAAAGGTTACTTATTGGTATTTTTGCCCGATCAGCAAGATATCGGGTTTATGCCAAAATTCTTTTTTTTCCAAAATTCATTGGATATTACAAACTCTGTTCATACTTTACATGACAGAGGTTTCCAGGAAATGTATAAGAGATATATATGTGGATACATATATCGGGACTTAATGAAGTACCTCATAACTTCATTTCATTCAATAATATTTCAAAGATTTAATCTATTCAAGTCTTAACTTGTGGTCTCATCTATGGGATGAACTTTTGAAACCTATTATACTCTGAACAACGGTAGTTCAAGTAGTTTTCTAAAATGGTATAAGTATAGTGAAGTAATTGGTAACTTCATCTTCCTTTAAGCTTATATCCAGTAAGTAATTACCTTACACTTGATAAAAGAATTCTAGTAAGTTATCCAATTAGATACTTGCATTATTGTTTACACTATATATTATCTTGCGAGCTGTAATGCTCACTCTTGCTTCATTTCTTCATCACACAACAACAGTTAGGAAAGATGGCCAGACTCAAGCAGACCCAGCACAATCGCGTGGGAAGCGTCCCGCGTCTTCCCGTTGATATCGTAGCTGCTATAGCTGCAGAGGTAGATCTATTTGTAGATCAAGCATTCTACTTTTGGGAATCAATTATGTATAATTATAACTTGTGGCAGATAATGGCAATTAACTGTAAACTTATCAAGTAATCATTTTAGGTTGTAATAACTTTTAAATTGTGGATTCAAGGACTTGTACTTATTTCAATTTCATCTCTGAGACTATAATGTGTTATGGTGTGTGTTAGTGTGGGGTCACAGCATGAGGTTAATTATTATTAATTAAGTTGAGTGATATTGTGGAAAGAAAGACCGTGACGACCCAGATCCCCGACTCCGGATCTGGGGGTGTTACAATTGATGTTGGAGATTTAAGTTCGGATGATATTATGCAAGCCCAGAAATGAATCCTTCAGGTTCTTGATGCTTGTCTCTACCCCGGTTAGACTTAAAGTAGCCATCTTTTTAGAAAACTTGTTGAACTTATTTTTTATCTCTATCCGTAAAGGTACAAGTTCATCAACCTTCTTCCCAACCAATTCCTTGATCCCCCTTGATGAACATCTAGAGTCTTTTCTAATGCCTTACCAATAAAATGGAAAGCTTTTAGCTGAGCTTTATAGACCTCTATTATTGCATCATACACCTCCTGAGGAGTAAGCTCCTTGGAATTACTACCTAGTATGGTGACATACTATTCCCTGAATCTGGCCAATGCTTCCTATATGTCAATATTGAAGTTCATGGACAGCCAAGCATCAACATTGCCATCTTGTTCAGCTTCCTCCATTATCTTTTCATTTTGATCTTCAGCATCTTCCTTGTAATATAGTAGAATGGCATAATAGTCTTGATTTGACATGTCTGTGGTGAGCAATTGTTGATTTATACTGGTATAATACCTTGTGATTGAACCTCCATTCGAATTGGAGGGGAGTTGACCAGGTTACTGTCATGTACCATGGCCTCAAATCCTTGTTCTTCTTGCAAAGAACTGGAACCAGAATGTGCTTGATGAACGGTTTCGAGCACATAAATGCAACGAAAATAGTAATTAAAAACGTGAAAAACCAGAATTTTTGAAACCCACCACAGGATCCATGCGAAAAATAGATAGTTAATTCATAGATCGGATTGTTTACCTTAAGAAGCTTTACAAATTGATTGAATAATGGAGATCCAAATATTTTTCAATCACCACGCATCCTGCTCTCGCGATCTACGCTATATCGATATCTACATGAATGCTTAAACTCAAGGATTGGATGTGTACTAGCACAAACTCATTTCTTCTTGCTCTCTCCATATTTTCTCATGGTGGCTAAGGTTTTAGTAAAAGTCTTATCTTATTAGCCACAAGAGATATTATATAGAGAGTAAAAAAAAGGATTATAACTCTTAACTAATTAGGAATTATTATTAATTCAAAATTCTATTTATATAATAATTAAGTCACATTTAATTATTTAAAAACTGAATTTCATAATTAATATTAGTAAATTCAAATATCATTATTCATCTAATTAATTGAGTCATACTTAATTAAAATTATAAATAATTCGAATTACTTTAATATAATTTAAATCCACTTTAAATTAAATCATCCTTCAAGCATTCTTTGTGTGTGACCCTATAGGTTATTATTATGCTGGCAACGAACTTTAAATTTACTTTAAAATCGTAAACAATGAGCGGCATCTAGTAATACATCATTATACCCAAGTAATAATAATTCAATCGGTGATCGATTTAACCTTTCGTGAATAATGTACAATATAATATAATCCTTTTAACCACATATTATAGATTAAACTAGAGGCATGTAATGTGTCATCCTCATCAATGTTTAATCCAGGTTTCCTTGATCAATGAGTAGACTATCATATCAAATCAATATTTGAGCGTGGCCACACATTTTATAGTCTAGCTCACAGAAGAGGCCAATAATATCACTCCCAAAATTAGGAGGGTTAAATTATTTCTAGATCATTCATATTTCTCATATGATTCATAATATACCCAAAATATACTTTTATCATTACCCGGTCAATGATAACTTTTAATGTAATCAAAATACAATAATTCTCGTATAAAACTATAATGATTTTAAGTCTAAGAATCATTACATCATTATCACAGTGAGAATTACTTATGACACAACATACATGTAGAATCTCACATTGGGTCTGTCCAGCACCATGTACATTTACATTTGCCTGTGTTTTTTACTTTAGTATCACTATACCTATGATCAATGAGATGTGATCATCAGTCAACAAACACACTAGTCTTAATGCATTATTATTGTCCCTTAATAATAATACTTGACTAGGGACCTTTAGGAATATTGATACTATTCTCATAATCTCATTTCTAAGTCACGTACTTAGAGATATAGAATTCATATCATATTCCAAGGATATTTATTAATCTAACATTTATATCACAGTAAATTAAGAATTAATAAATTATAAAAGGAATAATCGATAGAGCATAAATATTAATAATCCAAATGTCTTAAACTAAAAAATCATAGTGTTGTCTCTAGGGCGCAAACACTAATACTTGAGTACTTGCCTCCTCATGAGATAGATCATTGACAGTTGAACTCCTGGCATTAATTGTCAAAGAAATTACAGCCAGGTTTTTTAGGGGAGTTGTCTCTTCTAGAGGAACTTCCAATTGAATTGGAGTGAATTTGAGTAGCTCCCCCTCAAGAGTACTACCCTCAAACCTTACAGTCTGTGAAGGTTGTAGTGCACTTAAAGGTGCAGATGATGATACAGGATCTTCGGTAAAAACTAATGAAATTCTTGTGTTTTTTATGGTGTCATCAAGATCCAACTCAGCATTTGGCCTCTCACCATCTAAATTTGGTTTCTGAGTGGTGACCTCAGTTTCATGAAGTGTGTCACTTGATGCTGGCAGGACTTGAGAAGTGAATTTAAGTCCTTCATTGTATAAGGAATAAATTTGTGAGATAGGATGGGCGAGTTCAATGTTGAGTGTTGGCAACTCCCCTGTGTAGATTAGGGAGTTTTGATTGATGTGCTCTCATGGTGTGTGCCAGCCTCAATACGTTTTTCACCTTCTTGGGTGTGCTCAAGAAGGGGTGCAGACTCTTTACAAATTACACTTGGGATGGTACTATGTTCAATAGTGACATCTTGTTAAGAAAATACCACTACGGTCTGTTTAATTCCCTTGTCTACAACTGCACCTTGTTGAGATGATGCAGAGGTGGTCAGCTCTATTTTCTTTCTCCACTCATTAATCATAACTAGGTTCACTTGCTTTCTCTTCTTTTTACTAACTCTACCCTTTTGAGATGATGAAGTAGTTGATCTGCTAATTTCTAGGGGTTGAGATGAAATGGTTGCAGCTGTGGTACGCTCTTGTGGGTGTTCCTATTTTTGTACTTCTACAGGCCCAGGAGCCATAGTTGTACTGGAAATTTCACTACTCCTTATGCCAGGCATGGGGTAAGGGTAAGTCCTAAATTTCTCCGACATAAGTTAGTGACGTTTAGGCTCACCTTTACCTGGTTTTTGTATTCAGTGATTCAAATAGAATTTTGAAAACTGACTTACAAATGCCTATTTGACTAGCGTATATGCCTGGTGTTTGATGAATATCATTCACCTTATAATTTAAAACAAACATGATGAACCTTGAAAAGAAAATTTTCTTACCCCTACTTACCAAAGGCATTGTTAGCCTTGGGATCAGCTCTCTAAGGATAAGGCTTCCAACATCAAGGTACTTATCATAGGTCATTAAGTACACCAGCTTCTGGACCACACTTGATATGTTATCATAGCCCGTCTTCCTACATGTGAAGGCCCTTATTATTGTGTCAAACACAAAGGACCACTCCATTCTCAGGTTCTTCTTGCTCAACTTGGCCAAGTCAATCTTTTCACTGTAGTTAATGAAGTCCATGAATTCAGCCAGTTTTTGAGAGCTAGGAGCTTCAACCATATTTTCTATGGAGATGCCCAGTGCTTTCTTGATGTCATTATCATTGAAATCCACAGTCACACCTTTGATTGTGCAAGTCACCATCATGGAAACTGCTTGGTTATTATCTACATTGGTGTGAAGAAGAACACTATTCCAGAATACGTTCAACACATCCAAATATAAGGTTGAATTAGCGGTAAGAGCACCTGCTAGATAGGAATAATAAGATATATATATCTATCTCTCTCTCTATCTATCTATCTCTATCTTTTGCTCTCTGAAAATAAAAACCTATTTCTTAAGTGAAACATCTACTTCTACTTGGTTTACAAATCACTAAGTTACAATGCTTGCTAGACAATACATGACACAATCTTCGAGGTCCAGCAAAATTATTTTTTCATTCTCTGTCTCGTGAGTCTTGACAAATGAGGCTAGATTGTATCTTGATATATTTCTTTGAATATTCCTCCAATTTTTCATGCATGGAAATGGAACATTTTTTTCTTCTTCTTCAAAATCAAAGATCATATGCAAAGTTTATCTTGACTTCAATTTTCTTTACTGAGATTCCCATCAGCCAATGTGTTGTGTCAGATTCAGGACTTGATCAATGTCAAGTCTCTATCACCAGCTATATATATGAGTTCTCTTAGTCGTTGACATTCACTTGATTAGTCGTTGGTGGGTTGATGTAGTTAGCCATTTATTTTGTAGTTTCATGTAATAGTTGATCGCTCACTTTCATTTACTCAGAATTACATGACATTGAATATTTATAATTAACCACCATATTCTAGATTATCCATTAAATCAACATGACTTTTGAATGAATAACAACATTTATATCTATAACAGAGAATCTCATAGAAAGTATGTTACAAAAATCTCATCAGTTGATGGGAAACTCGTTCAACAGTTATCCTTTAGGCTAGCTAGCCGTTGAAGGCTATAGTTTATTTTTAACATAATTATCAAATAAAATTTACTTATCATCGTGATTTAAGCTTGATTCCTAACACTTTCTTTATACAAACTTGAAGATCTTGCTTTATGTAATAAGTGTGATGACAAGCATTTTTTGTGAAATTTGTGTTAAGGAAAGAAAATTTAAACTCTTCTTTTTCTCACACTTCTATACATTACTAGTAAATGTTTTGACCTTATTCATGTTGACATATTGGGACCATATCATTTAAGAACTTATAACAAATATAGGTATTTCTTAGGTATTGTAAATGATTTTTTTCAGAACTATATAGACTCATTTACTTAGTTGTAAGAGCAATGGTAGAAACTCAATTTTTAATAATGTCATTGGCAATGCCCTAGAACTAGGTCTCAACACTTCTGCTACTGCATTTTTCCTTTCTAAAAGCATTCTTTATCAAATCTCTGATGCTTACACTCCACAACAGAGAGGAAGCACAGGCATTTATTAGAAACAGTTAGAGATTTATTATTCCAATCTAATTTTCTTGTCCAGTACTGAGGAGATTGCATCCTCACTTTCCCATTTTTGGTTAATAGGATTTCCTATCAAATTGCTTCATGAATCATGATATTTTTTCTTATGAAATACTTTTTGGTTGTTAACCTAAATACCATCGCCTAAGAGTTTTTGGTTGTCTTAGCTATAACTCCAACAATATCCCCATCGAATTTAAGTGTGTTAGTTTTAGGAGGTTGGTATATGTGTTTTTTCTCCAACTACGCTATCAAGAATTTTTTTTTCTAATCAAAGATATTTATATAAATGTCAGTAATAAATATATATATATATATATATAACTTATTGTGATTGATTTTTTTGGAGATGAATTTTGTGGGACGCGCAAATAAAAGAGTGAAGCGTGATCTTGAGTTTTATTTTGTTTGGTCTGGTTTTATTAGAGAATTTTTACACGACATATAAGGCGGAGTTCATGTGGAGGTGAGTTATTTTTAACACTGATTAGATATTACAAAAACTCCGTTCAAAATCAACAAAAAATAATGACAACGTAAGTTTTTATTTTTTTAAGTGAGTTCAAATTAATTTTTTACTAATTCAATAATGTAATCGTAAGTTTTTTAAATTTGATAACTCTCTTTAATAACTTAACTTTATTAATAAGCCAAACATCTTTTTAAGTGATACATTGGTTTCACTTATTTTTTGGTACCGCCACTTTTTGATTTCGAATTCATATTATAACTCTAAATGTATTATTTTTATCATTTTTGATTCCTATATGACTTATAATTCTATATATATTATTTTTACATGTTTTCCTTTATTAATAAACTTTTTAAGTGATACTTTATTTTCACTTATTTTTTAGTTCTATCACCTTTTATTTTCAGTTTTTATGATTCATGGTATAACTCTAAGCGTATTATTTTTATCCTTTTTGATTTCTATATGACTTATAATTCTATATGTTTTATATTTTCCCGTTTTTCTTTATTAATAAACAAAACCTATTTTTAAGTGGTACTTTGGTTTCACTTATTTTTTAGTTCCCCCCCTTTTGTTTTCACCTTTTATGATTCATGTTATAACTCTAAGTGTATTATTTTTATCTTTTTTCATTACTATATGACATATAATTCTATATGTTTTATTTTTACTCATTTTAAAATTTTTATAAGCCATGATTTTTTATTATTTTTATAGGTTTGAATCCTATTTTTAATTATATTTTAAAATAAATAAGTTCATAAATTGGCTCAACTAAATAGGTTCCGAGAAATATAAACCACGACCAAGTAAATAGGCCATGTGTTTAAATTGAAATCTTTTAATTTGTTGGTGGAATTCCATTTTAATGAAATGGTATGAATATTATAAAAACTGTATTATCGTTTCACCACTAAAAAATAATAAAATTGTCCAAACTGTGATATGATTACAATTATATTTTCATAGAACTCTAAATTATTTCTTGATATGGTACTTGGTCTCATCTTAGGACGGTTACGCGGTATTTTGGTTTCACACCTATATTTCTCTTTCATCTAGAGTTCTATGTTGTTTTTTAACAAAATATGGATTGGAATCCTATTATAGTTACGATAATTCTATTTTTCGTAGAATTCTTTTTTATTAAAATAATAAAATGGAATCCTTTAAACATTGTTATTATTAATTAATAAGAAACTCATCTTTTAAGGGATACTTTGATTTCACCTCTTTTCGGCTTTACGGACTTTTGGTTTCACCCCTTAAATCTTACTATAACTCTAAATATAGCATTTTTATTCTTTTTTTATTCATATATGACTTATAATTTTATATGTAATATTTTACCCATTTTTTGATTCTTATATACCACATATTTATATTGTTTTTATATAAACTGAATTGTATATACATTGTAATTTCTAGATTCATACCTACAGAATTTTATTTTAGCACCAAATGCAAATTTATACATACATAATGAATAATTTTTTAGAAAAATTTCATACTATATAAAAACACAAATCCAGCTAACAATAAAAAATTTAATATGCAATTACTTGGTAATGTTGATTTAATTTTTAGTTAAATTATCCATCAATCGTGTTACGACTAAAGTTTCGATATAAAATATTAGTTATGTCTTTTTGAACAATAGATACATAATAACGTTGAGTTTGTTGTTCTAATAAAATTTGAGTTAATTGAAACTATAGATAATTTAAAAAGAAAAATTGCAATAATCGTACACTTTTATTTATTATATATTTTAATAACATAGTAAAATAAATTTTTATAATCATTATTTAATAGGGAAAATGGATTTTTTCGTTACCCAACTTATCGTGTTTTTATAATCGTATACTATTATTTTTTTTCTTTTGCTCACTAATGTTAGGTTCATATTTGTTTTTAGTCACTAATGTTAGTTTCAGATTTGATTATTAGTATTATGTTAATTTTTTGTAGCATTATTAAAATATAGTGGTAGTCTATAATATTTTAATGATTTGATATATGTCTGTATCTTTATATATAGTATTTCATATGTCCCCAAAGAAGTTTACCTTAGTGATGAGAGTTTGACAAGCATTTTAAGGCTCCTAAAAGGTGCAGTTTCATGAATTATTTTAAATTTTTTCTTCTGAATAATAATTTAACGTTTAAATTTTTATATACAAAAAAAATCTTAAAAATAATTATAAAACTATGTTTGTAAAAAAATATTTTGTGAGAGTTGTTTGAATTAATACCAAATTCACAATATTACAACATTATTCTATTTGTATGTTTATATATATACTTGTTTCACAATTTTATTAGAGTGGATGAGTTTACAATTTTGATTTTGGATCTGTAAAAGTTGCATGAAGGAGTTGTAATTAGTGATTTCATTTGGTTTTTGAAAGTGTCGTTTGGTAAAATATTGATATGTAATTTTTTAATGTTTTTATTACTTTATGATCAGTTTGCTAATTTATTATATTGAATTTTTTATTTTTTTATTTCCCAATAATTTTAGTACGGATTGAATGCCTCTTCCTAATAATAATAATTTTGATTTTGAGATTAGTACCCCACCTAAAAGTAAAAGTAAAAGACGTATATGACCTGATTTTATGCATTTTATGCGTCTGTTTACAATATATATACATATGTTCTAATCAAATTTATAAAACAATATGCGTCATTGCTATAACATACGTATATAATTCAAACATTAAACCAGTCATCCGTATGCATCTAGCAAACTCAGACACATATATGACACTTTTTGTACTGGTTATCACTATATTTTAATAATATTATAGAAAATTGATAAAATACTAATAATTAAATCTGAACCTAACATTAGTGACTAAAAAAAATCCGAACCTAACATTAGTGAGTAAAACAAAAAAAATTATAGTTGAGTGGTAAATTTGTAAACGCATACTAAGTTGGGTGACGAAAAAATTTATTTTCCCTAATATTAATATTTTGATGTCGGCCGTATTTCACAGTTTATCTACCGATACAGGTAAAGCATTTATGCAGTTATATTTTAAGCGTTCAACCCTACTGCAATATAATCTTTGCCTGGATGATGCACAAAATACAAACAATAGGTTGTTATCCTTGAAGTTCTGATTGGTATAGCAGTTGAATTTCATTTTTATATCAAAGATTATTTTTTAACCAAATTAACAAATAACAATAATCATTTTCGCGTCTGCTGTACTATCAGATTCAAGCAATCGCTCCTGTGCTTGTTTCTTTCGCCTTTTTCTAATTAGGAAAGTACAAAAAAGACCAAGTTGCGAAGATTCCCAAAAAACACCAAAGCTTCAAAACATTACAGCGAAACCCACATGTACTTTCGTCCGACAAACACAGACATACACTTATATATTCTTGATTAACTAAATCTCAGTCATTTATTTATAGTTGCAAAGAAAAACAAAGCCCAGATACATAACAAAACCAAACAGGAGGATTAACAAAATGGGCAGTAAAATAAAGTTGTTAACATCAGACATGATCATGTCCTTGATGTGGGTTTGTTCAAGTGTTGTTGTTAAGACATTGGTTTTTGATGTCTTGGGATTTGGTTCAGATGCTAAAGGTGAAGTTGTTAAATGTGGGATTTCTCTTCTCAACATGTTTTTATTTGCTTGGTTGGGTAATATTACTGGAGGCGGGGCCTACAATCCTCTTACTGTCTTGTCACCTGTGTTTTCGGGTGATTTTGGCATTTTTCTGTTCACTGTTGGTGCAAGAATTCCTGCTCAGGTTAGTTGATTTGTTGTAATGTGTTAGTCTAATTAGTAAGAATTTGAAGTAGATTGTGTTTTGATGATGTTGGTTGAATGCTTGAATTGGTTTTCATGTGGATTGTTGTTGAGTCTGAATTTTGAGTTGGCTTTGTATGGTTGTTGATAGATTTGATTTTGATAAGGTTTTGGTGTTTGACTTTTGGCAATTGTTAAATGCTTGTTCTTGGCGCTAATGGTAAGTGTCTGCTTGTTATCCGTTAGTTAGAATTTTAAGTTTTAAAACAGAAAACTTAGGGTAAGATTACGGGAGATCTTTTCGGATCAGTCCAGTTTGTCCTTATAGAAGTTGACATCTAGTTCTAGTACTTGATTCTTTGTAAGTTGTAAATTCCTTAGGAGGATTCGGGGATTACCTAGTGGTAAAGGGTCTATCACCTCCCTCACTAACAAGGTAATGGGCTCATAGGGGGGCTCAGAGAACAATCCTGCTTGCCTTTCAAACAAAAAGGTTGATAAATCTCTAACTTATAGATCTCCATGTGTCTGGTAATAGATTTTCAGAGCGAGGTTAACTAAGCTCATCTAGAAGTTGTAAATATCGAAGATACTCATGATATGGTTTCCAAGTCTAGTTACATTCAAACCAGCAAATGGTTTCTGTACTCAATGATCAGCTCCTATCACAGGTTTAAACATTGAAATCACTAAAAACATGATCTTGATTTCAGGTCATTGGATCAATCGCTGGTGTTAGGCTAATGCTGGATGCATATCCTGGAATAGGACGGGGTCCTCAACTGAACGTAGAAATTCATCAAGGAGCATTGACTGAAGGATTTTTGACATTTGCAATTGTGTTCATATCACTTGGGCTAACTGTAAAACTTCCTGGAAGTTTCTTTATGAAAACGTGGATCTCTAGTGTCTCCAAGCTCACTCTTCACATACTTGGTTCTGATCTGACGGGTGGATGCATGAATCCTGCTGCGGTAAGTAATTTTGTTATCTCTTGGGTTATGATATCTGTTGTTTGGTATGCTTATATATGTTTGTCTTGTGTCCGTCTGTTTAGTGTATGTTGTCTGGTGTCGGTGGTACTACGTCATTTTACTTGCCATGATGGTAAATATAATAAAATGAAATGTTTTTTGTTTTATATTTAAAGCACGTGTTACTGAAGATAGCAAAACCGATAAATACTCTGCTGTCGTGTTTGATTAATACGTTCATAAGACAGATCCTGATTGTAAGCCTTTTGCATTTCTTAGGTAATGGGATGGGCTTATGCTCGTGGTGACCATATAACGAAAGAGCATATATTTGTCTATTGGCTTGCCCCTATAGAAGCAACTCTTTTGGCAGTATGGACATTTAGTTTGATATTCCGGTCCCAGAAAGAAGAGAAGGCAAAAGTGAAGGCTGGAAAATCTGACTGAGATCTGCGACGGTGGATATGTTCAGAAACTATTTGTGTTTTTAGACTTGGTGTTTGTTAATTTGCAGAAGTATGGTATCTTATTACCCCAAGAAAGAAAGTATTGCATCTCTAGCCAAGATTTTTAGTGGATAAATTTGTAAATATATTTTCTCATTTAAAATGCATGTGTTTAACTGTTTTTCGAAAAATAAGTGGATCAACCACATATCAAAAGCAAACATTGAACTGCATTAAAAACCATAATTCTCTTCTGATTTTGTATTTTTTCTTTTTTTTCCTTTTTTTCGTCTCCCCTTCCTACCTGTTGTAACTTCAAGAATACGGCTCAGCTAATTCAAGAAATTAAGTATCCTGAATGTGAAAACCAACCCCCCAGAGTTGCTACAATTGCTATTGCATATGTGAAGGTAAATGGAATTGTGAAGAAAATATGAAGGCAGAGAGATTAGAGGAAAATGATGGCATAAAATATTCTATTATAGCTGTATTATGTTATTTATAACCAAACAGGTTGTAGAAGTTGAACCCTGGCAGATTTTATTGGCAATGTCTTTATAATATACACGAAAAAACGTTTAAGGTACGACCTACCCTTTACCTACTCGTTACAAACAACTAAAGATAGTGTCGCATTTTGCACCCGAATACATTGTTAGAAAAATAAACACGTACAAAAAGAAGTGAAAAAAGGCTACTTAGTTACAAACAACTGAAGAAAGCGTCGCATTTTGCATCCCGAATACATCGTTAAACACCTTTTCTTAAATCCTTAGAGAACGAGCTTGCCTCAATGTCAAATTATCTATGCCAGGGATCTGAGAAGCTGAAGCATCTGCAAGACTCCAATCGCTTTTTTAGAGCTGCACACCCAAGGCGGGGCCTGGACCTAGCTTTAAGAGACCAGATTAGTCATGTTCAGGCACGTTCAGACTCCATGAATGTGGTAATATTCTTGAAGCCCGGCTTGCCCCCTCGGTAGCTGAAACACATGCTGCAGAGGATCAAGAAGAAAATTAACCAGTTGGCGGCCTTCTCCATCAAGCATTCCGATAGAGAAGCCAATAGACTTGCTAATGCTTTAAGTGGAATTGTCGCTAATGTAGTTTACTTCAACTTGTATAGTTAAGTATATATTTTAGGAAATGAACAAGAAATTTATGAGTTAATCACTGCAGAACTAATAAATGAGCATATCATATTAAGGAAGAAGGAAAAACATGTCTTGCTTCATTTTGCTCTGCAATTCAAGAAAATTTCAATAAAATGACATAAAATACAATGGTGCATGGGCTGCTTCCCCAGTTTTTCTTACACTGTTTTCTTCGGGACTATAACTACATATACATAAAGACCTTCAAAGAAGATTGGTAGTTGTACAAAAAGTAATTTCAGTAAACAAGCTGGGTTTCAAACTCTGCAAGGTCAACAGAACCAGAGTCGATGGGTTTCATGAGATATGCAGCCAAGAGCTCAGAAGCCAATGCTGCAATAAGTGGAATCCTTTTCAAGTTCTTCACGAAACCACTGTCATCAGTATCACCAATGGCTAGAAGTTCTGTGTTAATCACCACCATCCTATCCAACTTCCTCTTGAATTCAGGATTCTCAACATCAAGAACAGCTGGGAAAATCCTTGCAGTGGTGCGATTTGTCTGCACAAACACAAATTAAAGATTCATCGTCAGTTACACTTCATTCATGACATTATTCTGTTTCCAAGTGGTCTGCTTAGTTTTCATGGTCAACTAAAACTAAAGAGGAACTGTGTATTGATATTTAGGGCAAAAGAAACACTCTTGCAGTAACAGAATTTGGCAAAGGATTAAAACAATATAACACAGAATATATCATAAGCACTTCATATCAATAGTGACAATTCTAAATTGAAATATAGCCCTAGTGCGCAAGAAAACCACTAACCTCAATAATGACATGCATGTCAAATTCCTTTGCATCAAGTCCAATGCCTTCATAGAAGGCAGATCTTTGGCAATCATTAAGATACATTGTGACATAGACCTGCATCCACAGTTTTATAGTTAACAATTGGGAAATTGTTGCATTTTTTAGAAACTGTGGAACAAATAGGTGTCCCTTGCAATAACTGTTAAATATTAGGTTTGTATGTATAGATTGTTAGTGAGCAGAGTGACTGTGGGCATTGAATAACCAAGAATAGACTTCAAAGGACAAAACTAATGAAAAAGAGTATTCAAACATTACCGATAAGCAGAAGAAGCGTGACCACAACTTTGCCTTCCAGTCGTTCAAGAATTGAGGCTGTGCCTTCATCAATGCAGAGAAGAAATCACCATGTCGATTCTCATCCTGGCACCAGTTCTCAAAGTACTTAAATATGGGATAGAGTTGATACTCGGGGTTGCTCTTGAGATGGCGGTAAATGGTTATGTATCTCCAGTACCCAATTTTCTCAGACAAATATGTTGCATAGAAAATAAACTTTGGTTTGAAAAAAGTGTATTTTCTGGCCTTTGTCAAAAATCCCAAGTCCAATGCCAAATTGAAGTCCGATAAACCCTTATTCAAAAACCTGAGCAAAAGAACATGTGCATATCAACATTTCAAAATATTACAAGGCCTATCACCAGCTCAAGAAGTGAAGTCAAATGGATTTCTGTGTGTGTGTGTGTGTTTGGGGGAGAGGGGGCCGGGGGCGAATGCTTTGATGATGCTAATTGAGAAAGTGTGGAACATACCCTGCATGCCTGGCTTCATCTCTAGACATAAGAGAGAAAATCTCAGCTACCACAGGGTTAGTTTTCTGCATAAAGCCAACAAAATGGTAAGTTGAGAATTACTCACAAACAGTGCTCCCCTTCAAAGCACCTAAGCAACCGCTTGTTTTACATAATAACTAAAAAAATTTATAATTATCATTATGTTTTTAAATTCCGGATAAAGAGTTAAAATTAACTTACAAGTTGAATTTAAAGAGTAGCTCTATGACTTATTTTGGTGAGTAACGTATCCTAATAATTTGACTAGCCAAAACCTTTACCAATCAGCTAATTTTAAATTTTAAAATTCGTTTTGTCAGTTTTTTTAATTATACATCATCTATTAAGCTATTAAAACAGATAATAACTTGCAAGTAATTAAACTTACAGAAATTGCTGAAATATATAATAACTTGCAATGTTAGTTCTTATCTTATGCTAATAACTTTGTCACAACTAACAAGTAATTTTCTCAAGGCACTCCAAATTGTCGGGATTAATTTTCTAGCTAAAGAGAGAGAAAATATTCAAAAAATAGACCAAAAAAAGTGATTGAATTTCAGGGTACCTTGAGTCTTCTACCAAGCTCCTTGTATAGAAGAAACCCGGAGAACTCAGCAGTGCAAGACCTCTCCAAGAACTCGACAAAGATTTGGCGCATTGGGCCTTGCATTTTATCAGCAGCTTCCTTAAAATCCTTGTTCCTCACAAAATGAGTCTGATTATAATCAGTCTTGAATTCTTGAAGCAATGCCTCAAACTCAGCCTCATTCAGATTCTTGTTGATATCAGTGTTGAAAAGGGTCTCCATTTCATCGAAATCAGTTGTATAAAACCTGGGTGTCAAGAGTGACTCCTTTATTCCTTTCTTGGTACCTTTGTTGGATGAACTCTGGGCGGCGGGTTTTGAGCTAGTGGCTGACATACTAATAGTAAAGAATTTTTTTTGTGGGATTCTTGGTTTCGGGTAGTTCCCAACTTTGGAAATTGAGATGGGTTTTACTAGAGCCATTTCTGCTGCCATATTTTCTGGTAAGTTAAGCTTCAGCTACGAGCAGAATATATTGTTGAAAGTGGAGAGGGATCAGTTGGAGTGAAATGTAAGATGTGTTTATCTACTTGTGGGTTACAAAGAGATTGAATCTAATCCCATCTAATGAAATCTACTAGTTCAATGGAATTTTGACAAGTGTCAGGTGGTGATTGGAGCTGCTTGATTTTCAGTATGATTGATACTGAAATTTGTGGCTATGTAATGTCAGGCTCTCAGGGAAATGGTTTGTGGTCTGTATTTTCATTACCTTATACTAGTATCTTATTTGTATATGTATGCAATATATTATATATGGGAAAAAGAAAATATATTGGAACTAATTGTGTCCAGGTCTGATGACGGTTTTGCAATAAAATACAACCCGGAATACTTTCTTCTATTGTTTATTTGACAGAAAACCTTCCGAATTTATATGACTTGAGGTGAACTCCAATATGCAATTCAGACTACCAAAAATATACATAATGTATAACATTACAAGTGATAGAAGTGGTGTGAGGGGTAAACTCCAGTGTGCAATTCAAACTGCCATTACAGATGATCTACCATGGGGTCAGAGACGTTTTAAATATTACAAATAGTCGATAAAGTAAAAAATCTATACGAATAAAATTTTCATAAGCTAATCATGTTGAGAAACATCAGTAAAAAGTCTAAATAAGCAAAATTTTGTCTTTGAAATCAAATCGTCATTGCCATCTCTAGTTCTCTACTATTAATAAGTTTTCTCTATAAAAATATAAATAAGCAAACAAAACAGCAGAATAAATCGTTGAAACATTAATTAAAAAAATTAAGGCCTGGAAGAACTCTCAATCTGAAGTACACCTTAGTTATGGTATAAAATCACCTGCCTGCCGGTTAATCCATTTCTTTGAAAATTAACTATGAGATGAGTTATCTTTCTACCAATAATAAATTAACATTGAACAGTTAGTACCGCAGTTTCGCAAAATTAAATTTAGTGTTATGTGAATCTGTTACAGATTTTAAACAACAATTGTATCAAAGGCACAGGTACTCATCTTTTTAAAGACTTCGCTCTTTTAAAAAAAAAATTGTAATTCCAAAATTAAAATGCATTTGCCATCACACTGAACAAAAGTCCTAATTCCGAGGGAAACAATCTTAATTTGTGTTCTACCTCTTCTTGGAATGGACACAACTAAAGTTATACGTACTCATCAACTAAAAATCTTTCATTAATTAAAATATCTACACAACCAAGATGTATAGCAATCACAAAGAAAGGTGGGCAAGAACATGAAGGGGTGATGAATTACTGAACCTAAATAACTTTATGATTTTTCACAAAACTGTCTTCATTCTGTCGAGTACCTGTGTCGATGTGCCAAAATCCCAGTTAAACAGGTTCTCTCATGTTCTTTACTCACTTCCTTTTTCTCTTTCATCCGTTCTTTTGAAAAACCAGACGACCTTTCTGTTTGTCCTTCTACGCATATGATCATATTTATAAAGACATCTCATTTTACCTCTCAAGCAAGATGCTGACATCCATTTAGGTTATGTACACCATTAAAGCCTACATAAAAAGTAGAAGAAACAGAATCAGCAGTATTAATACGAGTGCTAATTTGCTTAAAGAAGTCTATGTAGGACTGAAGTAATGACAACATTTATATCAATCATCAGTGGGGAATCAATAATAAATAACCATAAAGGCTCTGAAGCAACAAAGCACGAGAGCAATCTCCATTTGAAGAAACAATATAGTGGATGTTTGGGAACTTCGATTTAATTTAAAAGTCGGGATTACAACATAAGTTTGGATAATAGAAAAAAAATTTGATTTGAATTTCATTAGAAATCCAACAGATTCAATTATTAGCATAAATATGAAAGTTTAGATTAACAACTCAATTCTTGTCATTTGAAATCCATAATTTAAAATGGTATGTATGCAGTATGTTTCCAAGCACAATTTTTAGGTATTTATTAGCTGTGTATGGGTCAAACGCAGAAATTTTAGTGTGTTTCATAGGCCTTTTATTTAATGAAATAGTTAAACATTGAACACATCTACTACATGTAATAAGATTAAGAAAGAAACAAGCTTAGCACGGATAGGATAAACTTATGTAGATGAATCATTTTGTACACTTAACCTATAGACTATGCTATAAAAGACTAACAGTACTCACAACTCAAGTAATCAATATGCAGTTTATACATGTGCATATGATAATTTAAGGTTGAATCATTACATATTGATTATAAGTTATTTATATATAATCAAGGTGTTAATATACAGGTGCAGTCTGCAGATTCAAAAAATCAAATTAATTTGATTTGTGATTTCTCAATGAGGTTTCCAAATCATAGTTAAAAAAAGTATTTTTAAGTTGCAAATAACTGCTGGAATAGCTCAGTTGGTTAGAGCGTGTGGCTGTTAACCACAAGGTCGGAGGTTCAAGCCCTCCTTCTAGCGATTTTATTTGTTCCACTTTTGTGAACTGCAAGTCACTCTTTTCAATATTTGTTTTTTAGCTTGTGAAAGTAAGCAGCATGGAAACCGGTTTATTTTGTAGATTGCATGTCACAAAACTTAAGGTGATCATAAAAGGAAATCACAAGCAACAAACTTAAGTTTTCGCACCTGAAGGTTGCCGGTAAAAGTTCTGCTTTCGTTGTAATACCAAGTCATCGCCAGATTCTGCAAAGAGTTCCGCCTGAAAACACTATCACATAAAGAATATCCTAAACTTAGTCAGTGTTAGTAAATAAGTACATAAAAAATTAGAGCAAAACATGAAACAAGATATAATTTTACCACTGGCATAAAAGAAGAAAAACACGATTAATGGTGCATCACTTTTCAAAATTTGGTTTGGAAGCCAGATTTTATTCGATAAGGCAAAAATCTTTAATTAAGAATACTTTTATATGAATATGAGTTCCTAATATCAAGGAGCATGTAAGAAACACTTACCTTTCCATCTAAATATACGATGATACAGTTCGACGGAACATGGTATCTTCACCGCTGTCATTGTGAATGGAAGTTTCTCCATTAAATGAGTAACACTTTCTTATTATTGGTTCTGGATCAAGAGGAGATGACACTGGTGCTATTTCAATACTTCCACCTGTCTTTATCTCCTTCCCTTTTCCCTTCATACTATAATTTATCTCAATGAGATTTAAATTCTTCGAAGTAGGATAAACATTCTTACTTCCGCATCTGCTAAGCACAGCTTCAGTTTCTAAATCTACGGTTTCTTTTGATCTAACAGAATCTGTACATGAATAGTCATCTTCATACACCACTTCTCGGAAATTGACCAATGGTGGTGGAACCTTAGTGCAAAATACTTCTTTGAGATTGTTCAAAATACCCTGATTGTAAGGATTTTTCTTCTTATCATAACGGTACCTAAAGTTCTCATTAGTTGTCTGTAAAAGAAATAAGTGGAGGAAGGGGGATCAGAGTAGGGTATTGAACTTTATATCTGAAGAAGATCAAACATCCACATATATTAAACACATTAGAGAGTAGAACTCATAGGTACAGGATACAATCATACAATAAGTCCTACTTGATATGAAAGTTTTAGGAGTAAAATAGTAACCTGATTTGTGCATATCAGATAAAAGTGGAAAACAGTGAGCCCACCAATGAACCATATAATCATAAAGCAATACGCTATTATGATGATGGACAATACATCTGTTGACAATGATCTCCAAAAACTTCCTTCTTGATCAGCGACATGTATCAACAGAGTGAAGGTGAAGACGTATATGCATAACACTGTTGAGGATGTTACAAATAGGATGAAAACCCGATAATTACGCTGCAATAAGATGTATGCATATATATAAGAAGATCAAATTCAGTCAGAAATAACATTATTTGTGAAGGAACTTTTAAAGTAGTCATGGCATATGTTTAAACGTATACACAACTAGCTTTTGCTTCATGGAAAAATGAAAACATAAATGTGTATAAATATAGTGTATATATGTGTGTGCGGATTAAAGATAAAAACGGGTTTCATATCAAATACTGCAACGATCATAAATGAATGCATACTTCTGGATATAATGACAATTTACTATACAGGCAATTATGCGTAATTAAATTGGCATGCCTTCTTCATTGCACTATTACTTAACAAATAAACCAGCAACAGTGTCTGTGCTCCAAAGTAATGTTGTAAGTTCCCAGTATTATATTATTGTTCTTCTTGTGTTGTGTATTTCACATAAGGAGCCTGAGTAAATAACTATTTTCACTTCAATGCATTTAGCCTTAAGTCTTACATCAGCAACTTACGATTCCAATACACTGCCCCACCCATGGGCAATGATGATCAAACTTCAGCACACAGTTGTTGCAAACTGAGCAATGAGATGCACGTGGTGGACGGTATATTTTACATGTGTCACAGAACTTCACTCTAATAGTCTGGCCGTTGACAATCTCTTCTCTGGATCTTGGTATTTTCCGACTACTCATAGATAGAGTGGATGATGTCTCTGAATCAGGAGACCATGAGCACCTTGGTACTATTCCAGGATCACTTCCACATATTATGAAGAGGAGAACAAAAACCTGAATGATTCTCACATTGTCAATTTTGATCATAGTTACATGTCCATAATTTCAAACTTTTCAAACATAGAGAACCTACCAATACGAAGAGGACAATTCCCACGATCAGCACGCTGTGCCCGTAAATGGTGCTTGTTTTTGGTAAGTTTTGAAACATTTTAAGGCAAAATACTATTGATGGAACCGCAATCATGATAGCAGACAAAGCTACTGATAAACCATCAGGACCAAAGACCAACCTACCTCCACAAGCAAATCTCTGTCCTCGTCATAAAGTAAAATAGCATAAAAATGTAATCAGTGTCTCAGCCAGAAAGATGGTTGTAATTAAAAAAAAAAAAAAAAGAATCTCACATGAAATTAAATTTTTTTTCCCGATCGAGTAGCATCCATCTGGAAATTAGTAAGCATATAATAAAACAATTTACATTTTACTTGAGCCAATTCACATTCTAAGACTGCCTCACTGAGACTAAGATGTCATTAAACCCAGAAAAAGATTTAACATTATGGTACCAAGCAGGGACATTGCTAATGTATCCGCACCAATTCAATTGACCCTACTTAACTTAAATAAATTGAAAATTTTAGAAAATATTTATAGATTTTTTGATTTCGACCCCCTGCATAAATAAAATGAATATAATTTGACCCCTGTGACTAGATTTTTGGCCACTGGTAGCAACTATACTAAACTATGATCATTATGCCTTGACTTGGTCTCTACTATTTGTTTAATGTTCATGCTCCAACCACACGTTTATTTTTGTGAGTTAGATCATTTACTGTAAATTTGAATTGATCTAGCGTAATTTAATGTTGTGCACCAATTACTAGCAAAGTCAATACAATGAAACCTCCAAACTAAAAAGAAATTTATTACAGGCTTGGTACAAGTAAGATAAGAAAGATCATAAAGTTGAATAATAAAAGAGATTAATGGGCCGGAAGCAGAACCCTGGTTCTTGGAAGCGTTAATTCTCAGTTTTCCCAACAGTTGGTTCTTGAAGAAAGTGAAACTACCAGAATGCACTACACACTGGATTGGAGAGAAAGACCTCTAAATCAAACACAGCTGCAATGTCTAATCCTAGCTCTATACCTCAACACTTCAAAGGGTAAGGTAATTTAGCAAAGTCCCACACATAATAAACACGCATTTAGACACATTAGAAGAACCTTATGTGATTCCCACTTCCCAGAACCAAGCAGAGTAATTAGCCCTATCGAGGTCGTCTTAGGTAAAGTTTTTAATATAAATTTGACTTGCACCTAAACATCTCCAATCTCAAAAATGACAAGGCAACTTGTGCTGATCATAGAAAAATTACAACATTATAAAAAAAAATAACATCCAAAAATGCCATGCAACATTCCATGCTCAACAAACCAATATCTAAACTTATCCGCACCTCACCTAATTATAAAAGAAATAACAATGACACAAATCTGTCGATCATCTCTCATAATCATTCATATTACATTAAGATACAACTAATCATATTCAAACATTTAAATAAAAAAGGGATAGCAGAAACTTACATTATAGCCCTTCCAAACTTGATAAAGCCTGACCCTAGACCTCAAACCAGGGTCCATGGCTTCTATGCTAGCTAGGAAGGACCCCAGAAAATAGTGTCAATTATATATTTCTGTGAAAATTATGTAAAAATGTAAATGTATAATCAAATCTTAAACAGTAATTAAGGTATATAAATTCCTTGAAGGGGAAGGAGGGGATGGTGGATTGGTGATCATGCAACCCCTTGTTAAGCACCCCTCAAGAAACAAAACCCTAATTTTATTTCTTTTTCTTATTTGTCAGCAACCCTAATATTTAAATTATCACCCCCCCCCCCCTTCTTTTCTTTTGCATTTGTATTGGAGGGCCTGGAGGGTGTCAGAAATTATCGCGGGAACTATATCAGATAATTACATGTACTTATTCTTCAAGTTCAAATATTTACGAAATAGTGACTATTCCATAAAAGAAAAAACTTTTGTTCTAAAAAATTAACCATTTCTTTAAATGGCGTTTGGAAACTTATATTTATATATCTTAATGATTACTCCTTAATTTATCCATGGGTAAAAAAATTTATCCAGTATCCAAATCATATATATTTTGCTATATTCATGAACTATCAAATTAGCTTCAATTGACCTCTCTTGCAGAAAATCTTGAAAGCCACATAATTTGTTCAGAAGAACCTAATGGTATAATTCTTGATATATCTCATTTTTCTGATACATCTGTTATAAAATTGCTTTTGAAATTGTGGATTTTGTGGGAATAGTTGCAGCAATGAACAATAAATCTATGATGTAGCCTGTTGCGGTAAAATAATCACAATCGTGTCTGCCGAGTCCTCTATCAAGATTTGATCAAAATATATCTTCTAATATTCCATCAAATTCAAAATCAGGTTAATTTTCATTACTTTCATTAACTTCTTATTTCAGTCTATGTATAAGTGTTTATCAGCGCATATGCTAAAATATGTTTCCCATCTTCTATATAGTGCATAAAGTTAGGATTCGTCCAAAAAATTTCAACAAAGAAGATCTCGGTGTATTTCGTAGCACCTTACCAGATTTGAGAAAAATATTCGGACAATGTACGTCATCGCCTAATATTCAGTTTTCTTCTGCAACTAATACACAGTCATCAGGTAATTTTTTAAACAATAAAATAAAATTCCGGATGTATCAGTTGATTACGAAATTATGTCAAATTCTAAAAATTTCAGTATTCTGAAAAATATTTTTTCAGGAATGTATTCCTCTACTCAGACAGCTGAACAAAGTATAAATCAATTTCAACGCATACTATCGCCAAACGTTCCTGTCAAATGTATCAAATTTTGCGGCTTATTCCTGAATTACAAAACTCTGAAGGATTATTTAAACAATGTGTCATGTTTAATACTCTGCATCTACTAATGTATATCATGCAGAACATAATAGTAAAAGTTTTGTGGAAAACTATCACCATGTCCTTCGTCGTTCAATACAGCAAATATAAAGAGTACATTTGAAAAAGGTGAAAGTTCTAGGGAAAAAAAATTTAATGAATGAGTTCAACAATGTTGATGATAATGTTACCATCGACAGTGATACAACATGTGGAGGTATTAATTATTTGTTTTCGAATAATTTGTTTAATTCTACAGGACATTAATAATTGTTTTACTGTCTGAAGCATCACATACTTTTGCTCAATGATGATTTTCCAAAATTTGCATTTCTTGTGACAGACATGGAAGTGATATTGAGGATATTGATGAAGAATATTTGAGCAATAATCAATCTATGTGGGACGGATACTTGGATCTTGGAGCTCTTGATAAAATCTGTTCGAAGTGTGATGCTGTCATGTGGAATCACGAAAAAAATAATAAGAGTTCTCCTAATAAGCCACCAACATTTTCTCTTTGTTGTAAAAATGGTCAAGTCGTACTGGATAAGGAGAAACAGCCTCCTGAACCTATGGCTACTCTCCTTACTGGTGGTGTTCATTTTAAGCATTTCAAATAAAATATAAGGTTTTACAACTGCATGTTTGTCATGAGTTCTACTGGAGGAAAGATTGACCATTCAATAAACAGAGGTGGTGCGCCATATTGCTTCAAGGTCCAAGGTGTTAATTACCACAATATAGGAAGTCTGGTCCCAACTGACGATAACACTCCAAAGTTTTGTCGGTTTGATATCTATGACACAGACGACGAAATCAACAACAGGATCAATGCAGTTAATGGTGGCAGGGATGCTGTTAATGAAGAAATTGTACAATCTTTATTGCATATGTTGGATGAGCATAACAGGTTGGTTAAAGGTTTTCGTATGGCTCGTGAAAGGGTTAGGAAAAATGCAGTAGATGAGTTTAAATTGGTTCTGATTTCATCGAGTTCAGCAAGTGGCCGACCAAATCACATTGCTCCATCAAATGAGGTAGCAGGATTGATTGTTACTTCTCCTTATGTAAAAGGCTGTCGAGATACTGTCATTGATTCTAGAGTTGATGGATTATAGAGGATTTTTTAGACCGATCCACGTTTCATGCAACTTCAATATCCATTACTTTTCCCTCACGGAGATATTGGATATTACGGTGAGATCCCATTGAATGGACCTGTGAAGCATTCTAAGAGAGACGTAGAAGTTACCGAATCTGAAGATCCTGACGAAAAAGGTGCTCGAGAGTATATTACAATGAGAGAGTTTTATAATTATAAACTAATGATACGTCTTTCAGAAGGTACAAATTTGCCATTTAACAGAAGTATAATTTCTCATTCAGCTGTTCAACTTTGTGATAATTAGTTTATATTCGATTCATTTATACCTTTTACTATAACAGGTTTGACACCACATCTTGGAGGTCGTTTATGGCAGTAATATGTTGTGGATGCTTTCACCGCAATTGAGAAGTACAGATTGGACTGGATTAGAGACCATCAAACTACTATAAGATCTGATCTCTACCATAATATCAGAGATTAATGCAAAAGGGAGATAGAAATCCATCCAATATTGGTAAAGCAATCATTCTTCCCGCTTCATACACCGGATGTAAGCGCTATATGACTCAGTATTTTAAAGACTCATTAGCAATATGTCGAACTTTAGGACATCCTTCATTGTTCGTTACTATGACCACTAATACAAAATGGCCCAAAATTCAGCGCATGTTAGAACATATGCCTGGTGTTGATGTTGCTGATGCACATGATGTTGTAGCCAGAGTCTTTAAAATGAAGGTTGATCAACTTATAGATATGATTAAAAAGAAAATTTTTTTTTGGTAGATATATAGGAGGAATAATTTTCGCTAAGTTTTTTTATACTCACACAATTATTCCTAAATTGTTCTATCAAAATGCACTTTTAGTATATATTTTGCCTGGTACTAACCGTTTTTCTACAATATTTCCATAGTGATGCATCTAATTGAATTCCAGAAGTGTGGATTACCTCACGCTCATATATTAATTTGGTTGCACGCCGACGATATACCTAAAATAACTGAGCAAATTGATTAAATGGTATTAGCTGAAATTCCCGATCCAGAAATTGATCAAGTTGGATATAATGTCGTGAGCAATTATATGATCCACGGATCATGTGGTTCTGATTATACTAAATCTCCATGCATGGTCAAAGGAAACTGTATAAAGCATTTTCCTAAGCGGTATTTTTATTAAGATCCTTAAATTATAAATACTTTACTTTGTTAATACCTCCAGTTTTATTACCAGATTTTTTACAATTTTAAATATGTTTTGTTACAGGTATAATTCTCATACATTTTTTGATGAATGTGGATTCCCCATATATAAAAGAAGGACTGGAATTACCATTAACAAGAAGGGGGTCAATCTTGATAATCGTTTTGTTGTCCCATTCAATCGCGATCTTTTGGTGCATTTTCAATGTCACATGAAACTGGAGATTTGCAATAATTCAAGATCATTAAAGTACCTTTTCAAATACTGTCTAAAGGGTCATGACATGGCAACAATGTGTTTGAGGAAAACACGTACAGGTACTTCTGCAACAATCCCAAAAAAAGCACCAAAAGGTTCGATTGATGAGGTAAAACATTATTTGGATGGGAGATATGTTTGCGCGTCAGAAGCATCTTGGAGGATATTTGCTTTTGACATTCATTCCCGTTGGCCATCGGTAGAGAGGTTACCGATACATTTACCAGCCGAGAAGCATGTTTCGTTTAAGGCTGGAGATGTCTTGGAGGATGTTTGCGACAAGGCAATATCAAAAAAAACCAAGTTAGAAGCATGGTTTGATGCAAATCAGACTTTCCCAAATGCGAGGAATTATAGTTATTCTGAATTTCCAAATAAATTTACTTGGCACCCTCGACCTGGTATTTGGAAAGAAAGGAAAAGAGGAGATGTTATTGGGAGACATTCTGAAGTGCATTCATCAAGTGGTGAACTATTATATCTCCGCATGTTGTTACTTAGGAAGAAAGGTTTCAGGTCTTTTGAAGATCTTAAAACTGTTAATGGACACATCCATGAAACATTCAAGGAAGCATGCACGGCCCTTGGTCTTCTACAAAATGATAAGCAATGGCATGAAGCAATTGCCGAGAACTCCCATACATCATTGCCTCCACAGTTACGTGCAATGTTTGTCAATATTTTGGCATATAGTCCTATTTCAGATCCACTTAGACTTTGGGAAGCTAATTGGAAATGTATGTCAGACGATATTCTCATCATCAGGCGACATATGCTTAATGATCCTCATCTATACCTATCAGATGAAGATTTGAAGAATTATGCACTTGCAGGTTTATATCTCATTATCATACTGCCTGAATAATTAACATAATTCTGTTTTAGATATTATATGTAGTATACTTTTAAACTAACATAACACTTCATATATATTTTTGCCCGCAGAAATTGAAAAATTGTTTAATGACATTGGGAAGAGTTTGAAGGACTACGCGACAATGCCATTTCCAAGCGAAGTTTATTTTAGCAATGTTGTTAACAGACTACTCCAAGAAGAAACTTCATATGATAAAGAAGAACTGAAAATTTTACATGAAAAGAATCATGGAATGCTCAACCCTGAACAGAAGAACGTTTACGATTCTATCATACAAAATGTTTATAATAAGGTAGGTGGTGTTTTCTTTGTATATGGAAGTGGAGGATGCGGCAAGACATTTATGTGGAAGACATTATGTTGTCGACTTCGTTCAGAAGAAAATATTGTGCTTCCTGTTGCCTCATGTGGAATAGCAACCGTATTGTTGCCTGGTGGTAGAACTGCACATTCAAGATTCCATATTCCTTTGAAACTTGATCAGGACAGTACAGCCGGAATCAGACATGGAACCGATATTGCAAAATTAATCCAACAAACTGATTTGATCATTTGGGATGAAGCGCCAATGCAACATCGTCATGCCTTTGAATCTGTTGACCGTTCTATGAGGGATATAATGTCTGTTATTGATAAAAGGAGAGAAAAGAAGCCATTTGATGGTATCACAATAGTTTTTAGCGGAGATTATAGGCATATTTTACCCGTGATTCCAAAGGCATCCAGAGCTGAAGTAGTAGGTTCCACCCTCAATAAATTAAAGATTTGGGAATTTTGTCAAGTATTTTTACTTAGACAAAATATGCGGCTTCATGCAGGAAATACAGAAATGGAGAATAAGGTTATAGCGGATTTCAGTAAATGGCAGCTTTTAGTTGGCGATGGTAAAGTTGAGAACTTTAGTCCTGATGCAGACACTGGTAAAATGCTAATAAAGATTCCAGATCAATATATTGTTCATACCATGCAAAATCCTATAGAAAGTCTTTTTGAAATTACTTACCCGGATTTTCTAAGAAACATTTCTTCGTATTCTTATCTTAGATAAAGAGCTATCCTAATACCAACTAATGTTGTGGTGGACGACATCAATAACAACATTCTTGAGAAAATTCCTGGAACTCTACACACATATCTTAGTCAGGATTCAATTGACGATGCTGGTGATGAAGATAATGAATTCAGATTAGCATTTCAAGTAGAGTACCTGAACTCATTAAATATGCCTTGCATTCCTAAGCACGAGTTAAACATCAAGGTTGGTGTCATTGTCATGCTTATGAGAAATTTAAACCAAATTATGAGATTGTGTAATGGCACACGAATGATTGTGACATCCTGCAAGAAGAATAGTATTGAGTGTGAAATATTATGCAGATCCCATGTTGGCTCAAAACATTTGATCCCGAGGATAGAGATGATTCCAACAAATACTAGCTGGCCTTTTGAGTTTAAAAGAATTCAGTTCCCACTCCAGATTTATTATGCAATGACAATTAATAAGAGCCAGGGCCAATCACTTGACACGGTTGGTCTATACCTTCCCAGAGCAGTGTTTTCTCATGGCCATGTCTACGTTGCCATCTCAAGAGTTACAAGACCAGAAGGTCTCCACATTCTCATCGACAGTGATGATGGTGCCACCATAAATATTACATCAAATGTAGTCTATGAAGAAGTATTTTACAACCTACCGAGCATAAATGATGAGAATGTATCAGATTAGTTATTTGTATTGCACATTTACAATCCTGACTAAGTTACTCATCATTTTATTATAATTGGTAGTTTCAGAAATTATTTGTTATTAAATTAGAATTACATCAGGTCATATTGGTTATTGATGCTCATATGCGAAGTAAAAGGCAGATTCTCGAATAGTTTTTTATGCATATCAAATTCTCAATATAATTAGATGTGATATGTTTTATATTGATAAGGAGACATTATGATAATCAGAGAAGATTATGGGATAACAACAATATCTATCAGATAATTAACTTATATTTAAATATTTGTTTAATATCACATTTATGTTACTAATTGATCTTCTATTTTAACACAATCTTTTTTTCCATGCTAATATTAGTGTAAGATGTTAAGGATCATCATAAAACTCTAATAGATATCTATTGATTGAGATTTTCATGGACTAATTATCAGCCTATCACCTTAACTATAAAGATAGTGTATATCTTTATTAAAAATACAGCCGATTGTCTTAAACGCTCCACACATTCGGATTTTTTTGCTATATATCGAACTCACAAACTAATTTCAGAGTTCATATGGAAGAACATCCAAGTATAATTACAATTCATTACCTCTTTGTTGATATGAATATTTAACATATTCCTTTTTTGATAACATCTATTAACTTTTTCATTACTCAGATATGCAGGGCCATCATCATTTATCCAATCTGGATGGTAATCATACTGCTTGGACTTTGAAGGTCCGTTTGACAAGAATGTGGGTATCAACTAATCGACAAGTGTTTTAGTCAGGCACAATCTTATTCTATTGGACTGTGAGGTTTGATTGAATAACTATATGACTTATACCACATCTATGATTATGTTTTCCAGCCTCTATCCTAAGATTTTCTTTTTTGCAGAATAATCACATACTTGTAATTGTTCCACCAGCTCTTTGGAATTTGTTTTCCTTTATCATTAATCCTGGCACATTGTTACGTATCAGAAATGTTCAGGTTCTTCCAGCTGTTGTGTTTTTTAGGCCTGTACGTTCTGCAAATTACATCATGTTTCTTCCCATCACTATGGTGGTGTTGGAACCTGAGGAAATTTTGAGTACATCGCGCCATAAATTTGATTTGGTTCTTGTGACGCTCCTATATAATTCTCTTCATTATTCTACTATCGATGAGCATCCTATTTATTCCACTAGTATTGCGTATTAAATTTTAGAACAAATCGCTTACAATTTGTTGTTTTTAACTTTAAGTTTATTGTTGTAGATGTTATTGGAATTGTTGAACTCCTGCAACCAGTACAATCTATTATGACAATATTTGGTGAAAAGGAAGTGTTACGCTTCAGAATTTCAGATGGCGTGTAAGACTCTTCAATAAAATTTTTGACAATTATAAAAATACTACGTCATCCTCCAATTTTCATATTTTACGTATTAACACTATTGAGCATCCATAAGTGTTTGACGTTTTATTATATTCATTTTAGGAGGGCCATCCAAGTGTGTTTTTGCGGTTCTTTGCCAACAAATTTTGAATCATTGTACCAAGTTACTGAAATTGAACCCAAAATTGTGATTCTGGCATTTGTTAGAGTCTTTATGTATCGAGATTAATGTCTTATTTTTTATATTAAAAACCTTTAAAATTGTAAGCCTTCTCATAAGTTATAGAATTTTTCTACCTCTTAAATAATATATATTTTTCGCTCTTAAAAACAGGAAGAGCGCAGATCAGCAATATTCCGTCAACAAAGCTTTTTGTCAATCTTGATTATCCTGATGTCTTTTATTTGAGGCAGAGGTAACTAAATAAAAATTATATATTTTTGATTTTTACATCATTTTTTTCATATATACGCTTATAATTTTTACATACTTTGCAATATATGTTGATGGACATTTGACAAATCCAAATTTGACGCTGCAGAACCATTCCCGTCAACGAAGCTTGAAGACATTTTATTTTTACTGCATTTCTATTAAATTGATGAGACATGTCATTTTTCAATTGTTGGAATACTGATAAACTTCCTGATTCAACCGCATTGGTGTATTTATTTTTATTAAATTTATTTACCACACTATGGATTATTTTATAATTTCTGTGTAAAACATAATTCTCTCAGTATTTTTCTTTATTAAATATTGGAACAATTTTGATCACATTATCTCAACTCAACAGTTTAAATAAATACATTAATTTAATATGTATATTCTAAAGTTCTGAAAAAAGATGTTATAATTCATTTCTAAAGAATCAAACAGATTTTGTTATAAATATTCATATCATTTTCATATCTTATGCATATTTTTAAATGAATTAGAGAAACAGACAGAGTTATGAACAAAAATATACAAGTTGATAAAAAAATGGAATTAATTACACTTTGATTGTGATGATTGGATTAATTTAATTGATTAACCTTAATTAACTAATTAACTCAAAATTTAAAATATAATATCCCGTTACATCTAAATTGTACTTATATATTTAAGAATTATATTGAATAGATAGGAAGATAATTGATGATTAATGAGATAATCATTCAGGATTATATTGTTGTCGGTCTTTATCGTACATATTTAAAAAAAATTATCAATTAGCATTAACTTACCAGATTGAATAAGATAATTGATGAATAATTAGAGAATCAATCAGGATCATATTGTTGGCAGTCTTTATCATACAGTTAAAATAGAGTATCAATTAGCATCAATTTACCAGTTTGAATAGTAATCATAACCTATCAAGTTACATATATCATTTGCAAATACATTTAAATTTCATGCCTTGAGATAAACATCAAACATACTCTGACACTAAAAATAAAACTTTAGGTTTCCTCTCAATTTGTTCTCTCTAAAAATATCATCGATTGGTAGGAACTGATCTAATATGTTAACATTATTTCTTCATCGTGCATGCTGTCAATTTTTGTTAATATTTTATAGGCTTTAATTCCTCAATTGTTAATGCTTCACACTTTGTTTAATTGACTTGAACAAAAAGCTTCAATGGAGTCCGCAGTATTCAATCTTATTGAAGACCTTGATCAATCGACTACCAATTGGAAGATTAAGGCTAAAGTAACTAGGATGTGGACCAGCGTTAGCTCTGAGAATGGATCAGTCAAAGGATATAATGTCATTCTGTTTGATGATGATGTAAGTCTTATGTTCTAAAATTTTCTTATGGTATTACGTAAAATCCTACCTTCTTTTGTATACCAAATGTAACATCCTTTTTTGTTTTAGAATAATCACGTCCATGCATTTGCTTATCCCAATATTTGGAATGGATTCAAAACTCCGGTAATTGAAGGAGGCGTTTATATTTTTGACCAATTTTCTGTGAAAGATGTTGTCGGTAATCTGAAGTTTGTACAAGCTGATATCTGCATAAGGTTTTCACAATATATTACGGTCACCACTGTTGAAGACGATGGCATGATTCCTGCCTACAAATTCGAATTTCTGGATTTAGGTGATCTTTTTGCTGAGGCCAACAAATATCAGCCACAACAACAGCCTGAATTTGCTATAGGTGACCTTAATATAATACTCTTTTGGTTCAGATTATTAGTTTTTTAAAATGCGTACCTTAATATTTCACTGCATTTTATCTTTCACTAAATTAAATATATTGTTCAGTTTAATTTAGATGTAATTGGAGTTATTGAGGATTTTGAACCTCTAACGAAACTTGACACAAAATTTGGCATGCGAGACATTGTCAAATTCAGGATTTGTGATTCCAGGTTTGTCGAATATTTTAATATTTATCCTGTAATTTTAATTATTTTCTGAGTCTGCCTCTAATGTGGAAGTTTTATATTTTGAAATATATGTTCATTTTTTAATATAGTAATCAACATAAAGTCAGTGTTTGGGGAGATCTTGCTGTGTTGGCCAATAACTTTTATACTAAAGAACTCCAGTCTCCAGTCCTTGCAATAATAACGAGCACAAAAGTTACAACTTTCATGAGTAAGTTCTTTTTAACTACTTAGTATACATGACCTTGACATTATACAATAATTTCCTAAACTATATTGCTTTGATTTAGATACTGTGCAGATTGGTACTTTGCCATCTTCAAAATTATACCTTAACCTAGATGATGAATCTGTGACTGATATGAGGATGAGGTACTACGATTAGAATTACATAATTACAACACATTTGCATGTTTAATAACAGTTGATAGGAGGCTGAGTTAATAAACATCAATGTTTACCTTTGTAGGTTGAAGGAGGAGGGATATTTGTCAAAGAGAGAAAAATATCTTAAGGCGGCAAAATCTGAATTTGTTCAAACCTTTATGGAAAGAATGACATTAAAGGATCTCAATGAAAAGCTGACATATGATGACTTGAAGTTTTTATAACCTTTATAAAATTTGCACGACACAACCATATTGAATATGATTTAGTTTTAAATCTGAACTTTTTTCACTTCAAACAGAAAAGGATATACACCACGTTCTCAGTTGTTAAGGTGGATGAGGATGTAGCATGGTGGTTTTACATTTGTAACAAATGTCAACAAGAGGTTGAGCGGCTTGACAGGAGATTTCGATGTAATAATTGACCTCGCATAATTCCGGTTGCCCCTAAAAGGTAGAACAAATTAGAGTTATATCAAAAATTTATTATGCTTTACTCTGTATTAAAGTCAACTTTCAATACTTATCACATAATTCCTTATAAATTCAGGTTTCCTATCATGGTCCTTGCCGAAGATGATACATTTTCATGTAATGTTATGCTCATGGACCGAGCTTCTAGAAGGATTGTTGGCACAAGTGCAGCAAAAGCGTATAATGATTTTGAGAAGGTATAAATTCATTACAACAAAGCAGATCCAATGTAATGTTCTAAATTATCAATTAAAGTGTTTAATAATTATTACATTGTCTCAGGCTCCTGAAGAAGGCCTTCCTCAGGTACTTAAAGATTTGGTTGAAAAGGAAGTCACTATCATTATTCACTTGAACAAAGCAAATGTAACTGAGGATAGTACCATATTTGATGCAAATGACATATTTGACACGACTATGCGGATTCCAAGTCCATCTGAATCTGCACATATATAAGAATCTTCCTCCATCAACTTTTCCGTTAATGTAAGTTTGGTTTTTATATGTTATAATACTCGAACCATTATAATTTTATAACTTTTAGTCTTCCAACAAATCTTTATAAAGCGTAATTGTTTTGTGTTAATCTGTCGATCTTGATGCCATTGATCATACTCCAGGCTCTGCAAAATCAGTTACCAAAAATATTAAAAAGGTAAGATACATTTATGCATTGTATTTTGTTTTTTTGCATTAAATCACTTACATTCCGTTCATTAATTATCCTCATAAGTTGTAAGATAAGTTGTTTTTCTACGTTAAATTTAAAGGATTATATATTGGTTTTGGTTCTTGACGGAAGTATGAGTTACATTACAATTTGATATGGATTGATGGGTATAAATATATTAATAAGTACCTATATTCTATAAGTTTTTTATGTTGTTTTGGTCATATTCTAAGAATTTTTAATTTGATAAAATTTGCAGGAGAAGTAATACAGCAGTTTATCACTCAATTATTTTGCTTGATGTTATGTACGAAAGCTGGATTGGATTGGTGTTTAGCATTTCTGAATTTCATTTTAAATAATGACCATTATCAAGTTGTGATCATCATATTCTATCTTTCATAACTTTGTTTTCTGGAATTGATGCAAATGAATTTTGCAGATTAGACAAGTTATACGTATTATGATCCAGTTTCTTTCAATTTCCAGAATTTCTATAATAATTTCTTCAATACTTTATATCATTATTAAGGATTGCTTCATATATTTATCTATGTAATCCGGTACTTAGATTCCTGTTTTTAGTTTTCTTTTATTCTATTTGTTGTACAAATTATTAAACTTAAGATATAAAATATTGACCAATTATTTATACTCCACAAGTACTCAATCAAACTTTTCGATGATAACATTTTAACGCTATAGTTTCTCGAGAGTTATGAATAATTTTTTTATTTACTACATGAACTCAATAGAAATTTAATTTGAACGGTACGGAAGATAATAAAATTTAGATGCATAATCCAAATTTAAACCAATAAAATCCATAAGATTAATACATCATCTTTCAGACACAAAGTACTCGATCACATTCATCTACTTTCCAATTTAATAGAGATTAAACACACTATTCGATAACTATATCGAATATTAAGTCTTCTTGATGAAAAGTAAAAACCAAGGTATCGTCTTTTTCCAGCTCATTATCTATTGTAAATTTGTTCCATCCAGCAGAGAATCGAGGCAATCCAATAGAACACACTACCTTAACATTCCATGTTAGAAGCCCCCTCATCAAGGTTACATTTTCACCATTTATCCATCTCCTACCATTTGGCTGTATAGCTATTGGGATATACTGCAAAAAAAATATCATTTTGAATTAATTAGCCACAACATAAGTGAACTTTATATTGTATTTGTGAAAATATTGTAGGTGAATTGAAGGATTAGTGTAACAATCCCGCTCCATGACATGTGTTGTTCACATTTGAAGTTGTCAGCGTTGCGATGAACTACATCGCCATTACTTGATCATTTTCCTCATCAATTACACCCTCTTCTACAACATCTTCTGCTTCTCCTTCAATATCCATATCAAAGATTTCTTCTTCTTCCTGCATTCCCGCTTCAGGAATTTCTGCAGCAGCATCAGCCTTTTCTTTAATATTTATGTCAACAATCTGTTCTATTTCCGCAATTCTACCTTCAAGCTCTTTATTAACATCTGCAGACAATTAAGAAAATGTATTAAGGTGAATAAATTTTCATAAATAGCTTCTCCATTATTAGCGAATGAGTGCATTGCTTCAATAAGTCTTCACATTTTAACAAGAATATTATATGACTAATATTTGGTATCCTAATTACCAGACAAATTAAATGATATGCAGTACTTAAAGTATTACCATTTCTTAATGAATATCTGGCAGGTAATTTTTCAATTTTTGAACTATCAAAAATGACAGTGTCAAACTTCCCAGATCCTCTGTAGGTAAGCAACATAAAATCCTTCCTCTCGAACATTTTGTCATTGACTAGCTCCAGTAGATCAGAAATCTTCTTAGTAGATTCAGAGTACTAACAATTGTATATCATTTCATTCTTTAACATCAACTGTACTTTGGCAGGTATTAACTATCCAAAAGAGGCGTGAAACTTTTCTGGTATGGTCTGTCGCAAGCATCATAAGTATCTCTAGGTTTAAAAGTTAGTATTGCTACAAAAAAAAGATACTGATCATAGTGAGGGAAAATAATGATTAGGCAATTTAAAGCTTACTATTACTCCAGAGTCTACTGCATCGCCAATACCAACTACCATGGACTTGCAATCAATTCCACTTATTGTATCTATAAATTAAATATCATTATCCAATTTTAGTCATAATGAATAATGAAAATTAAAATTCTTTCTCAAAACAAATAGGTAAAAACTTTGTATAAATGTGCATTTACCTCTAGAACATAAATGTGACCGGGAAGCGAGTCTTGCAAAAGTATAATCTACTTCAGTTGCATCGAGATTTAGTGCACAGACCACAAATTGTCCCAGGTCCTCATGCTTGAAAATCGGAATTGTAGCTGAATACCTGCTAACTTCTTTCAAGAACCATGTAAGCTTTACAAAACTGTGGTCTTCATGTGAATACTTGACATCAAATTGACAACCATTTAGTAACCGAAACCAAACTTTTTTTGGAATTACACTTGCAAATGTTGTAGCCAACCTCTCTGGTAATTTTTGTATAAATTAGTTAAATTTAAAAAACTCATTAGTAAACCATACTTGTAGCAATCTATAGATTATAGCAAAATTATTATGTTAAATTTGTACAATATTAAATAAAAAACTTACCACTACATTTTGTATATAGTTACCGGATTTAAGAATCATGATAAACTCTGGAAGCTTGGATACATAAATATCCACCTAATAATTATAGGTACAGAAGATAATTATTTTTAAATTTAAAAAACCATTTAACTTGATTCTATTAATATGAACTGATATGATTACATACCATCTTCTCCTTCTGCTTCAATTTCAAATTTGATTTAGGAATATTTGCATCCTTTATTAGTGGCAACCAACTACAAAATTCCTGCAATGGATTGATCTCATCTGCTTCTTCCATTAAAATACATTTTCCTTTTTCTCCGTCATCAAATTTATGTTCAATCTCCATATCTATAAAATATGTAATTAAGAAACATATGTCCAATAAGTATAAATTTAGAATCATAAAGATTTTAAGACTTTGATAAGTGACATACCTTCACCTGAATCCAAATGAACCTGTAGAAACCAATCTTTTCCAATCATCTCTTTTCCTCTAATACGCCTTTTTAAATAATCAATCTCTAATCCATCTTCCTGAAATATCCTTGCTGAAATGATATCACTATCATCCATTGTAAATAAAAGTGTATCTCTTTCGCGCAAATGAAATATCCTTAGCACATATCCAAGGCAGTAAAAATATCTATTTGCCGAGTTGTATGAAACGAAAGATTCATGCCCTTCAAGCGAGATTTTCATTATTTTCATGAGCTTTTCACTGTATTTGTACCGCACCAAACTTGGTACAACCTTGGAAAAAACAATAAACAATGCAATGTTTACAGATTACACATAAAACACAAACACAAAACAAACACACTGATAAGTGACATTTTATACCACTTAGAACGTCTTAAAATGGCTTAAATTGGTGTCTTGAAATCAAGTATTTTGTGTATTTGATGCGTTTTTCTAGTGTTTATGCATTTCAGGTTATTAGTTGCATTTCGGAGGAGGAATCATCAAGAATAAGCCTTGGCATGTGTTCACCATTGCGAGAGGAAGAGAACGGGCAGATTACGGCGAAGAAACGGAGCAAACCAGGAATTTTTCCAGTAGGGTCCTGCGCGCCCGCGCAGCAATGCTGAGCGGCCGCGCAGCAGCCTTGCGCGCCCGCGCAGCAATGCTGAGCGGCCGCGCAGCAGCCTTGCGCGCCCGCGCAGAAATGCTGAGCGGCCGCGCAGGGTCGGGGAAAAAGCTGGATTATTTTAGACTTCTACTTCTGTTTGGCTTCCAACTTCTATGTAATCTGAGTTTTATGGGACTATTATATAAGTAGATTTGAGACATTTTCATAGAGAATAAGAAGGAGATTATGTTTTAAATTGTGTTGGTGCAAGAAGCGAAGGAGATAAGGAAGAAGACCGATTTAGCATACTGCAGCGAAGAGGAAGCATATATTCTTGTGATTCTTGTTTCGTTGTAACGTTGGATGCTAGTTTTCTTGCTTTGGCTTATTTACTCTTGTGACGTACTCTGTTTTAATATAATTAGTTTAGTTATTATTTTCTTGTGTTGATTATTATGATTTCATATGAACCCATGATGGCGATAAGTTCTATTATGGGCTAATCGTGATCATGGGGTTGCAACGGATTTATTATAAAATTCTTTAGTTAATTGTTTAAAACTTTAGTGTGTGATGATTGCATGATATCTAGTATTGGTTGTGCATATTCGTCTTATGTGCGTCGCGAACATATAAGATAGGGTGTTAATCTCTTGTGAAGCGACGGTGGATCTTGAGATTTAGAACTTGCCATGCTAGCATAGGTTCATGTACGTTGTGCATGATTAGTGGGTAACTCTAACAGTTTTATTTGCCCTATGTAATCAAAAGGAATAACGTGTGCTTAAATCGTTGTGTTGTCAATTTCTGTAGACATATAGGAACTCAACATAATTGATGACTATTCAACTTCTATCTTAATTGTGGATGCTTGGTAGAATGGTATTAGTACAATGAAAGTTGGCTTTTATTAGTTTCGTGTTATTCGATTAATATCATCACTGTTACATGCTAAAGGTAATAACAATGGCTATAGAAGGAAGTAATAATGAAGTTGTGATCTCATGAGTGTTTTATTATTGATAAGTTGAAGTGTTAGTTAAGTGGTTAATTAAGTAGTTAATTATAGTTAATATTTAATCAACAATTTTAAGTATTATTATCTTAACATTGAGAAGTAGTCATACATTGGTGAGTGAGTTTAATTAGACAAAACTTAGTCTGAGTCTCTGAGGGAACGAACTAGAAAGTATTCTGTATTACTTGCGAACGCGTATACTTGCGTGAATATTAGTGCGTGATTTCGCCCTAACAAGTTTTTGGCGCCGCTGCCGGGGACTCGGCGTATTTGTTTAGTTTATGTACTTACCATCATTGGTCATTAGGACTCAGTGATTAGGACGTAGTAGTTAATTACTCTTTTCGGTTGTGTTTCAGGTACTTTAGCAAGCGTTTATGCAAACTTGTTCTCGTGCTCGCAAGAGGACCTTAGATACAGCTGAGGAGAAAGACGAAGTTCTTGATACTCCGGAGAAGTTAGATTTTGAGGATTCGGATTCAGGAACTGAGCAGAAAGAACCAGTAAATATGGGAGATCGTATTGTTCAAGCTGATCCAGCTCTTATGGATTTTTCTCGGCCTAAAATTGATGACATTCAGTCAAGCATCCTTCATCCGGCTATTCAAGATAACACCTTTGAAATCAAGTCGGGCACTATTCAGATGGTGCAGAATTCTGTTTCTTTTGGAGGAGCGGCAACTGAAGACCCCAACATGCACATAAGGAATTTTGTCGAGATCTGCAGCACTTTTAAGTATAATGGCGTGACTGATGAGGCTATCAAGTTGAGGCTTTTCCCATTCTCACTGAGGGATAAGGCTAAAGACTGGTTACATTCTGAACCAGCTGGGTCCATCACTACGTGGCAAGATCTTGCGCAAAAGTTTCTGGTGAAGTTTTATCCAATGGCAAAGACTGCTGCTATGAGGATTGCTCTTACTCAGTTTGCGCAGCAACCTACAGAATCTATGTGCGAGGCTTGGGAACGCTACAAGGAAATGTTGAGAAAATGTCCACATCATGGAATGCCGGATTGGATGGTAATCACTGGTTTTTATAATGGTTTGGGGGCCCAATCTCGGCCCATGCTCGATGCAGCAGCTGGAGGCGCCTTATGGGCTAAAAGCTATACTGAGGCGTATAATCTTATAGAGACAATGGCTGCAAATGAGCATCAAAACCCAACTCAGAGGATGACGTCAGGCAAGGTAGCAGGTATTCTGGAAGTTGATGCAGCCACCGCTATTGCAGCCCAGCTCCAAGCGCTATCAATGAAGGTTGATTCTTTGGCTACGTATGGAGTTAATCAAATAGCTATGGTTTGTGAGCTTTGTGCAGGTTCTCATGCTACGGATCAGTGTTCTCTTGTCAACGAATCTGTTCAGTATGTGAATAATTATCAGCGACAACAGCAGCCTGTGCCAGCGACCTATCATCCTAACAACAGAAATCATCCAAATTTCAGCTGGGGGAATAATCAGAATGCTATTCAGCCACCATATCAGCAAGGAGTAAGTAAACAGTTTAACCCACCTGGATTCCAGCAACCACAGCAGTATGCTACAAGGCAATCATATCCGCAACAGGGAAGTGCAGCTGCACCTACTAGTGCTGATTTTGAGGAACTTAAGCTGTTGTGCAAGAGTCAGGAGGTTTCTATCAAGACCTTGGAAAATCAAATCGGTCAATTAGCCAATGCAGTGCTCAATCGTCAACCTGGCACTCTTCCCAGTGACACGGAAGTACCAGGCAGGAAGGAAGCTAAAGAGCAAGTCAAGGCTATTACCTTAAGGTCTGGAAAAGTAGCTGATGCTGAAAAGGCAAAAGAAGTCGAAGCTGAAGTTAGAGATGAAGAATCTAAGCAAAAGGAGAAAGCGGCGGAACCAAAGAAGACTACTGTTGAACACACTCTGCCTGAGGCTAATACAGGGGAGAAACAGCTCTATCCTCCACCACCTTTTCCTAAGAGATTGCAGCAACAAAAGCTGGATAGACAGTTCGGGAAGTTTCTGGAGGTGTTCAAGAAACTTCACATCAATATACCTTTCGCTGAGGCTCTGGAACAAATGCCTAGTTATGCGAAGTTTATGAAGACTATTCTTTCAAGGAAGGTGAAACTGGATGACCTTGAAACCGTTGCTCTCACGGAAGAATGCAGCGCGATTCTGCAACAAAAGTTACCACCAAAACTAAAAGATCTAGGAAGCTTCACCATTCCTTGCACCATTGGCAATCTAACTTTTGACAAGTGCCTTTGTGATTTGGGAGCAAGCATTAATCTGATGCCGTTGTCGATCTTTAAAAAGCTGGATCTGCCTGATCCAAAACCCACATACATGTCGCTACAATTGGCGGACCGTTCCATTACTTACCTAAGGGGCATAGTTGAGGATGTGCTCGTCAAGGTGGATAAGCTCTTCTTTCCTGCAGATTTTGTTATTCTGGATTTTGAGGAAGATAAGAAGATTCCCATAATCTTGGGGAGGCCTTTCTTGGCTACTGGCCGTACTTTGATAGATGTGCAAAAAGGGGAATTTACTATGTGGGTCCAAGATCAGGATGTGACCTTCAACGTATTCAAGGCAATGAAATTCCCTACAGAAGATGAGGAGTGCTTAAAAGTGGATGTGATTGATTCTGCGGTTACTTCGGAACTCGATCATATGCTAATGTTTGATGCATTGGAAAAGGCCTTAGTGGGGGATTTTGACAGCGATGATGAAGATAGCAACGAGCAATTACAATATCTGAACGCTTCTCCATGGAAGCGAAAGCTCGACATACCATTTGAATCTCTTGGTACTTCTGACCTTAAGAATGCTGAAGGGAAGCTCAAACCATCAATAGAGGAAGCACCTACCTTGGAGCTAAAACCATTACCTGAACACTTGAGGTATGCTTTTTTAGGTGATGCATCTACGTTACCTGTTATTATTTCAGCTGACCTTTCAGGTAGTGAGGAAGACAAGCTCTTAAGGATTTTGAGAGAATTCAAATCGGCTATAGGATGGACCATAGCAGACATCAAGGGGATAAGTCCTTCATATTGTATGCATAAAATTCTGTTAGAGGAAGGTAGTAAGCCAACTGTGGAACAGCAGCGAAGACTGAACCCGATCATGAAGGAGGTGGTGAAGAAAGAAATTCTGAAATGGCTAGATGCAGGCATCATTTATCCTATTTCTGACAGCTCGTGGGTGAGCCCCGTGCAATGTGTACCTAAGAAAGAAGGTATCACGGTGGTCGCAAATGAAAAGAATGAGCTCATCCCTACTCGAACAGTTACAGGATGGAGAGTATACATGGATTATAGAAAATTGAACAAAGCCACAAGGAAGGATCACTTCCCTCTCCCATTCATTGATCAAATGCTTGACAGATTGGCGGGACATGAGTATTTTTGTCTTCTGGATGGTTATTCCGGGTATAATCAGATTTGTATTGCACCAGAGGATCAGGAAAAGACTACCTTCACTTGTCCATTTGGCACATTTGCCTTTCGTAGAGTTTCGTTTGGGTTATGTGGCGCCCCGGCCACCTTTCAGAGATGTATGATGGCTATATTCTCTGACATGATTGGAAATAACGTCGAAGTGTTCATGGATGACTTCTCCGTCTTTGGACACTCATATGATGAATGTTTGAATAATCTGTGCGCCGTACTCAAAAGATGCGTGGAAACTAATTTGGTGCTTAATTGGGAGAAATGTCATTTTATGGTGCGTGAAGGCATTATCCTTGGGCATAAGGTCTCTAGCAAAGGTCTGGAGGTGGACAAGGCCAAGGTGGGAGTCATTGAAAATCTTCCCCCACCTAATTCGGTGAAAGGAATCCGTAGTTTTCTCGGTCATGCGGGTTTTTATCGGTGATTCATCAAGGACTTTTCAAAGATATCTAAGCCGTTGTGCAATTTACTTGAGAAAGATGTGCCTTTCAAATTTGATGATGAATGTTTGGCAGCATTCGAGACTCTCAAAGGGAGTTTGATCACGGCACCATTTATTACAGCACCAGATTGGACAGAACCGTTTGAGATGATGTGTGATGCGAGTGACTATGCGGTAGGTGCAGTTCTGGGACAGCGCAAGAAAAATCTCTTCCATGTGGTCTACTATGCGAGTAAGACTTTAAATGGGGCCCAATTGAACTACACCACTACTGAGAAGGAGCTTTTGGCTATAGTCTTTGGCTTTGAGAAATTTCGATCTTATCTGCTTGGTACGAAAGTAACAGTATTCACTGATCATGCAGCTATTCGCTATCTGGTTTCTAAGAAGGATTCGAAGCCGAGACTCATTCGTTGGGTGCTTTTACTTCAGGAATTTGAGTTAGAGATCAAAGATAGAAAAGATACTGAGAATCAAGTAGCTGACCATCTCTCTAGGTTGGAGAATCCCGATTCTACTTCACAAGATAGGACGTTAATCAATGAATCTTTTCCGGATGAGCAGTTGTTTGCAATTCAGGAGGAAGAACCATGGTTTGCAGATATTGTAAACTATCTTGTCAGCAATATAATGCCGCTTAATTTGACATCCGCTCAGAAGAAGAAGTTTCTGCATGAGGTGAAGTGGTATATGTGGGATGATCCATATTTGTTTAGACA